>NC_073725.1:2290772-2605355 GCF_023634155.1 Falco peregrinus
GACCAGGCAGGAGGCTGGAGGGAAGAGTCCCAGCAACAGCTTTGGCCTCCAGGCTGGAGAACCCTGTCCCAGGCTCAGGCACCGCTGCCTCCGGGCTCCCCTACCCCATCCTGGGGCAATAAGGCAACTCTCTTCCTTCTACAGAGCAACACTCAAAGCTTAAGGGGAGTTTCCTCTTAAGGCATTTCCTCCCTAATGCAGGTTTCCCCCAGGCCTAGAGGTTGCCACAGGGCTCTATGGCCAGTGTTCAAAGGTGTCTCAAATGCCAAAAGGAAAGTGGCTTTTCGCAGGCAACAATGCAGTGAGATTTCTGAAGCTGGGTAAAATAACGTGTTCACCTTGCCCATCAAGTGCGTTATCGTGAGGACCTGGCAAGGGCCCTGGTTTTGTACCGCAGCAGAGATGCTGTTGTAGCCACAGGACTCCAAGTTCTGGGGGCGTGAAAGGAACAAACTCAAACATCTCAGAGCTCACCATGACATCAAAATAGCTGGCCGGGAAGCCCTTCTTCGAAGCTGCTAGATGAAATGACAGGGCAGAAACGCAGAGGGAGCAAGTTTTCTCAGGAAAGGAAAGAGAAACCCCACTTTTTTTGAAACACAGATTTAGCCCCCTTAATATTTTTTCTTGTGAGATTGTGTCAGCAGTCAGACTGCGAGCACGTGATTAAACTGTTAAAACACCCAGATACTTGAGGATTATTTCCTGTATTAAATCCTCTTACAAGCAGGGCGGTCTGTTGCCCTGCGGGTAGGGTAGTACAGTGGTGTGACTGGCATGACAGGCAATTTTCCTTTCCTAGTACAAGGATGCATTTATGAAGGCAACTCTGGGGTGCAAGCGGTGCCGCACAACAAAGCAGCCTGTGAAACCCAGACGTTAGCTGTTAGAAGCAGGAAGAGGCAACGGGCCTTTGCTTCAGACTCAGCAAAAGATTTACCAAACCCGAGGAAGGTGACAAAAAGGGAAGAGTTTCCGTGGCGTAACTTTGGTGTGGCAGGTGAGGTTTCCATCCATGTTGCTCATGCCTCCGCCTCGTTTTGTTTGCAGATGCAGTGTTGGATCAAACTGCAAGACCAGTTTTCTTTACTGCACATGCTACTGTAGTGCAAATACCCTGTGGTTTCTCAGGACGCACACCAATCCCACCCCTAGTGCCTGATGGCTGAGATCCCCACTGGCTCCAGTAGCTGCACTCGGACCCCCCCTCACTCCACTGGCTGCGCTGGGACGCACACCAGTAGCTGGCACCACAAGCCAGAGCTGCCTACGGCCTCGGGTTGACTCCAGTAGCTGGCACTCAGTCCACCCCCGCCACGTCCCCCATAGCAGGCACAGAGTCCCTTCAGCTCACAGACAAACAGGACAGGGAGTGAGATTACACAGAGAGGTCATTAAAAGAGGTTTAATGAGAAGCTCTATGAGAAGACAGGACAGACGTCATCTATGCCCTGCCACCAATCACTTGTCTCTGGGGAGACTGTGGTGTCATCAGGTTGCCCGTCACCTGGAACTTCCTCAACGAGATTAGAGGGGATCAATCCCCTTGTGCCGTCGGTCAGCTCTCCCACGTACCAACCGTCTCCATCCACGTCTCCAAAGACGTAAACGTATTGTCCAGCAACTAGCGGAAGCTCCAGCTCAGGCCGCTCGTTGGGACCATCAAAAGGATCATAGCTGTAACGAGCGATGAATGCTCGCAGCTCTGCCGGTTGTTTTCTCATAGCCTCCAGCAGGACGGACTCCTTGTCTGCTCCCAGGTTAGCCTGCTGCGGCTTGGAAACGGTGCTGTTGGATCTTTCTCCTTCCAGCCATTCCAGTTCCTGAAACAGCTGCTGGCGGCGTTTCTTTAGATTCTCAAACCAGTCACTGAGTTCCTTCAGATGGGCAGGGAATGCCCGCAGGGATTCTCTGTGCTCCCTGTGGGCCAGCTTTGTCTCCTCATGTTCCCTCTCCAGCTGTTGACTCCTTTCTGCCCTGTCCCTCACGGCTTTCAGCTCGCGCTCGGCCGCTTCCAGCCGGGTAAAAAGACAGATGGTTGCTTGGATAGTAGAGTCTCGCTCCTCTGCCAGTCGCGCTAGCTGCCCTTTCAGGTTGGCATTTTCAGCCTGAACCTGTTCTGTCAAAGCCATCTGCCCACGCAGGCGAGCGTTTTCTTCAGCCAGGTGGGTGTTTTCATTTGTCACCTTGGCGAGCTGCACCTGCAACTCCTCACAAGCTTGCCCGGGGGTGCTCACATCAGAGGATCCTTCTTCATCTGCAGCCGCTCGGGCCTCCAGCCCCTCAGCTGCCTTCTGTGCCAAGTCGTGCCGCTTGTCCCGTGCCAGCAGAGCTCTGGTGGGCTCTCCCGTTTCCCCACCCCTCGGCTGAGGAAGCAATGGCGGGCACAGGTGCTCAGCGGAGCGCTGGATGGGCAGTGGCCCGCGAGCATTGACCAGGCGATGGATGGTCACCTGCAGCTGCCTGGCTCGCTCTCCCAGCCGCAAGGTGAGGGCAGCTAGTTGAGCATTCTTCTGCTGCAGTCTCCCTGCCTCCTTGCACGCTCTTGGAGAACCGTCCTTTCCCAGGAGGCGGCTCTCCATCTCTGAGGAACTCTGTTGCCTCTCCAGGTCTTTCAGAAGACGCTGCAGGTGTCTGCTCTGCTCCAGGAGATGGCTGCATGCGCTGCCAGGCAGCATCAAGTCCTCCCGCTCCATCACCCGGAGCTGAGCACCTCTCACAGCCTGGCACGTTGCTTGTGGCCCAGCACTGTGGCTTTCTGTTGGTCCTTCCTGCAGGGCCGCCAAGGTGTGGGGCCTGTTTCTGCCAGAGGAGCAGGAGCTCTGCGTCCCCTGATGGCCCTGGTGGCCAGGAGAGCCCTCGGGCTGGGCCGTGCAGGGGGAGGCAGGCAGCTCGCGCTTGAACCGCTGCAGGATGGCTTGGGTGGACAGTGCCATCTCCTGCTGCAGCTGGTTCTGGAGGCAGCGGGTGCGGGTGGGCTGGGAGACAGCTGTGGCATTGGCTGCAGGGCTGCGTGGGGCATGGCTCCTGCTCTGCGCACTGGTGGCTTTCCCCTGCTCACCAGGGATGCCCCGAGTAGATGGGACAAGCTGTCGGTGTCTGCCGGTTGCAGTGCTGCTGGCCTTTCCCCTGCCCTGGCCAGAAGCTGCATAGGCTGCTGCTGGCAGAGGCGGGAGCTTGCAGCAAGTTCTGGCAGCTCCTGGTGCCCGAGCTGCGTGCACCTTCTGTGGTGCTGCTGCCTGCCTTGCTGGCAGACGGGCTGTCTCCTCGCGCCTCACCCTGACAGAGGGCATTGTCACCCTGCATGCTGCGCTGTCCGTCTGCAAGAGAATGCGAGGAGAGAGGCTGCGTGACTGTGGCCCTTCGCCCGTGCCCCCGTGTCCCAGCTGGAAAAGCCCCTGTGCCGGCTCCCCTGCCAGCCCCCAGGGCAGCACTCGGCCCCACAGGGAGTTGCCGCTCGGCTCCCAGAGCTGGCTGGGGAGCGCACTGCTCCGGCCATGGCCCACAGTGACTCCTGGGAGCATCCCCGACATGCCCGGGCAGCCTGCAGGCACGGCTTGTGGGGCTCAGTTTGCTATGTGACCGGGCCCTCCCGTCCCCTCCTGCAGCTCCCGCCTGCCGGTCGGCAGCTCCTGGACTCGGGAAGACGTTTGTCCCGGTCTCCCTCGGGCTCCCTACCTGTGCGCGTCGGCTCCCAGCGGCCTGCGAGCTCTGTGGGCAGGGGAGCCGTCGCAGCCTGTTCCCATGGGGGGACGAAGCCTGTCCCTGGCTGTCCTGCGGCGCTGCCAGCGGCCGCCTGTGGCCCATCTGCGGGCAGGAGGAGGAGAAGTCAAGGACTGGAGGCGGCTGCCTTGGCACAGCGGCCCCCACAGTGGCGGCAAGCCCGGCCCTGGCACTAAGGCAGCTCCGCGTGGCCCCGTCCCACCACCGGCCTCCCCCTCCTGCCCCGTCCCTCACCTGGCGCTGGTTCTGCAGGCCCGGCAGCCTGCTGTTGGGCTGGGGGCGGGCGTTTGCCTCCTCTTGCGTGGGCATCTTCGGCGGCGTCTGCCGACAACCGGCCATGGTCACCCAGGGGAGATGCTGCCTCCTGAGGGAGTGGCTCTCCTGGGAGTGGGCACCCCAGGGCTCTGGCTCCTTAAATACCCGCGGGGTCGCCATGGGGACCCGTATCACAATGACCTCTGGGCATGGTGCGCCGCCTGCATCACAAAGCCCTTGCGGTTGCTGTGGAGACGCTCACACCCACACCTGGCGGGGACTGGCTGTGCCCGGCTGTGCCCGGCTGTGCCCGGCGTGGGGCAGCCCCTGCTTGCCCCTCACAGAGGCCCCAGCAGGCCCGAGCCCGCACCTCCCACATCCCCCCGGTGCCAGCAGCCTCTGCAGAGCTCAGTCCTGTGTGCGTGCAGCAGCTCTGGGTGCCACCGCCCGGGGCCTTGTCCCCAGGCATGGCTCCCACACAGGGCGCCCAGGCCTGGGGACGCTCCGGTGCCCGCCTACAGCAACGCAGGGGAGGCCCGCAGGCCCGTGCCCAGAGGCCACTGGCCACGCCGAGCTGCTCCCGGCAGTCGCCATGGGCCGCGGGGTGACCAGCCCTCTCCCCAGCCGGCTCTGGGAGGTCCCTCCCAGGCTGCTCTTCCTCAGTGCCTTTCCTCCAGAGGTGGAGCGTGCAAGGGCTCACACCCACAGCCAGGACGAGGGAGCAGGGCTGCCTCCCTGGGGCTGACGCTCTGTGCTCCCTTTCGAGCTGGAATGAAAAGAAAAGCTGCCTTTGTTCCCAGTTACAACACAGAGAAACGGCTGTCTCGTGCACATGCCTGCACCTTTTCTGACAGAAAATGGCTTTGGGGGACTATGGAAACTCCTGGGGAGAAAAAAAGAAAACCAAACCATTAAAATAAACGCTGCTCAGCTGATGTTGGAGACCTTGGTATTAGACACCCAGACTTGTTCTCCTCCACGCAGTTATCACTCCTGCACCAGGAACTGCTTGCTAGTGGGTGAATCTGACGGCAGCAGCTCCCAGGCAGAGCTGGGAGCAGCTCCTGGGGACATCTTTAGGCTTTACAGCAGTGTTTGCTGCCCCAGCACGGGTCCCCGGCCCCCTGCAGGGACCAGGCAGGAGGCTGGAGGGAAGAGTCCCAGCAACAGCTTTGGCCTCCAGGCTGGAGAACCCTGTCCCAGGCTCAGGCACCGCTGCCTCCGGGCTCCCCTACCCCATCCTGGGGCAATAAGGCAACTCTCTTCCTTCTACAGAGCAACACTCAAAGCTTAAGGGGAGTTTCCTCTTAAGGCATTTCCTCCCTAATGCAGGTTTCCCCCAGGCCTAGAGGTTGCCACAGGGCTCTATGGCCAGTGTTCAAAGGTGTCTCAAATGCCAAAAGGAAAGTGGCTTTTCGCAGGCAACAATGCAGTGAGATTTCTGAAGCTGGGTAAAATAACGTGTTCACCTTGCCCATCAAGTGCGTTATCGTGAGGACCTGGCAAGGGCCCTGGTTTTGTACCGCAGCAGAGATGCTGTTGTAGCCACAGGACTCCAAGTTCTGGGGGCGTGAAAGGAACAAACTCAAACATCTCAGAGCTCACCATGACATCAAAATAGCTGGCCGGGAAGCCCTTCTTCGAAGCTGCTAGATGAAATGACAGGGCAGAAACGCAGAGGGAGCAAGTTTTCTCAGGAAAGGAAAGAGAAACCCCACTTTTTTTGAAACACAGATTTAGCCCCCTTAATATTTTTTCTTGTGAGATTGTGTCAGCAGTCAGACTGCGAGCACGTGATTAAACTGTTAAAACACCCAGATACTTGAGGATTATTTCCTGTATTAAATCCTCTTACAAGCAGGGCGGTCTGTTGCCCTGCGGGTAGGGTAGTACAGTGGTGTGACTGGCATGACAGGCAATTTTCCTTTCCTAGTACAAGGATGCATTTATGAAGGCAACTCTGGGGTGCAAGCGGTGCCGCACAACAAAGCAGCCTGTGAAACCCAGACGTTAGCTGTTAGAAGCAGGAAGAGGCAACGGGCCTTTGCTTCAGACTCAGCAAAAGATTTACCAAACCCGAGGAAGGTGACAAAAAGGGAAGAGTTTCCGTGGCGTAACTTTGGTGTGGCAGGTGAGGTTTCCATCCATGTTGCTCATGCCTCCGCCTCGTTTTGTTTGCAGATGCAGTGTTGGATCAAACTGCAAGACCAGTTTTCTTTACTGCACATGCTACTGTAGTGCAAATACCCTGTGGTTTCTCAGGACGCACACCAATCCCACCCCTAGTGCCTGATGGCTGAGATCCCCACTGGCTCCAGTAGCTGCACTCGGACCCCCCCTCACTCCACTGGCTGCGCTGGGACGCACACCAGTAGCTGGCACCACAAGCCAGAGCTGCCTACGGCCTCGGGTTGACTCCAGTAGCTGGCACTCAGTCCACCCCCGCCACGTCCCCCATAGCAGGCACAGAGTCCCTTCAGCTCACAGACAAACAGGACAGGGAGTGAGATTACACAGAGAGGTCATTAAAAGAGGTTTAATGAGAAGCTCTATGAGAAGACAGGACAGACGTCATCTATGCCCTGCCACCAATCACTTGTCTCTGGGGAGACTGTGGTGTCATCAGGTTGCCCGTCACCTGGAACTTCCTCAACGAGATTAGAGGGGATCAATCCCCTTGTGCCGTCGGTCAGCTCTCCCACGTACCAACCGTCTCCATCCACGTCTCCAAAGACGTAAACGTATTGTCCAGCAACTAGCGGAAGCTCCAGCTCAGGCCGCTCGTTGGGACCATCAAAAGGATCATAGCTGTAACGAGCGATGAATGCTCGCAGCTCTGCCGGTTGTTTTCTCATAGCCTCCAGCAGGACGGACTCCTTGTCTGCTCCCAGGTTAGCCTGCTGCGGCTTGGAAACGGTGCTGTTGGATCTTTCTCCTTCCAGCCATTCCAGTTCCTGAAACAGCTGCTGGCGGCGTTTCTTTAGATTCTCAAACCAGTCACTGAGTTCCTTCAGATGGGCAGGGAATGCCCGCAGGGATTCTCTGTGCTCCCTGTGGGCCAGCTTTGTCTCCTCATGTTCCCTCTCCAGCTGTTGACTCCTTTCTGCCCTGTCCCTCACGGCTTTCAGCTCGCGCTCGGCCGCTTCCAGCCGGGTAAAAAGACAGATGGTTGCTTGGATAGTAGAGTCTCGCTCCTCTGCCAGTCGCGCTAGCTGCCCTTTCAGGTTGGCATTTTCAGCCTGAACCTGTTCTGTCAAAGCCATCTGCCCACGCAGGCGAGCGTTTTCTTCAGCCAGGTGGGTGTTTTCATTTGTCACCTTGGCGAGCTGCACCTGCAACTCCTCACAAGCTTGCCCGGGGGTGCTCACATCAGAGGATCCTTCTTCATCTGCAGCCGCTCGGGCCTCCAGCCCCTCAGCTGCCTTCTGTGCCAAGTCGTGCCGCTTGTCCCGTGCCAGCAGAGCTCTGGTGGGCTCTCCCGTTTCCCCACCCCTCGGCTGAGGAAGCAATGGCGGGCACAGGTGCTCAGCGGAGCGCTGGATGGGCAGTGGCCCGCGAGCATTGACCAGGCGATGGATGGTCACCTGCAGCTGCCTGGCTCGCTCTCCCAGCCGCAAGGTGAGGGCAGCTAGTTGAGCATTCTTCTGCTGCAGTCTCCCTGCCTCCTTGCACGCTCTTGGAGAACCGTCCTTTCCCAGGAGGCGGCTCTCCATCTCTGAGGAACTCTGTTGCCTCTCCAGGTCTTTCAGAAGACGCTGCAGGTGTCTGCTCTGCTCCAGGAGATGGCTGCATGCGCTGCCAGGCAGCATCAAGTCCTCCCGCTCCATCACCCGGAGCTGAGCACCTCTCACAGCCTGGCACGTTGCTTGTGGCCCAGCACTGTGGCTTTCTGTTGGTCCTTCCTGCAGGGCCGCCAAGGTGTGGGGCCTGTTTCTGCCAGAGGAGCAGGAGCTCTGCGTCCCCTGATGGCCCTGGTGGCCAGGAGAGCCCTCGGGCTGGGCCGTGCAGGGGGAGGCAGGCAGCTCGCGCTTGAACCGCTGCAGGATGGCTTGGGTGGACAGTGCCATCTCCTGCTGCAGCTGGTTCTGGAGGCAGCGGGTGCGGGTGGGCTGGGAGACAGCTGTGGCATTGGCTGCAGGGCTGCGTGGGGCATGGCTCCTGCTCTGCGCACTGGTGGCTTTCCCCTGCTCACCAGGGATGCCCCGAGTAGATGGGACAAGCTGTCGGTGTCTGCCGGTTGCAGTGCTGCTGGCCTTTCCCCTGCCCTGGCCAGAAGCTGCATAGGCTGCTGCTGGCAGAGGCGGGAGCTTGCAGCAAGTTCTGGCAGCTCCTGGTGCCCGAGCTGCGTGCACCTTCTGTGGTGCTGCTGCCTGCCTTGCTGGCAGACGGGCTGTCTCCTCGCGCCTCACCCTGACAGAGGGCATTGTCACCCTGCATGCTGCGCTGTCCGTCTGCAAGAGAATGCGAGGAGAGAGGCTGCGTGACTGTGGCCCTTCGCCCGTGCCCCCGTGTCCCAGCTGGAAAAGCCCCTGTGCCGGCTCCCCTGCCAGCCCCCAGGGCAGCACTCGGCCCCACAGGGAGTTGCCGCTCGGCTCCCAGAGCTGGCTGGGGAGCGCACTGCTCCGGCCATGGCCCACAGTGACTCCTGGGAGCATCCCCGACATGCCCGGGCAGCCTGCAGGCACGGCTTGTGGGGCTCAGTTTGCTATGTGACCGGGCCCTCCCGTCCCCTCCTGCAGCTCCCGCCTGCCGGTCGGCAGCTCCTGGACTCGGGAAGACGTTTGTCCCGGTCTCCCTCGGGCTCCCTACCTGTGCGCGTCGGCTCCCAGCGGCCTGCGAGCTCTGTGGGCAGGGGAGCCGTCGCAGCCTGTTCCCATGGGGGGACGAAGCCTGTCCCTGGCTGTCCTGCGGCGCTGCCAGCGGCCGCCTGTGGCCCATCTGCGGGCAGGAGGAGGAGAAGTCAAGGACTGGAGGCGGCTGCCTTGGCACAGCGGCCCCCACAGTGGCGGCAAGCCCGGCCCTGGCACTAAGGCAGCTCCGCGTGGCCCCGTCCCACCACCGGCCTCCCCCTCCTGCCCCGTCCCTCACCTGGCGCTGGTTCTGCAGGCCCGGCAGCCTGCTGTTGGGCTGGGGGCGGGCGTTTGCCTCCTCTTGCGTGGGCATCTTCGGCGGCGTCTGCCGACAACCGGCCATGGTCACCCAGGGGAGATGCTGCCTCCTGAGGGAGTGGCTCTCCTGGGAGTGGGCACCCCAGGGCTCTGGCTCCTTAAATACCCGCGGGGTCGCCATGGGGACCCGTATCACAATGACCTCTGGGCATGGTGCGCCGCCTGCATCACAAAGCCCTTGCGGTTGCTGTGGAGACGCTCACACCCACACCTGGCGGGGACTGGCTGTGCCCGGCTGTGCCCGGCTGTGCCCGGCGTGGGGCAGCCCCTGCTTGCCCCTCACAGAGGCCCCAGCAGGCCCGAGCCCGCACCTCCCACATCCCCCCGGTGCCAGCAGCCTCTGCAGAGCTCAGTCCTGTGTGCGTGCAGCAGCTCTGGGTGCCACCGCCCGGGGCCTTGTCCCCAGGCATGGCTCCCACACAGGGCGCCCAGGCCTGGGGACGCTCCGGTGCCCGCCTACAGCAACGCAGGGGAGGCCCGCAGGCCCGTGCCCAGAGGCCACTGGCCACGCCGAGCTGCTCCCGGCAGTCGCCATGGGCCGCGGGGTGACCAGCCCTCTCCCCAGCCGGCTCTGGGAGGTCCCTCCCAGGCTGCTCTTCCTCAGTGCCTTTCCTCCAGAGGTGGAGCGTGCAAGGGCTCACACCCACAGCCAGGACGAGGGAGCAGGGCTGCCTCCCTGGGGCTGACGCTCTGTGCTCCCTTTCGAGCTGGAATGAAAAGAAAAGCTGCCTTTGTTCCCAGTTACAACACAGAGAAACGGCTGTCTCGTGCACATGCCTGCACCTTTTCTGACAGAAAATGGCTTTGGGGGACTATGGAAACTCCTGGGGAGAAAAAAAGAAAACCAAACCATTAAAATAAACGCTGCTCAGCTGATGTTGGAGACCTTGGTATTAGACACCCAGACTTGTTCTCCTCCACGCAGTTATCACTCCTGCACCAGGAACTGCTTGCTAGTGGGTGAATCTGACGGCAGCAGCTCCCAGGCAGAGCTGGGAGCAGCTCCTGGGGACATCTTTAGGCTTTACAGCAGTGTTTGCTGCCCCAGCACGGGTCCCCGGCCCCCTGCAGGGACCAGGCAGGAGGCTGGAGGGAAGAGTCCCAGCAACAGCTTTGGCCTCCAGGCTGGAGAACCCTGTCCCAGGCTCAGGCACCGCTGCCTCCGGGCTCCCCTACCCCATCCTGGGGCAATAAGGCAACTCTCTTCCTTCTACAGAGCAACACTCAAAGCTTAAGGGGAGTTTCCTCTTAAGGCATTTCCTCCCTAATGCAGGTTTCCCCCAGGCCTAGAGGTTGCCACAGGGCTCTATGGCCAGTGTTCAAAGGTGTCTCAAATGCCAAAAGGAAAGTGGCTTTTCGCAGGCAACAATGCAGTGAGATTTCTGAAGCTGTGTAAAATAACGTGTTCACCTTGCCCATCAAGTGCGTTATCGTGAGGACCTGGCAAGGGCCCTGGTTTTGTACCGCAGCAGAGATGCTGTTGTAGCCACAGGACTCCAAGTTCTGGGGGCGTGAAAGGGACAAACTCAAACATCTCAGAGCTCACCATGACATCAAAATAGCTGGCCGGGAAGCCCTTCTTCGAAGCTGCTAGATGAAATGACAGGGCAGAAACGCAGAGGGAGCAAGTTTTCTCAGGAAAGGAAAGAGAAACCCCACTTTTTTTGAAACACAGATTTAGCCCCCTTAATATTTTTTCTTGTGAGATTGTGTCAGCAGTCAGACTGCGAGCACGTGATTAAACTGTTAAAACACCCAGATACTTGAGGATTATTTCCTGTATTAAATCCTCTTACAAGCAGGGCGGTCTGTTGCCCTGCGGGTAGGGTAGTACAGTGGTATGACTGGCATGACAGGCAATTTTCCTTTCCTAGTACAAGGATGCATTTATGAAGGCAACTCTGGGGTGCAAGCGGTGCCGCACAACAAAGCAGCCTGTGAAACCCAGACGTTAGCTGTTAGAAGCAGGAAGAGGCAACGGGCCTTTGCTTCAGACTCAGCAAAAGATTTACCAAACCCGAGGAAGGTGACAAAAAGGGAAGAGTTTCCGTGGCGTAACTTTGGTGTGGCAGGTGAGGTTTCCATCCATGTTGCTCATGCCTCCGCCTCGTTTTGTTTGCAGATGCAGTGTTGGATCAAACTGCAAGACCAGTTTTCTTTACTGCACATGCTACTGTAGTGCAAATACCCTGTGGTTTCTCAGGACGCACACCAATCCCACCCCTAGTGCCTGATGGCTGAGATCCCCACCGGCTCCAGTAGCTGCACTCGGACCCCCCCTCACTCCACTGGCTGCGCTGGGACGCACACCAGTAGCTGGCACCACAAGCCAGAGCTGCCTACGGCCTCGGGTTGACTCCAGTAGCTGGCACTCAGTCCACCCCCGCCACGTCCCCCATAGCAGGCACAGAGTCCCTTCAGCTCACAGACAAACAGGACAGGGAGTGAGATTACACAGAGAGGTCATTAAAAGAGGTTTAATGAGAAGCTCTATGAGAAGACAGGACAGACGTCATCTATGCCCTGCCACCAATCACTTGTCTCTGGGGAGACTGTGGTGTCATCAGGTTGCCCGTCACCTGGAACTTCCTCAACGAGATTAGAGGGGATCAATCCCCTTGTGCCGTCGGTCAGCTCTCCCACGTACCAACCGTCTCCATCCACGTCTCCAAAGACGTAAACGTATTGTCCAGCAACTAGCGGAAGCTCCAGCTCAGGCCGCTCGTTGGGACCATCAAAAGGATCATAGCTGTAACGAGCGATGAATGCTCGCAGCTCTGCCGGTTGTTTTCTCATAGCCTCCAGCAGGACGGACTCCTTGTCTGCTCCCAGGTTAGCCTGCTGCGGCTTGGAAACGGTGCTGTTGGATCTTTCTCCTTCCAGCCATTCCAGTTCCTGAAACAGCTGCTGGCGGCGTTTCTTTAGATTCTCAAACCAGTCACTGAGTTCCTTCAGATGGGCAGGGAATGCCCGCAGGGATTCTCTGTGCTCCCTGTGGGCCAGCTTTGTCTCCTCATGTTCCCTCTCCAGCTGTTGACTCCTTTCTGCCCTGTCCCTCACGGCTTTCAGCTCGCGCTCGGCCGCTTCCAGCCGGGTAAAAAGACAGATGGTTGCTTGGATAGTAGAGTCTCGCTCCTCTGCCAGTCGCGCTAGCTGCCCTTTCAGGTTGGCATTTTCAGCCTGAACCTGTTCTGTCAAAGCCATCTGCCCACGCAGGCGAGCGTTTTCTTCAGCCAGGTGGGTGTTTTCATTTGTCACCTTGGCGAGCTGCACCTGCAACTCCTCACAAGCTTGCCCGGGGGTGCTCACATCAGAGGATCCTTCTTCATCTGCAGCCGCTCGGGCCTCCAGCCCCTCAGCTGCCTTCTGTGCCAAGTCGTGCCGCTTGTCCCGTGCCAGCAGAGCTCTGGTGGGCTCTCCCGTTTCCCCACCCCTCGGCTGAGGAAGCAATGGCGGGCACAGGTGCTCAGCGGAGCGCTGGATGGGCAGTGGCCCGCGAGCATTGACCAGGCGATGGATGGTCACCTGCAGCTGCCTGGCTCGCTCTCCCAGCCGCAAGGTGAGGGCAGCTAGTTGAGCATTCTTCTGCTGCAGTCTCCCTGCCTCCTTGCACGCTCTTGGAGAACCGTCCTTTCCCAGGAGGCGGCTCTCCATCTCTGAGGAACTCTGTTGCCTCTCCAGGTCTTTCAGAAGACGCTGCAGGTGTCTGCTCTGCTCCAGGAGATGGCTGCATGCGCTGCCAGGCAGCATCAAGTCCTCCCGCTCCATCACCCGGAGCTGAGCACCTCTCACAGCCTGGCACGTTGCTTGTGGCCCAGCACTGTGGCTTTCTGTTGGTCCTTCCTGCAGGGCCGCCAAAGTGTGGGGCCTGTTTCTGCCAGAGGAGCAGGAGCTCTGCGTCCCCTGATGGCCCTGGTGGCCAGGAGAGCCCTCGGGCTGGGCCGTGCAGGGGGAGGCAGGCAGCTCGCGCTTGAACCGCTGCAGGATGGCTTGGGTGGACAGTGCCATCTCCTGCTGCAGCTGGTTCTGGAGGCAGCGGGTGCGGGTGGGCTGGGAGACAGCTGTGGCATTGGCTGCAGGGCTGCGTGGGGCATGGCTCCTGCTCTGCGCACTGGTGGCTTTCCCCTGCTCACCAGGGATGCCCCGAGTAGATGGGACAAGCTGTCGGTGTCTGCCGGTTGCAGTGCTGCTGGCCTTTCCCCTGCCCTGGCCAGAAGCTGCATAGGCTGCTGCTGGCAGAGGCGGGAGCTTGCAGCAAGTTCTGGCAGCTCCTGGTGCCCGAGCTGCGTGCACCTTCTGTGGTGCTGCTGCCTGCCTTGCTGGCAGACGGGCTGTCTCCTCGCGCCTCACCCTGACAGAGGGCATTGTCACCCTGCATGCTGCGCTGTCCGTCTGCAAGAGAATGCGAGGAGAGAGGCTGCGTGACTGTGGCCCTTCGCCCGTGCCCCCGTGTCCCAGCTGGAAAAGCCCCTGTGCCGGCTCCCCTGCCAGCCCCCAGGGCAGCACTCGGCCCCACAGGGAGTTGCCGCTCGGCTCCCAGAGCTGGCTGGGGAGCGCACTGCTCCGGCCATGGCCCACAGTGACTCCTGGGAGCATCCCCGACATGCCCGGGCAGCCTGCAGGCACGGCTTGTGGGGCTCAGTTTGCTATGTGACCGGGCCCTCCCGTCCCCTCCTGCAGCTCCCGCCTGCCGGTCGGCAGCTCCTGGACTCGGGAAGACGTTTGTCCCGGTCTCCCTCGGGCTCCCTACCTGTGCGCGTCGGCTCCCAGCGGCCTGCGAGCTCTGTGGGCAGGGGAGCCGTCGCAGCCTGTTCCCATGGGGGGACGAAGCCTGTCCCTGGCTGTCCTGCGGCGCTGCCAGCGGCCGCCTGTGGCCCATCTGCGGGCAGGAGGAGGAGAAGTCAAGGACTGGAGGCGGCTGCCTTGGCACAGCGGCCCCCACAGTGGCGGCAAGCCCGGCCCTGGCACTAAGGCAGCTCCGCGTGGCCCCGTCCCACCACCGGCCTCCCCCTCCTGCCCCGTCCCTCACCTGGCGCTGGTTCTGCAGGCCCGGCAGCCTGCTGTTGGGCTGGGGGCGGGCGTTTGCCTCCTCTTGCGTGGGCATCTTCGGCGGCGTCTGCCGACAACCGGCCATGGTCACCCAGGGGAGATGCTGCCTCCTGAGGGAGTGGCTCTCCTGGGAGTGGGCACCCCAGGGCTCTGGCTCCTTAAATACCCGCGGGGTCGCCATGGGGACCCGTATCACAATGACCTCTGGGCATGGTGCGCCGCCTGCATCACAAAGCCCTTGCGGTTGCTGTGGAGACGCTCACACCCACACCTGGCGGGGACTGGCTGTGCCCGGCTGTGCCCGGCTGTGCCCGGCGTGGGGCAGCCCCTGCTTGCCCCTCACAGAGGCCCCAGCAGGCCCGAGCCCGCACCTCCCACATCCCCCCGGTGCCAGCAGCCTCTGCAGAGCTCAGTCCTGTGTGCGTGCAGCAGCTCTGGGTGCCACCGCCCGGGGCCTTGTCCCCAGGCATGGCTCCCACACAGGGCGCCCAGGCCTGGGGACGCTCCGGTGCCCGCCTACAGCAACGCAGGGGAGGCCCGCAGGCCCGTGCCCAGAGGCCACTGGCCACGCCGAGCTGCTCCCGGCAGTCGCCATGGGCTGCGGGGTGACCAGCCCTCTCCCCAGCCGGCTCTGGGAGGTCCCTCCCAGGCTGCTCTTCCTCAGTGCCTTTCCTCCAGAGGTGGAGCGTGCAAGGGCTCACACCCACAGCCAGGACGAGGGAGCAGGGCTGCCTCCCTGGGGCTGACGCTCTGTGCTCCCCTTCGAGCTGGAACGAAAAGAAAAGCTGCCTTTGTTCCCAGTTACAACACAGAGAAACGGCTGTCTCGTGCACATGCCTGCACCTTTTCTGACAGAAAATGGCTTTGGGGGACTATGGAAACTCCTGGGGAGAAAAAAAGAAAACCAAACCATTAAAATAAACGCTGCTCAGCTGATGTTGGAGACCTTGGTATTAGACACCCAGACTTGTTCTCCTCCACGCAGTTATCACTCCTGCACCAGGAACTGCTTGCTAGTGGGTGAATCTGACGGCAGCAGCTCCCAGGCAGAGCTGGGAGCAGCTCCTGGGGACATCTTTAGGCTTTACAGCAGTGTTTGCTGCCCCAGCACGGGTCCCCGGCCCCCTGCAGGGACCAGGCAGGAGGCTGGAGGGAAGAGTCCCAGCAACAGCTTTGGCCTCCAGGCTGGAGAACCCTGTCCCAGGCTCAGGCACCGCTGCCTCCGGGCTCCCCTACCCCATCCTGGGGCAATAAGGCAACTCTCTTCCTTCTACAGAGCAACACTCAAAGCTTAAGGGGAGTTTCCTCTTAAGGCATTTCCTCCCTAATGCAGGTTTCCCCCAGGCCTAGAGGTTGCCACAGGGCTCTATGGCCAGTGTTCAAAGGTGTCTCAAATGCCAAAAGGAAAGTGGCTTTTCGCAGGCAACAATGCAGTGAGATTTCTGAAGCTGTGTAAAATAACGTGTTCACCTTGCCCATCAAGTGCGTTATCGTGAGGACCTGGCAAGGGCCCTGGTTTTGTACCGCAGCAGAGATGCTGTTGTAGCCACAGGACTCCAAGTTCTGGGGGCGTGAAAGGAACAAACTCAAACATCTCAGAGCTCACCATGACATCAAAATAGCTGGCCGGGAAGCCCTTCTTCGAAGCTGCTAGATGAAATGACAGGGCAGAAACGCAGAGGGAGCAAGTTTTCTCAGGAAAGGAAAGAGAAACCCCACTTTTTTTGAAACACAGATTTAGCCCCCTTAATATTTTTTCTTGTGAGATTGTGTCAGCAGTCAGACTGCGAGCACGTGATTAAACTGTTAAAACACCCAGATACTTGAGGATTATTTCCTGTATTAAATCCTCTTACAAGCAGGGCGGTCTGTTGCCCTGCGGGTAGGGTAGTACAGTGGTGTGACTGGCATGACAGGCAATTTTCCTTTCCTAGTACAAGGATGCATTTATGAAGGCAACTCTGGGGTGCAAGCGGTGCCGCACAACAAAGCAGCCTGTGAAACCCAGACGTTAGCTGTTAGAAGCAGGAAGAGGCAATGGGCCTTTGCTTCAGACTCAGCAAAAGATTTACCAAACCCGAGGAAGGTGACAAAAAGGGAAGAGTTTCCGTGGCGTAACTTTGGTGTGGCAGGTGAGGTTTCCATCCATGTTGCTCATGCCTCCGCCTCGTTTTGTTTGCAGATGCAGTGTTGGATCAAACTGCAAGACCAGTTTTCTTTACTGCACATGCTACTGTAGTGCAAATACCCTGTGGTTTCTCAGGACGCACACCAATCCCACCCCTAGTGCCTGATGGCTGAGATCCCCACTGGCTCCAGTAGCTGCACTCGGACCCCCCCTCACTCCACTGGCTGCGCTGGGACGCACACCAGTAGCTGGCACCACAAGCCAGAGCTGCCTACGGCCTCGGGTTGACTCCAGTAGCTGGCACTCAGTCCACCCCCGCCACGTCCCCCATAGCAGGCACAGAGTCCCTTCAGCTCACAGACAAACAGGACAGGGAGTGAGATTACACAGAGAGGTCATTAAAAGAGGTTTAATGAGAAGCTCTATGAGAAGACAGGACAGACGTCATCTATGCCCTGCCACCAATCACTTGTCTCTGGGGAGACTGTGGTGTCATCAGGTTGCCCGTCACCTGGAACTTCCTCAACGAGATTAGAGGGGATCAATCCCCTTGTGCCGTCGGTCAGCTCTCCCACGTACCAACCGTCTCCATCCACGTCTCCAAAGACGTAAACGTATTGTCCAGCAACTAGCGGAAGCTCCAGCTCAGGCCGCTCGTTGGGACCATCAAAAGGATCATAGCTGTAACGAGCGATGAATGCTCGCAGCTCTGCCGGTTGTTTTCTCATAGCCTCCAGCAGGACGGACTCCTTGTCTGCTCCCAGGTTAGCCTGCTGCGGCTTGGAAACGGTGCTGTTGGATCTTTCTCCTTCCAGCCATTCCAGTTCCTGAAACAGCTGCTGGCGGCGTTTCTTTAGATTCTCAAACCAGTCACTGAGTTCCTTCAGATGGGCAGGGAATGCCCGCAGGGATTCTCTGTGCTCCCTGTGGGCCAGCTTTGTCTCCTCATGTTCCCTCTCCAGCTGTTGACTCCTTTCTGCCCTGTCCCTCACGGCTTTCAGCTCGCGCTCGGCCGCTTCCAGCCGGGTAAAAAGACAGATGGTTGCTTGGATAGTAGAGTCTCGCTCCTCTGCCAGTCGCGCTAGCTGCCCTTTCAGGTTGGCATTTTCAGCCTGAACCTGTTCTGTCAAAGCCATCTGCCCACGCAGGCGAGCGTTTTCTTCAGCCAGGTGGGTGTTTTCATTTGTCACCTTGGCGAGCTGCACCTGCAACTCCTCACAAGCTTGCCCGGGGGTGCTCACATCAGAGGATCCTTCTTCATCTGCAGCCGCTCGGGCCTCCAGCCCCTCAGCTGCCTTCTGTGCCAAGTCGTGCCGCTTGTCCCGTGCCAGCAGAGCTCTGGTGGGCTCTCCCGTTTCCCCACCCCTCGGCTGAGGAAGCAATGGCGGGCACAGGTGCTCAGCGGAGCGCTGGATGGGCAGTGGCCCGCGAGCATTGACCAGGCGATGGATGGTCACCTGCAGCTGCCTGGCTCGCTCTCCCAGCCGCAAGGTGAGGGCAGCTAGTTGAGCATTCTTCTGCTGCAGTCTCCCTGCCTCCTTGCACGCTCTTGGAGAACCGTCCTTTCCCAGGAGGCGGCTCTCCATCTCTGAGGAACTCTGTTGCCTCTCCAGGTCTTTCAGAAGACGCTGCAGGTGTCTGCTCTGCTCCAGGAGATGGCTGCATGCGCTGCCAGGCAGCATCAAGTCCTCCCGCTCCATCACCCGGAGCTGAGCACCTCTCACAGCCTGGCACGTTGCTTGTGGCCCAGCACTGTGGCTTTCTGTTGGTCCTTCCTGCAGGGCCGCCAAGGTGTGGGGCCTGTTTCTGCCAGAGGAGCAGGAGCTCTGCGTCCCCTGATGGCCCTGGTGGCCAGGAGAGCCCTCGGGCTGGGCCGTGCAGGGGGAGGCAGGCAGCTCGCGCTTGAACCGCTGCAGGATGGCTTGGGTGGACAGTGCCATCTCCTGCTGCAGCTGGTTCTGGAGGCAGCGGGTGCGGGTGGGCTGGGAGACAGCTGTGGCATTGGCTGCAGGGCTGCGTGGGGCATGGCTCCTGCTCTGCGCACTGGTGGCTTTCCCCTGCTCACCAGGGATGCCCCGAGTAGATGGGACAAGCTGTCGGTGTCTGCCGGTTGCAGTGCTGCTGGCCTTTCCCCTGCCCTGGCCAGAAGCTGCATAGGCTCCTGCTGGCAGAGGCGGGAGCTTGCAGCAAGTTCTGGCAGCTCCTGGTGCCCGAGCTGCGTGCACCTTCTGTGGTGCTGCTGCCTGCCTTGCTGGCAGACGGGCTGTCTCCTCGCGCCTCACCCTGACAGAGGGCATTGTCACCCTGCATGCTGCGCTGTCCGTCTGCAAGAGAATGCGAGGAGAGAGGCTGCGTGACTGTGGCCCTTCGCCCGTGCCCCCGTGTCCCAGCTGGAAAAGCCCCTGTGCCGGCTCCCCTGCCAGCCCCCAGGGCAGCACTCGGCCCCACAGGGAGTTGCCGCTCGGCTCCCAGAGCTGGCTGGGGAGCGCACTGCTCCGGCCATGGCCCACAGTGACTCCTGGGAGCATCCCCGACATGCCCGGGCAGCCTGCAGGCACGGCTTGTGGGGCTCAGTTTGCTATGTGACCGGGCCCTCCCGTCCCCTCCTGCAGCTCCCGCCTGCCGGTCGGCAGCTCCTGGACTCGGGAAGACGTTTGTCCCGGTCTCCCTCGGGCTCCCTACCTGTGCGCGTCGGCTCCCAGCGGCCTGCGAGCTCTGTGGGCAGGGGAGCCGTCGCAGCCTGTTCCCATGGGGGGACGAAGCCTGTCCCTGGCTGTCCTGCGGCGCTGCCAGCGGCCGCCTGTGGCCCATCTGCGGGCAGGAGGAGGAGAAGTCAAGGACTGGAGGCGGCTGCCTTGGCACAGCGGCCCCCACAGTGGCGGCAAGCCCGGCCCTGGCACTAAGGCAGCTCCGCGTGGCCCCGTCCCACCACCGGCCTCCCCCTCCTGCCCCGTCCCTCACCTGGCGCTGGTTCTGCAGGCCCGGCAGCCTGCTGTTGGGCTGGGGGCGGGCGTTTGCCTCCTCTTGCGTGGGCATCTTCGGCGGCGTCTGCCGACAACCGGCCATGGTCACCCAGGGGAGATGCTGCCTCCTGAGGGAGTGGCTCTCCTGGGAGTGGGCACCCCAGGGCTCTGGCTCCTTAAATACCCGCGGGGTCGCCATGGGGACCCGTATCACAATGACCTCTGGGCATGGTGCGCCGCCTGCATCACAAAGCCCTTGCGGTTGCTGTGGAGACGCTCACACCCACACCTGGCGGGGACTGGCTGTGCCCGGCTGTGCCCGGCTGTGCCCGGCGTGGGGCAGCCCCTGCTTGCCCCTCACAGAGGCCCCAGCAGGCCCGAGCCCGCACCTCCCACATCCCCCCGGTGCCAGCAGCCTCTGCAGAGCTCAGTCCTGTGTGCGTGCAGCAGCTCTGGGTGCCACCGCCCGGGGCCTTGTCCCCAGGCATGGCTCCCACACAGGGCGCCCAGGCCTGGGGACGCTCCGGTGCCCGCCTACAGCAACGCAGGGGAGGCCCGCAGGCCCGTGCCCAGAGGCCACTGGCCACGCCGAGCTGCTCCCGGCAGTCGCCATGGGCCGCGGGGTGACCAGCCCTCTCCCCAGCCGGCTCTGGGAGGTCCCTCCCAGGCTGCTCTTCCTCAGTGCCTTTCCTCCAGAGGTGGAGCGTGCAAGGGCTCACACCCACAGCCAGGACGAGGGAGCAGGGCTGCCTCCCTGGGGCTGACGCTCTGTGCTCCCTTTCGAGCTGGAATGAAAAGAAAAGCTGCCTTTGTTCCCAGTTACAACACAGAGAAACGGCTGTCTCGTGCACATGCCTGCACCTTTTCTGACAGAAAATGGCTTTGGGGGACTATGGAAACTCCTGGGGAGAAAAAAAGAAAACCAAACCATTAAAATAAACGCTGCTCAGCTGATGTTGGAGACCTTGGTATTAGACACCCAGACTTGTTCTCCTCCACGCAGTTATCACTCCTGCACCAGGAACTGCTTGCTAGTGGGTGAATCTGACGGCAGCAGCTCCCAGGCAGAGCTGGGAGCAGCTCCTGGGGACATCTTTAGGCTTTACAGCAGTGTTTGCTGCCCCAGCACGGGTCCCCGGCCCCCTGCAGGGACCAGGCAGGAGGCTGGAGGGAAGAGTCCCAGCAACAGCTTTGGCCTCCAGGCTGGAGAACCCTGTCCCAGGCTCAGGCACCGCTGCCTCCGGGCTCCCCTACCCCATCCTGGGGCAATAAGGCAACTCTCTTCCTTCTACAGAGCAACACTCAAAGCTTAAGGGGAGTTTCCTCTTAAGGCATTTCCTCCCTAATGCAGGTTTCCCCCAGGCCTAGAGGTTGCCACAGGGCTCTATGGCCAGTGTTCAAAGGTGTCTCAAATGCCAAAAGGAAAGTGGCTTTTCGCAGGCAACAATGCAGTGAGATTTCTGAAGCTGTGTAAAATAACGTGTTCACCTTGCCCATCAAGTGCGTTATCGTGAGGACCTGGCAAGGGCCCTGGTTTTGTACCGCAGCAGAGATGCTGTTGTAGCCACAGGACTCCAAGTTCTGGGGGCGTGAAAGGAACAAACTCAAACATCTCAGAGCTCACCATGACATCAAAATAGCTGGCCGGGAAGCCCTTCTTCGAAGCTGCTAGATGAAATGACAGGGCAGAAACGCAGAGGGAGCAAGTTTTCTCAGGAAAGGAAAGAGAAACCCCACTTTTTTTGAAACACAGATTTAGCCCCCTTAATATTTTTTCTTGTGAGATTGTGTCAGCAGTCAGACTGCGAGCACGTGATTAAACTGTTAAAACACCCAGATACTTGAGGATTATTTCCTGTATTAAATCCTCTTACAAGCAGGGCGGTCTGTTGCCCTGCGGGTAGGGTAGTACAGTGGTGTGACTGGCATGACAGGCAATTTTCCTTTCCTAGTACAAGGATGCATTTATGAAGGCAACTCTGGGGTGCAAGCGGTGCCGCACAACAAAGCAGCCTGTGAAACCCAGACGTTAGCTGTTAGAAGCAGGAAGAGGCAATGGGCCTTTGCTTCAGACTCAGCAAAAGATTTACCAAACCCGAGGAAGGTGACAAAAAGGGAAGAGTTTCCGTGGCGTAACTTTGGTGTGGCAGGTGAGGTTTCCATCCATGTTGCTCATGCCTCCGCCTCGTTTTGTTTGCAGATGCAGTGTTGGATCAAACTGCAAGACCAGTTTTCTTTACTGCACATGCTACTGTAGTGCAAATACCCTGTGGTTTCTCAGGACGCACACCAATCCCACCCCTAGTGCCTGATGGCTGAGATCCCCACTGGCTCCAGTAGCTGCACTCGGACCCCCCCTCACTCCACTGGCTGCGCTGGGACGCACACCAGTAGCTGGCACCACAAGCCAGAGCTGCCTACGGCCTCGGGTTGACTCCAGTAGCTGGCACTCAGTCCACCCCCGCCACGTCCCCCATAGCAGGCACAGAGTCCCTTCAGCTCACAGACAAACAGGACAGGGAGTGAGATTACACAGAGAGGTCATTAAAAGAGGTTTAATGAGAAGCTCTATGAGAAGACAGGACAGACGTCATCTATGCCCTGCCACCAATCACTTGTCTCTGGGGAGACTGTGGTGTCATCAGGTTGCCCGTCACCTGGAACTTCCTCAACGAGATTAGAGGGGATCAATCCCCTTGTGCCGTCGGTCAGCTCTCCCACGTACCAACCGTCTCCATCCACGTCTCCAAAGACGTAAACGTATTGTCCAGCAACTAGCGGAAGCTCCAGCTCAGGCCGCTCGTTGGGACCATCAAAAGGATCATAGCTGTAACGAGCGATGAATGCTCGCAGCTCTGCCGGTTGTTTTCTCATAGCCTCCAGCAGGACGGACTCCTTGTCTGCTCCCAGGTTAGCCTGCTGCGGCTTGGAAACGGTGCTGTTGGATCTTTCTCCTTCCAGCCATTCCAGTTCCTGAAACAGCTGCTGGCGGCGTTTCTTTAGATTCTCAAACCAGTCACTGAGTTCCTTCAGATGGGCAGGGAATGCCCGCAGGGATTCTCTGTGCTCCCTGTGGGCCAGCTTTGTCTCCTCATGTTCCCTCTCCAGCTGTTGACTCCTTTCTGCCCTGTCCCTCACGGCTTTCAGCTCGCGCTCGGCCGCTTCCAGCCGGGTAAAAAGACAGATGGTTGCTTGGATAGTAGAGTCTCGCTCCTCTGCCAGTCGCGCTAGCTGCCCTTTCAGGTTGGCATTTTCAGCCTGAACCTGTTCTGTCAAAGCCATCTGCCCACGCAGGCGAGCGTTTTCTTCAGCCAGGTGGGTGTTTTCATTTGTCACCTTGGCGAGCTGCACCTGCAACTCCTCACAAGCTTGCCCAGGGGTGCTCACATCAGAGGATCCTTCTTCATCTGCAGCCGCTCGGGCCTCCAGCCCCTCAGCTGCCTTCTGTGCCAAGTCGTGCCGCTTGTCCCGTGCCAGCAGAGCTCTGGTGGGCTCTCCCGTTTCCCCACCCCTCGGCTGAGGAAGCAATGGCGGGCACAGGTGCTCAGCGGAGCGCTGGATGGGCAGTGGCCCGCGAGCATTGACCAGGCGATGGATGGTCACCTGCAGCTGCCTGGCTCGCTCTCCCAGCCGCAAGGTGAGGGCAGCTAGTTGAGCATTCTTCTGCTGCAGTCTCCCTGCCTCCTTGCACGCTCTTGGAGAACCGTCCTTTCCCAGGAGGCGGCTCTCCATCTCTGAGGAACTCTGTTGCCTCTCCAGGTCTTTCAGAAGACGCTGCAGGTGTCTGCTCTGCTCCAGGAGATGGCTGCATGCGCTGCCAGGCAGCATCAAGTCCTCCCGCTCCATCACCCGGAGCTGAGCACCTCTCACAGCCTGGCACGTTGCTTGTGGCCCAGCACTGTGGCTTTCTGTTGGTCCTTCCTGCAGGGCCGCCAAGGTGTGGGGCCTGTTTCTGCCAGAGGAGCAGGAGCTCTGCGTCCCCTGATGGCCCTGGTGGCCAGGAGAGCCCTCGGGCTGGGCCGTGCAGGGGGAGGCAGGCAGCTCGCGCTTGAACCGCTGCAGGATGGCTTGGGTGGACAGTGCCATCTCCTGCTGCAGCTGGTTCTGGAGGCAGCGGGTGCGGGTGGGCTGGGAGACAGCTGTGGCATTGGCTGCAGGGCTGCGTGGGGCATGGCTCCTGCTCTGCGCACTGGTGGCTTTCCCCTGCTCACCAGGGATGCCCCGAGTAGATGGGACAAGCTGTCGGTGTCTGCCGGTTGCAGTGCTGCTGGCCTTTCCCCTGCCCTGGCCAGAAGCTGCATAGGCTCCTGCTGGCAGAGGCGGGAGCTTGCAGCAAGTTCTGGCAGCTCCTGGTGCCCGAGCTGCGTGCACCTTCTGTGGTGCTGCTGCCTGCCTTGCTGGCAGACGGGCTGTCTCCTCGCGCCTCACCCTGACAGAGGGCATTGTCACCCTGCATGCTGCGCTGTCCGTCTGCAAGAGAATGCGAGGAGAGAGGCTGCGTGACTGTGGCCCTTCGCCCGTGCCCCCGTGTCCCAGCTGGAAAAGCCCCTGTGCCGGCTCCCCTGCCAGCCCCCAGGGCAGCACTCGGCCCCACAGGGAGTTGCCGCTCGGCTCCCAGAGCTGGCTGGGGAGCGCACTGCTCCGGCCATGGCCCACAGTGACTCCTGGGAGCATCCCCGACATGCCCGGGCAGCCTGCAGGCACGGCTTGTGGGGCTCAGTTTGCTATGTGACCGGGCCCTCCCGTCCCCTCCTGCAGCTCCCGCCTGCCGGTCGGCAGCTCCTGGACTCGGGAAGACGTTTGTCCCGGTCTCCCTCGGGCTCCCTACCTGTGCGCGTCGGCTCCCAGCGGCCTGCGAGCTCTGTGGGCAGGGGAGCCGTCGCAGCCTGTTCCCATGGGGGGACGAAGCCTGTCCCTGGCTGTCCTGCGGCGCTGCCAGCGGCCGCCTGTGGCCCATCTGCGGGCAGGAGGAGGAGAAGTCAAGGACTGGAGGCGGCTGCCTTGGCACAGCGGCCCCCACAGTGGCGGCAAGCCCGGCCCTGGCACTAAGGCAGCTCCGCGTGGCCCCGTCCCACCACCGGCCTCCCCCTCCTGCCCCGTCCCTCACCTGGCGCTGGTTCTGCAGGCCCGGCAGCCTGCTGTTGGGCTGGGGGCGGGCGTTTGCCTCCTCTTGCGTGGGCATCTTCGGCGGCGTCTGCCGACAACCGGCCATGGTCACCCAGGGGAGATGCTGCCTCCTGAGGGAGTGGCTCTCCTGGGAGTGGGCACCCCAGGGCTCTGGCTCCTTAAATACCCGCGGGGTCGCCATGGGGACCCGTATCACAATGACCTCTGGGCATGGTGCGCCGCCTGCATCACAAAGCCCTTGCGGTTGCTGTGGAGACGCTCACACCCACACCTGGCGGGGACTGGCTGTGCCCGGCTGTGCCCGGCTGTGCCCGGCGTGGGGCAGCCCCTGCTTGCCCCTCACAGAGGCCCCAGCAGGCCCGAGCCCGCACCTCCCACATCCCCCCGGTGCCAGCAGCCTCTGCAGAGCTCAGTCCTGTGTGCGTGCAGCAGCTCTGGGTGCCACCGCCCGGGGCCTTGTCCCCAGGCATGGCTCCCACACAGGGCGCCCAGGCCTGGGGACGCTCCGGTGCCCGCCTACAGCAACGCAGGGGAGGCCCGCAGGCCCGTGCCCAGAGGCCACTGGCCACGCCGAGCTGCTCCCGGCAGTCGCCATGGGCCGCGGGGTGACCAGCCCTCTCCCCAGCCGGCTCTGGGAGGTCCCTCCCAGGCTGCTCTTCCTCAGTGCCTTTCCTCCAGAGGTGGAGCGTGCAAGGGCTCACACCCACAGCCAGGACGAGGGAGCAGGGCTGCCTCCCTGGGGCTGACGCTCTGTGCTCCCTTTCGAGCTGGAATGAAAAGAAAAGCTGCCTTTGTTCCCAGTTACAACACAGAGAAACGGCTGTCTCGTGCACATGCCTGCACCTTTTCTGACAGAAAATGGCTTTGGGGGACTATGGAAACTCCTGGGGAGAAAAAAAGAAAACCAAACCATTAAAATAAACGCTGCTCAGCTGATGTTGGAGACCTTGGTATTAGACACCCAGACTTGTTCTCCTCCACGCAGTTATCACTCCTGCACCAGGAACTGCTTGCTAGTGGGTGAATCTGACGGCAGCAGCTCCCAGGCAGAGCTGGGAGCAGCTCCTGGGGACATCTTTAGGCTTTACAGCAGTGTTTGCTGCCCCAGCACGGGTCCCCGGCCCCCTGCAGGGACCAGGCAGGAGGCTGGAGGGAAGAGTCCCAGCAACAGCTTTGGCCTCCAGGCTGGAGAACCCTGTCCCAGGCTCAGGCACCGCTGCCTCCGGGCTCCCCTACCCCATCCTGGGGCAATAAGGCAACTCTCTTCCTTCTACAGAGCAACACTCAAAGCTTAAGGGGAGTTTCCTCTTAAGGCATTTCCTCCCTAATGCAGGTTTCCCCCAGGCCTAGAGGTTGCCACAGGGCTCTATGGCCAGTGTTCAAAGGTGTCTCAAATGCCAAAAGGAAAGTGGCTTTTCGCAGGCAACAATGCAGTGAGATTTCTGAAGCTGTGTAAAATAACGTGTTCACCTTGCCCATCAAGTGCGTTATCGTGAGGACCTGGCAAGGGCCCTGGTTTTGTACCGCAGCAGAGATGCTGTTGTAGCCACAGGACTCCAAGTTCTGGGGGCGTGAAAGGAACAAACTCAAACATCTCAGAGCTCACCATGACATCAAAATAGCTGGCCGGGAAGCCCTTCTTCGAAGCTGCTAGATGAAATGACAGGGCAGAAACGCAGAGGGAGCAAGTTTTCTCAGGAAAGGAAAGAGAAACCCCACTTTTTTTGAAACACAGATTTAGCCCCCTTAATATTTTTTCTTGTGAGATTGTGTCAGCAGTCAGACTGCGAGCACGTGATTAAACTGTTAAAACACCCAGATACTTGAGGATTATTTCCTGTATTAAATCCTCTTACAAGCAGGGCGGTCTGTTGCCCTGCGGGTAGGGTAGTACAGTGGTATGACTGGCATGACAGGCAATTTTCCTTTCCTAGTACAAGGATGCATTTATGAAGGCAACTCTGGGGTGCAAGCGGTGCCGCACAACAAAGCAGCCTGTGAAACCCAGACGTTAGCTGTTAGAAGCAGGAAGAGGCAATGGGCCTTTGCTTCAGACTCAGCAAAAGATTTACCAAACCCGAGGAAGGTGACAAAAAGGGAAGAGTTTCCGTGGCGTAACTTTGGTGTGGCAGGTGAGGTTTCCATCCATGTTGCTCATGCCTCCGCCTCGTTTTGTTTGCAGATGCAGTGTTGGATCAAACTGCAAGACCAGTTTTCTTTACTGCACATGCTACTGTAGTGCAAATACCCTGTGGTTTCTCAGGACGCACACCAATCCCACCCCTAGTGCCTGATGGCTGAGATCCCCACTGGCTCCAGTAGCTGCACTCGGACCCCCCCTCACTCCACTGGCTGCGCTGGGACGCACACCAGTAGCTGGCACCACAAGCCAGAGCTGCCTACGGCCTCGGGTTGACTCCAGTAGCTGGCACTCAGTCCACCCCCGCCACGTCCCCCATAGCAGGCACAGAGTCCCTTCAGCTCACAGACAAACAGGACAGGGAGTGAGATTACACAGAGAGGTCATTAAAAGAGGTTTAATGAGAAGCTCTATGAGAAGACAGGACAGACGTCATCTATGCCCTGCCACCAATCACTTGTCTCTGGGGAGACTGTGGTGTCATCAGGTTGCCCGTCACCTGGAACTTCCTCAACGAGATTAGAGGGGATCAATCCCCTTGTGCCGTCGGTCAGCTCTCCCACGTACCAACCGTCTCCATCCACGTCTCCAAAGACGTAAACGTATTGTCCAGCAACTAGCGGAAGCTCCAGCTCAGGCCGCTCGTTGGGACCATCAAAAGGATCATAGCTGTAACGAGCGATGAATGCTCGCAGCTCTGCCGGTTGTTTTCTCATAGCCTCCAGCAGGACGGACTCCTTGTCTGCTCCCAGGTTAGCCTGCTGCGGCTTGGAAACGGTGCTGTTGGATCTTTCTCCTTCCAGCCATTCCAGTTCCTGAAACAGCTGCTGGCGGCGTTTCTTTAGATTCTCAAACCAGTCACTGAGTTCCTTCAGATGGGCAGGGAATGCCCGCAGGGATTCTCTGTGCTCCCTGTGGGCCAGCTTTGTCTCCTCATGTTCCCTCTCCAGCTGTTGACTCCTTTCTGCCCTGTCCCTCACGGCTTTCAGCTCGCGCTCGGCTGCTTCCAGCCGGGTAAAAAGACAGATGGTTGCTTGGATAGTAGAGTCTCGCTCCTCTGCCAGTCGCGCTAGCTGCCCTTTCAGGTTGGCATTTTCAGCCTGAACCTGTTCTGTCAAAGCCATCTGCCCACGCAGGCGAGCGTTTTCTTCAGCCAGGTGGGTGTTTTCATTTGTCACCTTGGCGAGCTGCACCTGCAACTCCTCACAAGCTTGCCCGGGGGTGCTCACATCAGAGGATCCTTCTTCATCTGCAGCCGCTCGGGCCTCCAGCCCCTCAGCTGCCTTCTGTGCCAAGTCGTGCCGCTTGTCCCGTGCCAGCAGAGCTCTGGTGGGCTCTCCCGTTTCCCCACCCCTCGGCTGAGGAAGCAATGGCGGGCACAGGTGCTCAGCGGAGCGCTGGATGGGCAGTGGCCCGCGAGCATTGACCAGGCGATGGATGGTCACCTGCAGCTGCCTGGCTCGCTCTCCCAGCCGCAAGGTGAGGGCAGCTAGTTGAGCATTCTTCTGCTGCAGTCTCCCTGCCTCCTTGCACGCTCTTGGAGAACCGTCCTTTCCCAGGAGGCGGCTCTCCATCTCTGAGGAACTCTGTTGCCTCTCCAGGTCTTTCAGAAGACGCTGCAGGTGTCTGCTCTGCTCCAGGAGATGGCTGCATGCGCTGCCAGGCAGCATCAAGTCCTCCCGCTCCATCACCCGGAGCTGAGCACCTCTCACAGCCTGGCACGTTGCTTGTGGCCCAGCACTGTGGCTTTCTGTTGGTCCTTCCTGCAGGGCCGCCAAGGTGTGGGGCCTGTTTCTGCCAGAGGAGCAGGAGCTCTGCGTCCCCTGATGGCCCTGGTGGCCAGGAGAGCCCTCGGGCTGGGCCGTGCAGGGGGAGGCAGGCAGCTCGCGCTTGAACCGCTGCAGGATGGCTTGGGTGGACAGTGCCATCTCCTGCTGCAGCTGGTTCTGGAGGCAGCGGGTGCGGGTGGGCTGGGAGACAGCTGTGGCATTGGCTGCAGGGCTGCGTGGGGCATGGCTCCTGCTCTGCGCACTGGTGGCTTTCCCCTGCTCACCAGGGATGCCCCGAGTAGATGGGACAAGCTGTCGGTGTCTGCCGGTTGCAGTGCTGCTGGCCTTTCCCCTGCCCTGGCCAGAAGCTGCATAGGCTGCTGCTGGCAGAGGCGGGAGCTTGCAGCAAGTTCTGGCAGCTCCTGGTGCCCGAGCTGCGTGCACCTTCTGTGGTGCTGCTGCCTGCCTTGCTGGCAGACGGGCTGTCTCCTCGCGCCTCACCCTGACAGAGGGCATTGTCACCCTGCATGCTGCGCTGTCCGTCTGCAAGAGAATGCGAGGAGAGAGGCTGCGTGACTGTGGCCCTTCGCCCGTGCCCCCGTGTCCCAGCTGGAAAAGCCCCTGTGCCGGCTCCCCTGCCAGCCCCCAGGGCAGCACTCGGCCCCACAGGGAGTTGCCGCTCGGCTCCCAGAGCTGGCTGGGGAGCGCACTGCTCCGGCCATGGCCCACAGTGACTCCTGGGAGCATCCCCGACATGCCCGGGCAGCCTGCAGGCACGGCTTGTGGGGCTCAGTTTGCTATGTGACCGGGCCCTCCCGTCCCCTCCTGCAGCTCCCGCCTGCCGGTCGGCAGCTCCTGGACTCGGGAAGACGTTTGTCCCGGTCTCCCTCGGGCTCCCTACCTGTGCGCGTCGGCTCCCAGCGGCCTGCGAGCTCTGTGGGCAGGGGAGCCGTCGCAGCCTGTTCCCATGGGGGGACGAAGCCTGTCCCTGGCTGTCCTGCGGCGCTGCCAGCGGCCGCCTGTGGCCCATCTGCGGGCAGGAGGAGGAGAAGTCAAGGACTGGAGGCGGCTGCCTTGGCACAGCGGCCCCCACAGTGGCGGCAAGCCCGGCCCTGGCACTAAGGCAGCTCCGCGTGGCCCCGTCCCACCACCGGCCTCCCCCTCCTGCCCCGTCCCTCACCTGGCGCTGGTTCTGCAGGCCCGGCAGCCTGCTGTTGGGCTGGGGGCGGGCGTTTGCCTCCTCTTGCGTGGGCATCTTCGGCGGCGTCTGCCGACAACCGGCCATGGTCACCCAGGGGAGATGCTGCCTCCTGAGGGAGTGGCTCTCCTGGGAGTGGGCACCCCAGGGCTCTGGCTCCTTAAATACCCGCGGGGTCGCCATGGGGACCCGTATCACAATGACCTCTGGGCATGGTGCGCCGCCTGCATCACAAAGCCCTTGCGGTTGCTGTGGAGACGCTCACACCCACACCTGGCGGGGACTGGCTGTGCCCGGCTGTGCCCGGCTGTGCCCGGCGTGGGGCAGCCCCTGCTTGCCCCTCACAGAGGCCCCAGCAGGCCCGAGCCCGCACCTCCCACATCCCCCCGGTGCCAGCAGCCTCTGCAGAGCTCAGTCCTGTGTGCGTGCAGCAGCTCTGGGTGCCACCGCCCGGGGCCTTGTCCCCAGGCATGGCTCCCACACAGGGCGCCCAGGCCTGGGGACGCTCCGGTGCCCGCCTACAGCAACGCAGGGGAGGCCCGCAGGCCCGTGCCCAGAGGCCACTGGCCACGCCGAGCTGCTCCCGGCAGTCGCCATGGGCCGCGGGGTGACCAGCCCTCTCCCCAGCCGGCTCTGGGAGGTCCCTCCCAGGCTGCTCTTCCTCAGTGCCTTTCCTCCAGAGGTGGAGCGTGCAAGGGCTCACACCCACAGCCAGGACGAGGGAGCAGGGCTGCCTCCCTGGGGCTGACGCTCTGTGCTCCCTTTCGAGCTGGAATGAAAAGAAAAGCTGCCTTTGTTCCCAGTTACAACACAGAGAAACGGCTGTCTCGTGCACATGCCTGCACCTTTTCTGACAGAAAATGGCTTTGGGGGACTATGGAAACTCCTGGGGAGAAAAAAAGAAAACCAAACCATTAAAATAAACGCTGCTCAGCTGATGTTGGAGACCTTGGTATTAGACACCCAGACTTGTTCTCCTCCACGCAGTTATCACTCCTGCACCAGGAACTGCTTGCTAGTGGGTGAATCTGACGGCAGCAGCTCCCAGGCAGAGCTGGGAGCAGCTCCTGGGGACATCTTTAGGCTTTACAGCAGTGTTTGCTGCCCCAGCACGGGTCCCCGGCCCCCTGCAGGGACCAGGCAGGAGGCTGGAGGGAAGAGTCCCAGCAACAGCTTTGGCCTCCAGGCTGGAGAACCCTGTCCCAGGCTCAGGCACCGCTGCCTCCGGGCTCCCCTACCCCATCCTGGGGCAATAAGGCAACTCTCTTCCTTCTACAGAGCAACACTCAAAGCTTAAGGGGAGTTTCCTCTTAAGGCATTTCCTCCCTAATGCAGGTTTCCCCCAGGCCTAGAGGTTGCCACAGGGCTCTATGGCCAGTGTTCAAAGGTGTCTCAAATGCCAAAAGGAAAGTGGCTTTTCGCAGGCAACAATGCAGTGAGATTTCTGAAGCTGTGTAAAATAACGTGTTCACCTTGCCCATCAAGTGCGTTATCGTGAGGACCTGGCAAGGGCCCTGGTTTTGTACCGCAGCAGAGATGCTGTTGTAGCCACAGGACTCCAAGTTCTGGGGGCGTGAAAGGAACAAACTCAAACATCTCAGAGCTCACCATGACATCAAAATAGCTGGCCGGGAAGCCCTTCTTCGAAGCTGCTAGATGAAATGACAGGGCAGAAACGCAGAGGGAGCAAGTTTTCTCAGGAAAGGAAAGAGAAACCCCACTTTTTTTGAAACACAGATTTAGCCCCCTTAATATTTTTTCTTGTGAGATTGTGTCAGCAGTCAGACTGCGAGCACGTGATTAAACTGTTAAAACACCCAGATACTTGAGGATTATTTCCTGTATTAAATCCTCTTACAAGCAGGGCGGTCTGTTGCCCTGCGGGTAGGGTAGTACAGTGGTATGACTGGCATGACAGGCAATTTTCCTTTCCTAGTACAAGGATGCATTTATGAAGGCAACTCTGGGGTGCAAGCGGTGCCGCACAACAAAGCAGCCTGTGAAACCCAGACGTTAGCTGTTAGAAGCAGGAAGAGGCAACGGGCCTTTGCTTCAGACTCAGCAAAAGATTTACCAAACCCGAGGAAGGTGACAAAAAGGGAAGAGTTTCCGTGGCGTAACTTTGGTGTGGCAGGTGAGGTTTCCATCCATGTTGCTCATGCCTCCGCCTCGTTTTGTTTGCAGATGCAGTGTTGGATCAAACTGCAAGACCAGTTTTCTTTACTGCACATGCTACTGTAGTGCAAATACCCTGTGGTTTCTCAGGACGCACACCAATCCCACCCCTAGTGCCTGATGGCTGAGATCCCCACTGGCTCCAGTAGCTGCACTCGGACCCCCCCTCACTCCACTGGCTGCGCTGGGACGCACACCAGTAGCTGGCACCACAAGCCAGAGCTGCCTACGGCCTCGGGTTGACTCCAGTAGCTGGCACTCAGTCCACCCCCCGCCACGTCCCCCATAGCAGGCACAGAGTCCCTTCAGCTCACAGACAAACAGGACAGGGAGTGAGATTACACAGAGAGGTCATTAAAAGAGGTTTAATGAGAAGCTCTATGAGAAGACAGGACAGACGTCATCTATGCCCTGCCACCAATCACTTGTCTCTGGGGAGACTGTGGTGTCATCAGGTTGCCCGTCACCTGGAACTTCCTCAACGAGATTAGAGGGGATCAATCCCCTTGTGCCGTCGGTCAGCTCTCCCACGTACCAACCGTCTCCATCCACGTCTCCAAAGACGTAAACGTATTGTCCAGCAACTAGCGGAAGCTCCAGCTCAGGCCGCTCGTTGGGACCATCAAAAGGATCATAGCTGTAACGAGCGATGAATGCTCGCAGCTCTGCCGGTTGTTTTCTCATAGCCTCCAGCAGGACGGACTCCTTGTCTGCTCCCAGGTTAGCCTGCTGCGGCTTGGAAACGGTGCTGTTGGATCTTTCTCCTTCCAGCCATTCCAGTTCCTGAAACAGCTGCTGGCGGCGTTTCTTTAGATTCTCAAACCAGTCACTGAGTTCCTTCAGATGGGCAGGGAATGCCCGCAGGGATTCTCTGTGCTCCCTGTGGGCCAGCTTTGTCTCCTCATGTTCCCTCTCCAGCTGTTGACTCCTTTCTGCCCTGTCCCTCACGGCTTTCAGCTCGCGCTCGGCCGCTTCCAGCCGGGTAAAAAGACAGATGGTTGCTTGGATAGTAGAGTCTCGCTTCTCTGCCAGTCGCGCTAGCTGCCCTTTCAGGTTGGCATTTTCAGCCTGAACCTGTTCTGTCAAAGCCATCTGCCCACGCAGGCGAGCGTTTTCTTCAGCCAGGTGGGTGTTTTCATTTGTCACCTTGGCGAGCTGCACCTGCAACTCCTCACAAGCTTGCCCGGGGGTGCTCACATCAGAGGATCCTTCTTCATCTGCAGCCGCTCGGGCCTCCAGCCCCTCAGCTGCCTTCTGTGCCAAGTCGTGCCGCTTGTCCCGTGCCAGCAGAGCTCTGGTGGGCTCTCCCGTTTCCCCACCCCTCGGCTGAGGAAGCAATGGCGGGCACAGGTGCTCAGCGGAGCGCTGGATGGGCAGTGGCCCGCGAGCATTGACCAGGCGATGGATGGTCACCTGCAGCTGCCTGGCTCGCTCTCCCAGCCGCAAGGTGAGGGCAGCTAGTTGAGCATTCTTCTGCTGCAGTCTCCCTGCCTCCTTGCACGCTCTTGGAGAACCGTCCTTTCCCAGGAGGCGGCTCTCCATCTCTGAGGAACTCTGTTGCCTCTCCAGGTCTTTCAGAAGACGCTGCAGGTGTCTGCTCTGCTCCAGGAGATGGCTGCATGCGCTGCCAGGCAGCATCAAGTCCTCCCGCTCCATCACCCGGAGCTGAGCACCTCTCACAGCCTGGCACGTTGCTTGTGGCCCAGCACTGTGGCTTTCTGTTGGTCCTTCCTGCAGGGCCGCCAAGGTGTGGGGCCTGTTTCTGCCAGAGGAGCAGGAGCTCTGCGTCCCCTGATGGCCCTGGTGGCCAGGAGAGCCCTCGGGCTGGGCTGTGCAGGGGGAGGCAGGCAGCTTGCGCTTGAACCGCTGCAGGATGGCTTGGGTGGACAGTGCCATCTCCTGCTGCAGCTGGTTCTGGAGGCAGCGGGTGCGGGTGGGCTGGGAGACAGCTGTGGCATTGGCTGCAGGGCTGCGTGGGGCATGGCTCCTGCTCTGCGCACTGGTGGCTTTCCCCTGCTCACCAGGGATGCCCCGAGTAGATGGGACAAGCTGTCGGTGTCTGCCGGTTGCAGTGCTGCTGGCCTTTCCCCTGCCCTGGCCAGAAGCTGCATAGGCTGCTGCTGGCAGAGGCGGGAGCTTGCAGCAAGTTCTGGCAGCTCCTGGTGCCCGAGCTGCGTGCACCTTCTGTGGTGCTGCTGCCTGCCTTGCTGGCAGACGGGCTGTCTCCTCGCGCCTCACCCTGACAGAGGGCATTGTCACCCTGCATGCTGCGCTGTCCGTCTGCAAGAGAATGCGAGGAGAGAGGCTGCGTGACTGTGGCCCTTCGCCCGTGCCCCCGTGTCCCAGCTGGAAAAGCCCCTGTGCCGGCTCCCCTGCCAGCCCCCAGGGCAGCACTCGGCCCCACAGGGAGTTGCCGCTCGGCTCCCAGAGCTGGCTGGGGAGCGCACTGCTCCGGCCATGGCCCACAGTGACTCCTGGGAGCATCCCCGACATGCCCGGGCAGCCTGCAGGCACGGCTTGTGGGGCTCAGTTTGCTATGTGACCGGGCCCTCCCGTCCCCTCCTGCAGCTCCCGCCTGCCGGTCGGCAGCTCCTGGACTCGGGAAGACGTTTGTCCCGGTCTCCCTCGGGCTCCCTACCTGTGCGCGTCGGCTCCCAGCGGCCTGCGAGCTCTGTGGGCAGGGGAGCCGTCGCAGCCTGTTCCCATGGGGGGACGAAGCCTGTCCCTGGCTGTCCTGCGGCGCTGCCAGCGGCCGCCTGTGGCCCATCTGCGGGCAGGAGGAGGAGAAGTCAAGGACTGGAGGCGGCTGCCTTGGCACAGCGGCCCCCACAGTGGCGGCAAGCCCGGCCCTGGCACTAAGGCAGCTCCGCGTGGCCCCGTCCCACCACCGGCCTCCCCCTCCTGCCCCGTCCCTCACCTGGCGCTGGTTCTGCAGGCCCGGCAGCCTGCTGTTGGGCTGGGGGCGGGCGTTTGCCTCCTCTTGCGTGGGCATCTTCGGCGGAGTCTGCCGACAACCGGCCATGGTCACCCAGGGGAGATGCTGCCTCCTGAGGGAGTGGCTCTCCTGGGAGTGGGCACCCCAGGGCTCTGGCTCCTTAAATACCCGCGGGGTCGCCATGGGGACCCGTATCACAATGACCTCTGGGCATGGTGCGCCGCCTGCATCACAAAGCCCTTGCGGTTGCTGTGGAGACGCTCACACCCCACACCTGGCGGGGACTGGCTGTGCCCGGCTGTGCCCGGCTGTGCCCGGCGTGGGGCAGCCCCTGCTTGCCCCTCACAGAGGCCCCAGCAGGCCCGAGCCCGCACCTCCCACATCCCCCCGGTGCCAGCAGCCTCTGCAGAGCTCAGTCCTGTGTGCGTGCAGCAGCTCTGGGTGCCACCGCCCGGGGCCTTGTCCCCAGGCATGGCTCCCACACAGGGCGCCCAGGCCTGGGGACGCTCCGGTGCCCGCCTACAGCAACGCAGGGGAGGCCCGCAGGCCCGTGCCCAGAGGCCACTGGCCACGCCGAGCTGCTCCCGGCAGTCGCCATGGGCCGCGGGGTGACCAGCCCTCTCCCCAGCCGGCTCTGGGAGGTCCCTCCCAGGCTGCTCTTCCTCAGTGCCTTTCCTCCAGAGGTGGAGCGTGCAAGGGCTCACACCCACAGCCAGGACGAGGGAGCAGGGCTGCCTCCCTGGGGCTGACGCTCTGTGCTCCCTTTCGAGCTGGAATGAAAAGAAAAGCTGCCTTTGTTCCCAGTTACAACACAGAGAAACGGCTGTCTCGTGCACATGCCTGCACCTTTTCTGACAGAAAATGGCTTTGGGGGACTATGGAAACTCCTGGGGAGAAAAAAAGAAAACCAAACCATTAAAATAAACGCTGCTCAGCTGATGTTGGAGACCTTGGTATTAGACACCCAGACTTGTTCTCCTCCACGCAGTTATCACTCCTGCACCAGGAACTGCTTGCTAGTGGGTGAATCTGACGGCAGCAGCTCCCAGGCAGAGCTGGGAGCAGCTCCTGGGGACATCTTTAGGCTTTACAGCAGTGTTTGCTGCCCCAGCACGGGTCCCCGGCCCCCTGCAGGGACCAGGCAGGAGGCTGGAGGGAAGAGTCCCAGCAACAGCTTTGGCCTCCAGGCTGGAGAACCCTGTCCCAGGCTCAGGCACCACTGCCTCCGGGCTCCCCTACCCCATCCTGGGGCAATAAGGCAACTCTCTTCCTTCTACAGAGCAACACTCAAAGCTTAAGGGGAGTTTCCTCTTAAGGCATTTCCTCCCTAATGCAGGTTTCCCCCAGGCCTAGAGGTTGCCACAGGGCTCTATGGCCAGTGTTCAAAGGTGTCTCAAATGCCAAAAGGAAAGTGGCTTTTCGCAGGCAACAATGCAGTGAGATTTCTGAAGCTGTGTAAAATAACGTGTTCACCTTGCCCATCAAGTGCGTTATCGTGAGGACCTGGCAAGGGCCCTGGTTTTGTACCGCAGCAGAGATGCTGTTGTAGCCACAGGACTCCAAGTTCTGGGGGCGTGAAAGGGACAAACTCAAACATCTCAGAGCTCACCATGACATCAAAATAGCTGGCCGGGAAGCCCTTCTTCGAAGCTGCTAGATGAAATGACAGGGCAGAAACGCAGAGGGAGCAAGTTTTCTCAGGAAAGGAAAGAGAAACCCCACTTTTTTTGAAACACAGATTTAGCCCCCTTAATATTTTTTCTTGTGAGATTGTGTCAGCAGTCAGACTGCGAGCACGTGATTAAACTGTTAAAACACCCAGATACTTGAGGATTATTTCCTGTATTAAATCCTCTTACAAGCAGGGCGGTCTGTTGCCCTGCGGGTAGGGTAGTACAGTGGTATGACTGGCATGACAGGCAATTTTCCTTTCCTAGTACAAGGATGCATTTATGAAGGCAACTCTGGGGTGCAAGCGGTGCCGCACAACAAAGCAGCCTGTGAAACCCAGACGTTAGCTGTTAGAAGCAGGAAGAGGCAACGGGCCTTTGCTTCAGACTCAGCAAAAGATTTACCAAACCCGAGGAAGGTGACAAAAAGGGAAGAGTTTCCGTGGCGTAACTTTGGTGTGGCAGGTGAGGTTTCCATCCATGTTGCTCATGCCTCCGCCTCGTTTTGTTTGCAGATGCAGTGTTGGATCAAACTGCAAGACCAGTTTTCTTTACTGCACATGCTACTGTAGTGCAAATACCCTGTGGTTTCTCAGGACGCACACCAATCCCACCCCTAGTGCCTGATGGCTGAGATCCCCACTGGCTCCAGTAGCTGCACTCGGACCCCCCCTCACTCCACTGGCTGCGCTGGGACGCACACCAGTAGCTGGCACCACAAGCCAGAGCTGCCTACGGCCTCGGGTTGACTCCAGTAGCTGGCACTCAGTCCACCCCCGCCACGTCCCCCATAGCAGGCACAGAGTCCCTTCAGCTCACAGACAAACAGGACAGGGAGTGAGATTACACAGAGAGGTCATTAAAAGAGGTTTAATGAGAAGCTCTATGAGAAGACAGGACAGACGTCATCTATGCCCTGCCACCAATCACTTGTCTCTGGGGAGACTGTGGTGTCATCAGGTTGCCCGTCACCTGGAACTTCCTCAACGAGATTAGAGGGGATCAATCCCCTTGTGCCGTCGGTCAGCTCTCCCACGTACCAACCGTCTCCATCCACGTCTCCAAAGACGTAAACGTATTGTCCAGCAACTAGCGGAAGCTCCAGCTCAGGCCGCTCGTTGGGACCATCAAAAGGATCATAGCTGTAACGAGCGATGAATGCTCGCAGCTCTGCCGGTTGTTTTCTCATAGCCTCCAGCAGGACGGACTCCTTGTCTGCTCCCAGGTTAGCCTGCTGCGGCTTGGAAACGGTGCTGTTGGATCTTTCTCCTTCCAGCCATTCCAGTTCCTGAAACAGCTGCTGGCGGCGTTTCTTTAGATTCTCAAACCAGTCACTGAGTTCCTTCAGATGGGCAGGGAATGCCCGCAGGGATTCTCTGTGCTCCCTGTGGGCCAGCTTTGTCTCCTCATGTTCCCTCTCCAGCTGTTGACTCCTTTCTGCCCTGTCCCTCACGGCTTTCAGCTCGCGCTCGGCCGCTTCCAGCCGGGTAAAAAGACAGATGGTTGCTTGGATAGTAGAGTCTCGCTCCTCTGCCAGTCGCGCTAGCTGCCCTTTCAGGTTGGCATTTTCAGCCTGAACCTGTTCTGTCAAAGCCATCTGCCCACGCAGGCGAGCGTTTTCTTCAGCCAGGTGGGTGTTTTCATTTGTCACCTTGGCGAGCTGCACCTGCAACTCCTCACAAGCTTGCCCGGGGGTGCTCACATCAGAGGATCCTTCTTCATCTGCAGCCGCTCGGGCCTCCAGCCCCTCAGCTGCCTTCTGTGCCAAGTCGTGCCGCTTGTCCCGTGCCAGCAGAGCTCTGGTGGGCTCTCCCGTTTCCCCACCCCTCGGCTGAGGAAGCAATGGCGGGCACAGGTGCTCAGCGGAGCGCTGGATGGGCAGTGGCCCGCGAGCATTGACCAGGCGATGGATGGTCACCTGCAGCTGCCTGGCTCGCTCTCCCAGCCGCAAGGTGAGGGCAGCTAGTTGAGCATTCTTCTGCTGCAGTCTCCCTGCCTCCTTGCACGCTCTTGGAGAACCGTCCTTTCCCAGGAGGCGGCTCTCCATCTCTGAGGAACTCTGTTGCCTCTCCAGGTCTTTCAGAAGACGCTGCAGGTGTCTGCTCTGCTCCAGGAGATGGCTGCATGCGCTGCCAGGCAGCATCAAGTCCTCCCGCTCCATCACCCGGAGCTGAGCACCTCTCACAGCCTGGCACGTTGCTTGTGGCCCAGCACTGTGGCTTTCTGTTGGTCCTTCCTGCAGGGCCGCCAAGGTGTGGGGCCTGTTTCTGCCAGAGGAGCAGGAGCTCTGCGTCCCCTGATGGCCCTGGTGGCCAGGAGAGCCCTCGGGCTGGGCCGTGCAGGGGGAGGCAGGCAGCTCGCGCTTGAACCGCTGCAGGATGGCTTGGGTGGACAGTGCCATCTCCTGCTGCAGCTGGTTCTGGAGGCAGCGGGTGCGGGTGGGCTGGGAGACAGCTGTGGCATTGGCTGCAGGGCTGCGTGGGGCATGGCTCCTGCTCTGCGCACTGGTGGCTTTCCCCTGCTCACCAGGGATGCCCCGAGTAGATGGGACAAGCTGTCGGTGTCTGCCGGTTGCAGTGCTGCTGGCCTTTCCCCTGCCCTGGCCAGAAGCTGCATAGGCTGCTGCTGGCAGAGGCGGGAGCTTGCAGCAAGTTCTGGCAGCTCCTGGTGCCCGAGCTGCGTGCACCTTCTGTGGTGCTGCTGCCTGCCTTGCTGGCAGACGGGCTGTCTCCTCGCGCCTCACCCTGACAGAGGGCATTGTCACCCTGCATGCTGCGCTGTCCGTCTGCAAGAGAATGCGAGGAGAGAGGCTGCGTGACTGTGGCCCTTCGCCCGTGCCCCCGTGTCCCAGCTGGAAAAGCCCCTGTGCCGGCTCCCCTGCCAGCCCCCAGGGCAGCACTCGGCCCCACAGGGAGTTGCTGCTCGGCTCCCAGAGCTGGCTGGGGAGCGCACTGCTCCGGCCATGGCCCACAGTGACTCCTGGGAGCATCCCCGACATGCCCGGGCAGCCTGCAGGCACGGCTTGTGGGGCTCAGTTTGCTATGTGACCGGGCCCTCCCGTCCCCTCCTGCAGCTCCCGCCTGCCGGTCGGCAGCTCCTGGACTCGGGAAGACGTTTGTCCCGGTCTCCCTCGGGCTCCCTACCTGTGCGCGTCGGCTCCCAGCGGCCTGCGAGCTCTGTGGGCAGGGGAGCCGTCGCAGCCTGTTCCCATGGGGGGACGAAGCCTGTCCCTGGCTGTCCTGCGGCGCTGCCAGCGGCCGCCTGTGGCCCATCTGCGGGCAGGAGGAGGAGAAGTCAAGGACTGGAGGCGGCTGCCTTGGCACAGCGGCCCCCACAGTGGCGGCAAGCCCGGCCCTGGCACTAAGGCAGCTCCGCGTGGCCCCGTCCCACCACCGGCCTCCCCCTCCTGCCCCGTCCCTCACCTGGCGCTGGTTCTGCAGGCCCGGCAGCCTGCTGTTGGGCTGGGGGCGGGCGTTTGCCTCCTCTTGCGTGGGCATCTTCGGCGGCGTCTGCCGACAACCGGCCATGGTCACCCAGGGGAGATGCTGCCTCCTGAGGGAGTGGCTCTCCTGGGAGTGGGCACCCCAGGGCTCTGGCTCCTTAAATACCCGCGGGGTCGCCATGGGGACCCGTATCACAATGACCTCTGGGCATGGTGCGCCGCCTGCATCACAAAGCCCTTGCGGTTGCTGTGGAGACGCTCACACCCACACCTGGCGGGGACTGGCTGTGCCCGGCTGTGCCCGGCTGTGCCCGGCGTGGGGCAGCCCCTGCTTGCCCCTCACAGAGGCCCCAGCAGGCCCGAGCCCGCACCTCCCACATCCCCCCGGTGCCAGCAGCCTCTGCAGAGCTCAGTCCTGTGTGCGTGCAGCAGCTCTGGGTGCCACCGCCCGGGGCCTTGTCCCCAGGCATGGCTCCCACACAGGGCGCCCAGGCCTGGGGACGCTCCGGTGCCCGCCTACAGCAACGCAGGGGAGGCCCGCAGGCCCGTGCCCAGAGGCCACTGGCCACGCCGAGCTGCTCCCGGCAGTCGCCATGGGCCGCGGGGTGACCAGCCCTCTCCCCAGCCGGCTCTGGGAGGTCCCTCCCAGGCTGCTCTTCCTCAGTGCCTTTCCTCCAGAGGTGGAGCGTGCAAGGGCTCACACCCACAGCCAGGACGAGGGAGCAGGGCTGCCTCCCTGGGGCTGACGCTCTGTGCTCCCTTTCGAGCTGGAATGAAAAGAAAAGCTGCCTTTGTTCCCAGTTACAACACAGAGAAACGGCTGTCTCGTGCACATGCCTGCACCTTTTCTGACAGAAAATGGCTTTGGGGGACTATGGAAACTCCTGGGGAGAAAAAAAGAAAACCAAACCATTAAAATAAACGCTGCTCAGCTGATGTTGGAGACCTTGGTATTAGACACCCAGACTTGTTCTCCTCCACGCAGTTATCACTCCTGCACCAGGAACTGCTTGCTAGTGGGTGAATCTGACGGCAGCAGCTCCCAGGCAGAGCTGGGAGCAGCTCCTGGGGACATCTTTAGGCTTTACAGCAGTGTTTGCTGCCCCAGCACGGGTCCCCGGCCCCCTGCAGGGACCAGGCAGGAGGCTGGAGGGAAGAGTCCCAGCAACAGCTTTGGCCTCCAGGCTGGAGAACCCTGTCCCAGGCTCAGGCACCGCTGCCTCCGGGCTCCCCTACCCCATCCTGGGGCAATAAGGCAACTCTCTTCCTTCTACAGAGCAACACTCAAAGCTTAAGGGGAGTTTCCTCTTAAGGCATTTCCTCCCTAATGCAGGTTTCCCCCAGGCCTAGAGGTTGCCACAGGGCTCTATGGCCAGTGTTCAAAGGTGTCTCAAATGCCAAAAGGAAAGTGGCTTTTCGCAGGCAACAATGCAGTGAGATTTCTGAAGCTGTGTAAAATAACGTGTTCACCTTGCCCATCAAGTGCGTTATCGTGAGGACCTGGCAAGGGCCCTGGTTTTGTACCGCAGCAGAGATGCTGTTGTAGCCACAGGACTCCAAGTTCTGGGGGCGTGAAAGGGACAAACTCAAACATCTCAGAGCTCACCATGACATCAAAATAGCTGGCCGGGAAGCCCTTCTTCGAAGCTGCTAGATGAAATGACAGGGCAGAAACGCAGAGGGAGCAAGTTTTCTCAGGAAAGGAAAGAGAAACCCCACTTTTTTTGAAACACAGATTTAGCCCCCTTAATATTTTTTCTTGTGAGATTGTGTCAGCAGTCAGACTGCGAGCACGTGATTAAACTGTTAAAACACCCAGATACTTGAGGATTATTTCCTGTATTAAATCCTCTTACAAGCAGGGCGGTCTGTTGCCCTGCGGGTAGGGTAGTACAGTGGTATGACTGGCATGACAGGCAATTTTCCTTTCCTAGTACAAGGATGCATTTATGAAGGCAACTCTGGGGTGCAAGCGGTGCCGCACAACAAAGCAGCCTGTGAAACCCAGACGTTAGCTGTTAGAAGCAGGAAGAGGCAACGGGCCTTTGCTTCAGACTCAGCAAAAGATTTACCAAACCCGAGGAAGGTGACAAAAAGGGAAGAGTTTCCGTGGCGTAACTTTGGTGTGGCAGGTGAGGTTTCCATCCATGTTGCTCATGCCTCCGCCTCGTTTTGTTTGCAGATGCAGTGTTGGATCAAACTGCAAGACCAGTTTTCTTTACTGCACATGCTACTGTAGTGCAAATACCCTGTGGTTTCTCAGGACGCACACCAATCCCACCCCTAGTGCCTGATGGCTGAGATCCCCACTGGCTCCAGTAGCTGCACTCGGACCCCCCCTCACTCCACTGGCTGCGCTGGGACGCACACCAGTAGCTGGCACCACAAGCCAGAGCTGCCTACGGCCTCGGGTTGACTCCAGTAGCTGGCACTCAGTCCACCCCCGCCACGTCCCCCATAGCAGGCACAGAGTCCCTTCAGCTCACAGACAAACAGGACAGGGAGTGAGATTACACAGAGAGGTCATTAAAAGAGGTTTAATGAGAAGCTCTATGAGAAGACAGGACAGACGTCATCTATGCCCTGCCACCAATCACTTGTCTCTGGGGAGACTGTGGTGTCATCAGGTTGCCCGTCACCTGGAACTTCCTCAACGAGATTAGAGGGGATCAATCCCCTTGTGCCGTCGGTCAGCTCTCCCACGTACCAACCGTCTCCATCCACGTCTCCAAAGACGTAAACGTATTGTCCAGCAACTAGCGGAAGCTCCAGCTCAGGCCGCTCGTTGGGACCATCAAAAGGATCATAGCTGTAACGAGCGATGAATGCTCGCAGCTCTGCCGGTTGTTTTCTCATAGCCTCCAGCAGGACGGACTCCTTGTCTGCTCCCAGGTTAGCCTGCTGCGGCTTGGAAACGGTGCTGTTGGATCTTTCTCCTTCCAGCCATTCCAGTTCCTGAAACAGCTGCTGGCGGCGTTTCTTTAGATTCTCAAACCAGTCACTGAGTTCCTTCAGATGGGCAGGGAATGCCCGCAGGGATTCTCTGTGCTCCCTGTGGGCCAGCTTTGTCTCCTCATGTTCCCTCTCCAGCTGTTGACTCCTTTCTGCCCTGTCCCTCACGGCTTTCAGCTCGCGCTCGGCCGCTTCCAGCCGGGTAAAAAGACAGATGGTTGCTTGGATAGTAGAGTCTCGCTCCTCTGCCAGTCGCGCTAGCTGCCCTTTCAGGTTGGCATTTTCAGCCTGAACCTGTTCTGTCAAAGCCATCTGCCCACGCAGGCGAGCGTTTTCTTCAGCCAGGTGGGTGTTTTCATTTGTCACCTTGGCGAGCTGCACCTGCAACTCCTCACAAGCTTGCCCGGGGGTGCTCACATCAGAGGATCCTTCTTCATCTGCAGCCGCTCGGGCCTCCAGCCCCTCAGCTGCCTTCTGTGCCAAGTCGTGCCGCTTGTCCCGTGCCAGCAGAGCTCTGGTGGGCTCTCCCGTTTCCCCACCCCTCGGCTGAGGAAGCAATGGCGGGCACAGGTGCTCAGCGGAGCGCTGGATGGGCAGTGGCCCGCGAGCATTGACCAGGCGATGGATGGTCACCTGCAGCTGCCTGGCTCGCTCTCCCAGCCGCAAGGTGAGGGCAGCTAGTTGAGCATTCTTCTGCTGCAGTCTCCCTGCCTCCTTGCACGCTCTTGGAGAACCGTCCTTTCCCAGGAGGCGGCTCTCCATCTCTGAGGAACTCTGTTGCCTCTCCAGGTCTTTCAGAAGACGCTGCAGGTGTCTGCTCTGCTCCAGGAGATGGCTGCATGCGCTGCCAGGCAGCATCAAGTCCTCCCGCTCCATCACCCGGAGCTGAGCACCTCTCACAGCCTGGCACGTTGCTTGTGGCCCAGCACTGTGGCTTTCTGTTGGTCCTTCCTGCAGGGCCGCCAAGGTGTGGGGCCTGTTTCTGCCAGAGGAGCAGGAGCTCTGCGTCCCCTGATGGCCCTGGTGGCCAGGAGAGCCCTCGGGCTGGGCCGTGCAGGGGGAGGCAGGCAGCTCGCGCTTGAACCGCTGCAGGATGGCTTGGGTGGACAGTGCCATCTCCTGCTGCAGCTGGTTCTGGAGGCAGCGGGTGCGGGTGGGCTGGGAGACAGCTGTGGCATTGGCTGCAGGGCTGCGTGGGGCATGGCTCCTGCTCTGCGCACTGGTGGCTTTCCCCTGCTCACCAGGGATGCCCCGAGTAGATGGGACAAGCTGTCGGTGTCTGCCGGTTGCAGTGCTGCTGGCCTTTCCCCTGCCCTGGCCAGAAGCTGCATAGGCTGCTGCTGGCAGAGGCGGGAGCTTGCAGCAAGTTCTGGCAGCTCCTGGTGCCCGAGCTGCGTGCACCTTCTGTGGTGCTGCTGCCTGCCTTGCTGGCAGACGGGCTGTCTCCTCGCGCCTCACCCTGACAGAGGGCATTGTCACCCTGCATGCTGCGCTGTCCGTCTGCAAGAGAATGCGAGGAGAGAGGCTGCGTGACTGTGGCCCTTCGCCCGTGCCCCCGTGTCCCAGCTGGAAAAGCCCCTGTGCCGGCTCCCCTGCCAGCCCCCAGGGCAGCACTCGGCCCCACAGGGAGTTGCCGCTCGGCTCCCAGAGCTGGCTGGGGAGCGCACTGCTCCGGCCATGGCCCACAGTGACTCCTGGGAGCATCCCCGACATGCCCGGGCAGCCTGCAGGCACGGCTTGTGGGGCTCAGTTTGCTATGTGACCGGGCCCTCCCGTCCCCTCCTGCAGCTCCCGCCTGCCGGTCGGCAGCTCCTGGACTCGGGAAGACGTTTGTCCCGGTCTCCCTCGGGCTCCCTACCTGTGCGCGTCGGCTCCCAGCGGCCTGCGAGCTCTGTGGGCAGGGGAGCCGTCGCAGCCTGTTCCCATGGGGGGACGAAGCCTGTCCCTGGCTGTCCTGCGGCGCTGCCAGCGGCCGCCTGTGGCCCATCTGCGGGCAGGAGGAGGAGAAGTCAAGGACTGGAGGCGGCTGCCTTGGCACAGCAGCCCCCACAGTGGCGGCAAGCCCGGCCCTGGCACTAAGGCAGCTCCGCGTGGCCCCGTCCCACCACCGGCCTCCCCCTCCTGCCCCGTCCCTCACCTGGCGCTGGTTCTGCAGGCCCGGCAGCCTGCTGTTGGGCTGGGGGCGGGCGTTTGCCTCCTCTTGCGTGGGCATCTTCGGCGGCGTCTGCCGACAACCGGCCATGGTCACCCAGGGGAGATGCTGCCTCCTGAGGGAGTGGCTCTCCTGGGAGTGGGCACCCCAGGGCTCTGGCTCCTTAAATACCCGCGGGGTCGCCATGGGGACCCGTATCACAATGACCTCTGGGCATGGTGCGCCGCCTGCATCACAAAGCCCTTGCGGTTGCTGTGGAGACGCTCACACCCACACCTGGCGGGGACTGGCTGTGCCCGGCTGTGCCCGGCTGTGCCCGGCGTGGGGCAGCCCCTGCTTGCCCCTCACAGAGGCCCCAGCAGGCCCGAGCCCGCACCTCCCACATCCCCCCGGTGCCAGCAGCCTCTGCAGAGCTCAGTCCTGTGTGCGTGCAGCAGCTCTGGGTGCCACCGCCCGGGGCCTTGTCCCCAGGCATGGCTCCCACACAGGGCGCCCAGGCCTGGGGACGCTCCGGTGCCCGCCTACAGCAACGCAGGGGAGGCCCGCAGGCCCGTGCCCAGAGGCCACTGGCCACGCCGAGCTGCTCCCGGCAGTCGCCATGGGCCGCGGGGTGACCAGCCCTCTCCCCAGCCGGCTCTGGGAGGTCCCTCCCAGGCTGCTCTTCCTCAGTGCCTTTCCTCCAGAGGTGGAGCGTGCAAGGGCTCACACCCACAGCCAGGACGAGGGAGCAGGGCTGCCTCCCTGGGGCTGACGCTCTGTGCTCCCTTTCGAGCTGGAATGAAAAGAAAAGCTGCCTTTGTTCCCAGTTACAACACAGAGAAACGGCTGTCTCGTGCACATGCCTGCACCTTTTCTGACAGAAAATGGCTTTGGGGGACTATGGAAACTCCTGGGGAGAAAAAAAGAAAACCAAACCATTAAAATAAACGCTGCTCAGCTGATGTTGGAGACCTTGGTATTAGACACCCAGACTTGTTCTCCTCCACGCAGTTATCACTCCTGCACCAGGAACTGCTTGCTAGTGGGTGAATCTGACGGCAGCAGCTCCCAGGCAGAGCTGGGAGCAGCTCCTGGGGACATCTTTAGGCTTTACAGCAGTGTTTGCTGCCCCAGCACGGGTCCCCGGCCCCCTGCAGGGACCAGGCAGGAGGCTGGAGGGAAGAGTCCCAGCAACAGCTTTGGCCTCCAGGCTGGAGAACCCTGTCCCAGGCTCAGGCACCGCTGCCTCCGGGCTCCCCTACCCCATCCTGGGGCAATAAGGCAACTCTCTTCCTTCTACAGAGCAACACTCAAAGCTTAAGGGGAGTTTCCTCTTAAGGCATTTCCTCCCTAATGCAGGTTTCCCCCAGGCCTAGAGGTTGCCACAGGGCTCTATGGCCAGTGTTCAAAGGTGTCTCAAATGCCAAAAGGAAAGTGGCTTTTCGCAGGCAACAATGCAGTGAGATTTCTGAAGCTGTGTAAAATAACGTGTTCACCTTGCCCATCAAGTGCGTTATCGTGAGGACCTGGCAAGGGCCCTGGTTTTGTACCGCAGCAGAGATGCTGTTGTAGCCACAGGACTCCAAGTTCTGGGGGCGTGAAAGGAACAAACTCAAACATCTCAGAGCTCACCATGACATCAAAATAGCTGGCCGGGAAGCCCTTCTTCGAAGCTGCTAGATGAAATGACAGGGCAGAAACGCAGAGGGAGCAAGTTTTCTCAGGAAAGGAAAGAGAAACCCCACTTTTTTTGAAACACAGATTTAGCCCCCTTAATATTTTTTCTTGTGAGATTGTGTCAGCAGTCAGACTGCGAGCACGTGATTAAACTGTTAAAACACCCAGATACTTGAGGATTATTTCCTGTATTAAATCCTCTTACAAGCAGGGCGGTCTGTTGCCCTGCGGGTAGGGTAGTACAGTGGTATGACTGGCATGACAGGCAATTTTCCTTTCCTAGTACAAGGATGCATTTATGAAGGCAACTCTGGGGTGCAAGCGGTGCCGCACAACAAAGCAGCCTGTGAAACCCAGACGTTAGCTGTTAGAAGCAGGAAGAGGCAATGGGCCTTTGCTTCAGACTCAGCAAAAGATTTACCAAACCCGAGGAAGGTGACAAAAAGGGAAGAGTTTCCGTGGCGTAACTTTGGTGTGGCAGGTGAGGTTTCCATCCATGTTGCTCATGCCTCCGCCTCGTTTTGTTTGCAGATGCAGTGTTGGATCAAACTGCAAGACCAGTTTTCTTTACTGCACATGCTACTGTAGTGCAAATACCCTGTGGTTTCTCAGGACGCACACCAATCCCACCCCTAGTGCCTGATGGCTGAGATCCCCACTGGCTCCAGTAGCTGCACTCGGACCCCCCCTCACTCCACTGGCTGCGCTGGGACGCACACCAGTAGCTGGCACCACAAGCCAGAGCTGCCTACGGCCTCGGGTTGACTCCAGTAGCTGGCACTCAGTCCACCCCCGCCACGTCCCCCATAGCAGGCACAGAGTCCCTTCAGCTCACAGACAAACAGGACAGGGAGTGAGATTACACAGAGAGGTCATTAAAAGAGGTTTAATGAGAAGCTCTATGAGAAGACAGGACAGACGTCATCTATGCCCTGCCACCAATCACTTGTCTCTGGGGAGACTGTGGTGTCATCAGGTTGCCCGTCACCTGGAACTTCCTCAACGAGATTAGAGGGGATCAATCCCCTTGTGCCGTCGGTCAGCTCTCCCACGTACCAACCGTCTCCATCCACGTCTCCAAAGACGTAAACGTATTGTCCAGCAACTAGCGGAAGCTCCAGCTCAGGCCGCTCGTTGGGACCATCAAAAGGATCATAGCTGTAACGAGCGATGAATGCTCGCAGCTCTGCCGGTTGTTTTCTCATAGCCTCCAGCAGGACGGACTCCTTGTCTGCTCCCAGGTTAGCCTGCTGCGGCTTGGAAACGGTGCTGTTGGATCTTTCTCCTTCCAGCCATTCCAGTTCCTGAAACAGCTGCTGGCGGCGTTTCTTTAGATTCTCAAACCAGTCACTGAGTTCCTTCAGATGGGCAGGGAATGCCCGCAGGGATTCTCTGTGCTCCCTGTGGGCCAGCTTTGTCTCCTCATGTTCCCTCTCCAGCTGTTGACTCCTTTCTGCCCTGTCCCTCACGGCTTTCAGCTCGCGCTCGGCCGCTTCCAGCCGGGTAAAAAGACAGATGGTTGCTTGGATAGTAGAGTCTCGCTCCTCTGCCAGTCGCGCTAGCTGCCCTTTCAGGTTGGCATTTTCAGCCTGAACCTGTTCTGTCAAAGCCATCTGCCCACGCAGGCGAGCGTTTTCTTCAGCCAGGTGGGTGTTTTCATTTGTCACCTTGGCGAGCTGCACCTGCAACTCCTCACAAGCTTGCCCGGGGGTGCTCACATCAGAGGATCCTTCTTCATCTGCAGCCGCTCGGGCCTCCAGCCCCTCAGCTGCCTTCTGTGCCAAGTCGTGCCGCTTGTCCCGTGCCAGCAGAGCTCTGGTGGGCTCTCCCGTTTCCCCACCCCTCGGCTGAGGAAGCAATGGCGGGCACAGGTGCTCAGCGGAGCGCTGGATGGGCAGTGGCCCGCGAGCATTGACCAGGCGATGGATGGTCACCTGCAGCTGCCTGGCTCGCTCTCCCAGCCGCAAGGTGAGGGCAGCTAGTTGAGCATTCTTCTGCTGCAGTCTCCCTGCCTCCTTGCACGCTCTTGGAGAACCGTCCTTTCCCAGGAGGCGGCTCTCCATCTCTGAGGAACTCTGTTGCCTCTCCAGGTCTTTCAGAAGACGCTGCAGGTGTCTGCTCTGCTCCAGGAGATGGCTGCATGCGCTGCCAGGCAGCATCAAGTCCTCCCGCTCCATCACCCGGAGCTGAGCACCTCTCACAGCCTGGCACGTTGCTTGTGGCCCAGCACTGTGGCTTTCTGTTGGTCCTTCCTGCAGGGCCGCCAAGGTGTGGGGCCTGTTTCTGCCAGAGGAGCAGGAGCTCTGCGTCCCCTGATGGCCCTGGTGGCCAGGAGAGCCCTCGGGCTGGGCCGTGCAGGGGGAGGCAGGCAGCTCGCGCTTGAACCGCTGCAGGATGGCTTGGGTGGACAGTGCCATCTCCTGCTGCAGCTGGTTCTGGAGGCAGCGGGTGCGGGTGGGCTGGGAGACAGCTGTGGCATTGGCTGCAGGGCTGCGTGGGGCATGGCTCCTGCTCTGCGCACTGGTGGCTTTCCCCTGCTCACCAGGGATGCCCCGAGTAGATGGGACAAGCTGTCGGTGTCTGCCGGTTGCAGTGCTGCTGGCCTTTCCCCTGCCCTGGCCAGAAGCTGCATAGGCTGCTGCTGGCAGAGGCGGGAGCTTGCAGCAAGTTCTGGCAGCTCCTGGTGCCGGAGCTGCGTGCACCTTCTGTGGTGCTGCTGCCTGCCTTGCTGGCAGACGGGCTGTCTCCTCGCGCCTCACCCTGACAGAGGGCATTGTCACCCTGCATGCTGCGCTGTCCGTCTGCAAGAGAATGCGAGGAGAGAGGCTGCGTGACTGTGGCCCTTCGCCCGTGCCCCCGTGTCCCAGCTGGAAAAGCCCCTGTGCCGGCTCCCCTGCCAGCCCCCAGGGCAGCACTCGGCCCCACAGGGAGTTGCCGCTCGGCTCCCAGAGCTGGCTGGGGAGCGCACTGCTCCGGCCATGGCCCACAGTGACTCCTGGGAGCATCCCCGACATGCCCGGGCAGCCTGCAGGCACGGCTTGTGGGGCTCAGTTTGCTATGTGACCGGGCCCTCCCGTCCCCTCCTGCAGCTCCCGCCTGCCGGTCGGCAGCTCCTGGACTCGGGAAGACGTTTGTCCCGGTCTCCCTCGGGCTCCCTACCTGTGCGCGTCGGCTCCCAGCGGCCTGCGAGCTCTGTGGGCAGGGGAGCCGTCGCAGCCTGTTCCCATGGGGGGACGAAGCCTGTCCCTGGCTGTCCTGCGGCGCTGCCAGCGGCCGCCTGTGGCCCATCTGCGGGCAGGAGGAGGAGAAGTCAAGGACTGGAGGCGGCTGCCTTGGCACAGCGGCCCCCACAGTGGCGGCAAGCCCGGCCCTGGCACTAAGGCAGCTCCGCGTGGCCCCGTCCCACCACCGGCCTCCCCCTCCTGCCCCGTCCCTCACCTGGCGCTGGTTCTGCAGGCCCGGCAGCCTGCTGTTGGGCTGGGGGCGGGCGTTTGCCTCCTCTTGCGTGGGCATCTTCGGCGGCGTCTGCCGACAACCGGCCATGGTCACCCAGGGGAGATGCTGCCTCCTGAGGGAGTGGCTCTCCTGGGAGTGGGCACCCCAGGGCTCTGGCTCCTTAAATACCCGCGGGGTCGCCATGGGGACCCGTATCACAATGACCTCTGGGCATGGTGCGCCGCCTGCATCACAAAGCCCTTGCGGTTGCTGTGGAGACGCTCACACCCACACCTGGCGGGGACTGGCTGTGCCCGGCTGTGCCCGGCTGTGCCCGGCGTGGGGCAGCCCCTGCTTGCCCCTCACAGAGGCCCCAGCAGGCCCGAGCCCGCACCTCCCACATCCCCCCGGTGCCAGCAGCCTCTGCAGAGCTCAGTCCTGTGTGCGTGCAGCAGCTCTGGGTGCCACCGCCCGGGGCCTTGTCCCCAGGCATGGCTCCCACACAGGGCGCCCAGGCCTGGGGATGCTCCGGTGCCCGCCTACAGCAACGCAGGGGAGGCCCGCAGGCCCGTGCCCAGAGGCCACTGGCCACGCCGAGCTGCTCCCGGCAGTCGCCATGGGCCGCGGGGTGACCAGCCCTCTCCCCAGCCGGCTCTGGGAGGTCCCTCCCAGGCTGCTCTTCCTCAGTGCCTTTCCTCCAGAGGTGGAGCGTGCAAGGGCTCACACCCACAGCCAGGACGAGGGAGCAGGGCTGCCTCCCTGGGGCTGACGCTCTGTGCTCCCTTTCGAGCTGGAATGAAAAGAAAAGCTGCCTTTGTTCCCAGTTACAACACAGAGAAACGGCTGTCTCGTGCACATGCCTGCACCTTTTCTGACAGAAAATGGCTTTGGGGGACTATGGAAACTCCTGGGGAGAAAAAAAGAAAACCAAACCATTAAAATAAACGCTGCTCAGCTGATGTTGGAGACCTTGGTATTAGACACCCAGACTTGTTCTCCTCCACGCAGTTATCACTCCTGCACCAGGAACTGCTTGCTAGTGGGTGAATCTGACGGCAGCAGCTCCCAGGCAGAGCTGGGAGCAGCTCCTGGGGACATCTTTAGGCTTTACAGCAGTGTTTGCTGCCCCAGCACGGGTCCCCGGCCCCCTGCAGGGACCAGGCAGGAGGCTGGAGGGAAGAGTCCCAGCAACAGCTTTGGCCTCCAGGCTGGAGAACCCTGTCCCAGGCTCAGGCACCGCTGCCTCCGGGCTCCCCTACCCCATCCTGGGGCAATAAGGCAACTCTCTTCCTTCTACAGAGCAACACTCAAAGCTTAAGGGGAGTTTCCTCTTAAGGCATTTCCTCCCTAATGCAGGTTTCCCCCAGGCCTAGAGGTTGCCACAGGGCTCTATGGCCAGTGTTCAAAGGTGTCTCAAATGCCAAAAGGAAAGTGGCTTTTCACAGGCAACAATGCAGTGAGATTTCTGAAGCTGTGTAAAATAACGTGTTCACCTTGCCCATCAAGTGCGTTATCGTGAGGACCTGGCAAGGGCCCTGGTTTTGTACCGCAGCAGAGATGCTGTTGTAGCCACAGGACTCCAAGTTCTGGGGGCGTGAAAGGAACAAACTCAAACATCTCAGAGCTCACCATGACATCAAAATAGCTGGCCGGGAAGCCCTTCTTCGAAGCTGCTAGATGAAATGACAGGGCAGAAACGCAGAGGGAGCAAGTTTTCTCAGGAAAGGAAAGAGAAACCCCACTTTTTTTGAAACACAGATTTAGCCCCCTTAATATTTTTTCTTGTGAGATTGTGTCAGCAGTCAGACTGCGAGCACGTGATTAAACTGTTAAAACACCCAGATACTTGAGGATTATTTCCTGTATTAAATCCTCTTACAAGCAGGGCGGTCTGTTGCCCTGCGGGTAGGGTAGTACAGTGGTATGACTGGCATGACAGGCAATTTTCCTTTCCTAGTACAAGGATGCATTTATGAAGGCAACTCTGGGGTGCAAGCGGTGCCGCACAACAAAGCAGCCTGTGAAACCCAGACGTTAGCTGTTAGAAGCAGGAAGAGGCAACGGGCCTTTGCTTCAGACTCAGCAAAAGATTTACCAAACCCGAGGAAGGTGACAAAAAGGGAAGAGTTTCCGTGGCGTAACTTTGGTGTGGCAGGTGAGGTTTCCATCCATGTTGCTCATGCCTCCGCCTCGTTTTGTTTGCAGATGCAGTGTTGGATCAAACTGCAAGACCAGTTTTCTTTACTGCACATGCTACTGTAGTGCAAATACCCTGTGGTTTCTCAGGACGCACACCAATCCCACCCCTAGTGCCTGATGGCTGAGATCCCCACTGGCTCCAGTAGCTGCACTCGGACCCCCCCTCACTCCACTGGCTGCGCTGGGACGCACACCAGTAGCTGGCACCACAAGCCAGAGCTGCCTACGGCCTCGGGTTGACTCCAGTAGCTGGCACTCAGTCCACCCCCGCCACGTCCCCCATAGCAGGCACAGAGTCCCTTCAGCTCACAGACAAACAGGACAGGGAGTGAGATTACACAGAGAGGTCATTAAAAGAGGTTTAATGAGAAGCTCTATGAGAAGACAGGACAGACGTCATCTATGCCCTGCCACCAATCACTTGTCTCTGGGGAGACTGTGGTGTCATCAGGTTGCCCGTCACCTGGAACTTCCTCAACGAGATTAGAGGGGATCAATCCCCTTGTGCCGTCGGTCAGCTCTCCCACGTACCAACCGTCTCCATCCACGTCTCCAAAGACGTAAACGTATTGTCCAGCAACTAGCGGAAGCTCCAGCTCAGGCCGCTCGTTGGGACCATCAAAAGGATCATAGCTGTAACGAGCGATGAATGCTCGCAGCTCTGCCGGTTGTTTTCTCATAGCCTCCAGCAGGACGGACTCCTTGTCTGCTCCCAGGTTAGCCTGCTGCGGCTTGGAAACGGTGCTGTTGGATCTTTCTCCTTCCAGCCATTCCAGTTCCTGAAACAGCTGCTGGCGGCGTTTCTTTAGATTCTCAAACCAGTCACTGAGTTCCTTCAGATGGGCAGGGAATGCCCGCAGGGATTCTCTGTGCTCCCTGTGGGCCAGCTTTGTCTCCTCATGTTCCCTCTCCAGCTGTTGACTCCTTTCTGCCCTGTCCCTCACGGCTTTCAGCTCGCGCTCGGCCGCTTCCAGCCGGGTAAAAAGACAGATGGTTGCTTGGATAGTAGAGTCTCGCTCCTCTGCCAGTCGCGCTAGCTGCCCTTTCAGGTTGGCATTTTCAGCCTGAACCTGTTCTGTCAAAGCCATCTGCCCACGCAGGCGAGCGTTTTCTTCAGCCAGGTGGGTGTTTTCATTTGTCACCTTGGCGAGCTGCACCTGCAACTCCTCACAAGCTTGCCCGGGGGTGCTCACATCAGAGGATCCTTCTTCATCTGCAGCCGCTCGGGCCTCCAGCCCCTCAGCTGCCTTCTGTGCCAAGTCGTGCCGCTTGTCCCGTGCCAGCAGAGCTCTGGTGGGCTCTCCCGTTTCCCCACCCCTCGGCTGAGGAAGCAATGGCGGGCACAGGTGCTCAGCGGAGCGCTGGATGGGCAGTGGCCCGCGAGCATTGACCAGGCGATGGATGGTCACCTGCAACTGCCTGGCTCGCTCTCCCAGCCGCAAGGTGAGGGCAGCTAGTTGAGCATTCTTCTGCTGCAGTCTCCCTGCCTCCTTGCACGCTCTTGGAGAACCGTCCTTTCCCAGGAGGCGGCTCTCCATCTCTGAGGAACTCTGTTGCCTCTCCAGGTCTTTCAGAAGACGCTGCAGGTGTCTGCTCTGCTCCAGGAGATGGCTGCATGCGCTGCCAGGCAGCATCAAGTCCTCCCGCTCCATCACCCGGAGCTGAGCACCTCTCACAGCCTGGCACGTTGCTTGTGGCCCAGCACTGTGGCTTTCTGTTGGTCCTTCCTGCAGGGCCGCCAAGGTGTGGGGCCTGTTTCTGCCAGAGGAGCAGGAGCTCTGCGTCCCCTGATGGCCCTGGTGGCCAGGAGAGCCCTCGGGCTGGGCCGTGCAGGGGGAGGCAGGCAGCTCGCGCTTGAACCGCTGCAGGATGGCTTGGGTGGACAGTGCCATCTCCTGCTGCAGCTGGTTCTGGAGGCAGCGGGTGCGGGTGGGCTGGGAGACAGCTGTGGCATTGGCTGCAGGGCTGCGTGGGGCATGGCTCCTGCTCTGCGCACTGGTGGCTTTCCCCTGCTCACCAGGGATGCCCCGAGTAGATGGGACAAGCTGTCGGTGTCTGCCGGTTGCAGTGCTGCTGGCCTTTCCCCTGCCCTGGCCAGAAGCTGCATAGGCTGCTGCTGGCAGAGGCGGGAGCTTGCAGCAAGTTCTGGCAGCTCCTGGTGCCCGAGCTGCGTGCACCTTCTGTGGTGCTGCTGCCTGCCTTGCTGGCAGACGGGCTGTCTCCTCGCGCCTCACCCTGACAGAGGGCATTGTCACCCTGCATGCTGCGCTGTCCGTCTGCAAGAGAATGCGAGGAGAGAGGCTGCGTGACTGTGGCCCTTCGCCCGTGCCCCCGTGTCCCAGCTGGAAAAGCCCCTGTGCCGGCTCCCCTGCCAGCCCCCAGGGCAGCACTCGGCCCCACAGGGAGTTGCCGCTCGGCTCCCAGAGCTGGCTGGGGAGCGCACTGCTCCGGCCATGGCCCACAGTGACTCCTGGGAGCATCCCCGACATGCCCGGGCAGCCTGCAGGCACGGCTTGTGGGGCTCAGCTTGCTATGTGACCGGGCCCTCCCGTCCCCTCCTGCAGCTCCCGCCTGCCGGTCGGCAGCTCCTGGACTCGGGAAGACGTTTGTCCTGGTCTCCCTCGGGCTCCCTACCTGTGCGCGTCGGCTCCCAGCGGCCTGCGAGCTCTGTGGGCAGGGGAGCCGTCGCAGCCTGTTCCCATGGGGGGACGAAGCCTGTCCCTGGCTGTCCTGCGGCGCTGCCAGCGGCCGCCTGTGGCCCATCTGCGGGCAGGAGGAGGAGAAGTCAAGGACTGGAGGCGGCTGCCTTGGCACAGCGGCCCCCACAGTGGCGGCAAGCCCGGCCCTGGCACTAAGGCAGCTCCGCGTGGCCCCGTCCCACCACCGGCCTCCCCCTCCTGCCCCGTCCCTCACCTGGCGCTGGTTCTGCAGGCCCGGCAGCCTGCTGTTGGGCTGGGGGCGGGCGTTTGCCTCCTCTTGCGTGGGCATCTTCGGCGGCGTCTGCCGACAACCGGCCATGGTCACCCAGGGGAGATGCTGCCTCCTGAGGGAGTGGCTCTCCTGGGAGTGGGCACCCCAGGGCTCTGGCTCCTTAAATACCCGCGGGGTCGCCATGGGGACCCGTATCACAATGACCTCTGGGCATGGTGCGCCGCCTGCATCACAAAGCCCTTGCGGTTGCTGTGGAGACGCTCACACCCACACCTGGCGGGGACTGGCTGTGCCCGGCTGTGCCCGGCTGTGCCCGGCGTGGGGCAGCCCCTGCTTGCCCCTCACAGAGGCCCCAGCAGGCCCGAGCCCGCACCTCCCACATCCCCCCGGTGCCAGCAGCCTCTGCAGAGCTCAGTCCTGTGTGCGTGCAGCAGCTCTGGGTGCCACCGCCCGGGGCCTTGTCCCCAGGCATGGCTCCCACACAGGGCGCCCAGGCCTGGGGACGCTCCGGTGCCCGCCTACAGCAACGCAGGGGAGGCCCGCAGGCCCGTGCCCAGAGGCCACTGGCCACGCCGAGCTGCTCCCGGCAGTCGCCATGGGCCGCGGGGTGACCAGCCCTCTCCCCAGCCGGCTCTGGGAGGTCCCTCCCAGGCTGCTCTTCCTCAGTGCCTTTCCTCCAGAGGTGGAGCGTGCAAGGGCTCACACCCACAGCCAGGACGAGGGAGCAGGGCTGCCTCCCTGGGGCTGACGCTCTGTGCTCCCTTTCGAGCTGGAATGAAAAGAAAAGCTGCCTTTGTTCCCAGTTACAACACAGAGAAACGGCTGTCTCGTGCACATGCCTGCACCTTTTCTGACAGAAAATGGCTTTGGGGGACTATGGAAACTCCTGGGGAGAAAAAAAGAAAACCAAACCATTAAAATAAACGCTGCTCAGCTGATGTTGGAGACCTTGGTATTAGACACCCAGACTTGTTCTCCTCCACGCAGTTATCACTCCTGCACCAGGAACTGCTTGCTAGTGGGTGAATCTGACGGCAGCAGCTCCCAGGCAGAGCTGGGAGCAGCTCCTGGGGACATCTTTAGGCTTTACAGCAGTGTTTGCTGCCCCAGCACGGGTCCCCGGCCCCCTGCAGGGACCAGGCAGGAGGCTGGAGGGAAGAGTCCCAGCAACAGCTTTGGCCTCCAGGCTGGAGAACCCTGTCCCAGGCTCAGGCACCGCTGCCTCCGGGCTCCCCTACCCCATCCTGGGGCAATAAGGCAACTCTCTTCCTTCTACAGAGCAACACTCAAAGCTTAAGGGGAGTTTCCTCTTAAGGCATTTCCTCCCTAATGCAGGTTTCCCCCAGGCCTAGAGGTTGCCACAGGGCTCTATGGCCAGTGTTCAAAGGTGTCTCAAATGCCAAAAGGAAAGTGGCTTTTCGCAGGCAACAATGCAGTGAGATTTCTGAAGCTGTGTAAAATAACGTGTTCACCTTGCCCATCAAGTGCGTTATCGTGAGGACCTGGCAAGGGCCCTGGTTTTGTACCGCAGCAGAGATGCTGTTGTAGCCACAGGACTCCAAGTTCTGGGGGCGTGAAAGGAACAAACTCAAACATCTCAGAGCTCACCATGACATCAAAATAGCTGGCCGGGAAGCCCTTCTTCGAAGCTGCTAGATGAAATGACAGGGCAGAAACGCAGAGGGAGCAAGTTTTCTCAGGAAAGGAAAGAGAAACCCCACTTTTTTTGAAACACAGATTTAGCCCCCTTAATATTTTTTCTTGTGAGATTGTGTCAGCAGTCAGACTGCGAGCACGTGATTAAACTGTTAAAACACCCAGATACTTGAGGATTTTTTCCTGTATTAAATCCTCTTACAAGCAGGGCGGTCTGTTGCCCTGCGGGTAGGGTAGTACAGTGGTATGACCGGCATGACAGGCAATTTTCCTTTCCTAGTACAAGGATGCATTTATGAAGGCAACTCTGGGGTGCAAGCGGTGCCGCACAACAAAGCAGCCTGTGAAACCCAGACGTTAGCTGTTAGAAGCAGGAAGAGGCAATGGGCCTTTGCTTCAGACTCAGCAAAAGATTTACCAAACCCGAGGAAGGTGACAAAAAGGGAAGAGTTTCCGTGGCGTAACTTTGGTGTGGCAGGTGAGGTTTCCATCCATGTTGCTCATGCCTCCGCCTCGTTTTGTTTGCAGATGCAGTGTTGGATCAAACTGCAAGACCAGTTTTCTTTACTGCACATGCTACTGTAGTGCAAATACCCTGTGGTTTCTCAGGACGCACACCAATCCCACCCCTAGTGCCTGATGGCTGAGATCCCCACTGGCTCCAGTAGCTGCACTCGGACCCCCCCTCACTCCACTGGCTGCGCTGGGACGCACACCAGTAGCTGGCACCACAAGCCAGAGCTGCCTACGGCCTCGGGTTGACTCCAGTAGCTGGCACTCAGTCCACCCCCGCCACGTCCCCCATAGCAGGCACAGAGTCCCTTCAGCTCACAGACAAACAGGACAGGGAGTGAGATTACACAGAGAGGTCATTAAAAGAGGTTTAATGAGAAGCTCTATGAGAAGACAGGACAGACGTCATCTATGCCCTGCCACCAATCACTTGTCTCTGGGGAGACTGTGGTGTCATCAGGTTGCCCGTCACCTGGAACTTCCTCAACGAGATTAGAGGGGATCAATCCCCTTGTGCCGTCGGTCAGCTCTCCCACGTACCAACCGTCTCCATCCACGTCTCCAAAGACGTAAACGTATTGTCCAGCAACTAGCGGAAGCTCCAGCTCAGGCCGCTCGTTGGGACCATCAAAAGGATCATAGCTGTAACGAGCGATGAATGCTCGCAGCTCTGCCGGTTGTTTTCTCATAGCCTCCAGCAGGATGGACTCCTTGTCTGCTCCCAGGTTAGCCTGCTGCGGCTTGGAAACGGTGCTGTTGGATCTTTCTCCTTCCAGCCATTCCAGTTCCTGAAACAGCTGCTGGCGGCGTTTCTTTAGATTCTCAAACCAGTCACTGAGTTCCTTCAGATGGGCAGGGAATGCCCGCAGGGATTCTCTGTGCTCCCTGTGGGCCAGCTTTGTCTCCTCATGTTCCCTCTCCAGCTGTTGACTCCTTTCTGCCCTGTCCCTCACGGCTTTCAGCTCGCGCTCGGCCGCTTCCAGCCGGGTAAAAAGACAGATGGTTGCTTGGATAGTAGAGTCTCGCTCCTCTGCCAGTCGCGCTAGCTGCCCTTTCAGGTTGGCATTTTCAGCCTGAACCTGTTCTGTCAAAGCCATCTGCCCACGCAGGCGAGCGTTTTCTTCAGCCAGGTGGGTGTTTTCATTTGTCACCTTGGCGAGCTGCACCTGCAACTCCTCACAAGCTTGCCCGGGGGTGCTCACATCAGAGGATCCTTCTTCATCTGCAGCCGCTCGGGCCTCCAGCCCCTCAGCTGCCTTCTGTGCCAAGTCGTGCCGCTTGTCCCGTGCCAGCAGAGCTCTGGTGGGCTCTCCCGTTTCCCCACCCCTCGGCTGAGGAAGCAATGGCGGGCACAGGTGCTCAGCGGAGCGCTGGATGGGCAGTGGCCCGCGAGCATTGACCAGGCGATGGATGGTCACCTGCAGCTGCCTGGCTCGCTCTCCCAGCCGCAAGGTGAGGGCAGCTAGTTGAGCATTCTTCTGCTGCAGTCTCCCTGCCTCCTTGCACGCTCTTGGAGAACCGTCCTTTCCCAGGAGGCGGCTCTCCATCTCTGAGGAACTCTGTTGCCTCTCCAGGTCTTTCAGAAGACGCTGCAGGTGTCTGCTCTGCTCCAGGAGATGGCTGCATGCGCTGCCAGGCAGCATCAAGTCCTCCCGCTCCATCACCCGGAGCTGAGCACCTCTCACAGCCTGGCACGTTGCTTGTGGCCCAGCACTGTGGCTTTCTGTTGGTCCTTCCTGCAGGGCCGCCAAAGTGTGGGGCCTGTTTCTGCCAGAGGAGCAGGAGCTCTGCGTCCCCTGATGGCCCTGGTGGCCAGGAGAGCCCTCGGGCTGGGCCGTGCAGGGGGAGGCAGGCAGCTCGCGCTTGAACCGCTGCAGGATGGCTTGGGTGGACAGTGCCATCTCCTGCTGCAGCTGGTTCTGGAGGCAGCGGGTGCGGGTGGGCTGGGAGACAGCTGTGGCATTGGCTGCAGGGCTGCGTGGGGCATGGCTCCTGCTCTGCGCACTGGTGGCTTTCCCCTGCTCACCAGGGATGCCCCGAGTAGATGGGACAAGCTGTCGGTGTCTGCCGGTTGCAGTGCTGCTGGCCTTTCCCCTGCCCTGGCCAGAAGCTGCATAGGCTGCTGCTGGCAGAGGCGGGAGCTTGCAGCAAGTTCTGGCAGCTCCTGGTGCCCGAGCTGCGTGCACCTTCTGTGGTGCTGCTGCCTGCCTTGCTGGCAGACGGGCTGTCTCCTCGCGCCTCACCCTGACAGAGGGCATTGTCACCCTGCATGCTGCGCTGTCCGTCTGCAAGAGAATGCGAGGAGAGAGGCTGCGTGACTGTGGCCCTTCGCCCGTGCCCCCGTGTCCCAGCTGGAAAAGCCCCTGTGCCGGCTCCCCTGCCAGCCCCCAGGGCAGCACTCGGCCCCACAGGGAGTTGCCGCTCGGCTCCCAGAGCTGGCTGGGGAGCGCACTGCTCCGGCCATGGCCCACAGTGACTCCTGGGAGCATCCCCGACATGCCCGGGCAGCCTGCAGGCACGGCTTGTGGGGCTCAGTTTGCTATGTGACCGGGCCCTCCCGTCCCCTCCTGCAGCTCCCGCCTGCCGGTCGGCAGCTCCTGGACTCGGGAAGACGTTTGTCCCGGTCTCCCTCGGGCTCCCTACCTGTGCGCGTCGGCTCCCAGCGGCCTGCGAGCTCTGTGGGCAGGGGAGCCGTCGCAGCCTGTTCCCATGGGGGGACGAAGCCTGTCCCTGGCTGTCCTGCGGCGCTGCCAGCGGCCGCCTGTGGCCCATCTGCGGGCAGGAGGAGGAGAAGTCAAGGACTGGAGGCGGCTGCCTTGGCACAGCGGCCCCCACAGTGGCGGCAAGCCCGGCCCTGGCACTAAGGCAGCTCCGCGTGGCCCCGTCCCACCACCGGCCTCCCCCTCCTGCCCCGTCCCTCACCTGGCGCTGGTTCTGCAGGCCCGGCAGCCTGCTGTTGGGCTGGGGGCGGGCGTTTGCCTCCTCTTGCGTGGGCATCTTCGGCGGCGTCTGCCGACAACCGGCCATGGTCACCCAGGGGAGATGCTGCCTCCTGAGGGAGTGGCTCTCCTGGGAGTGGGCACCCCAGGGCTCTGGCTCCTTAAATACCCGCGGGGTCGCCATGGGGACCCGTATCACAATGACCTCTGGGCATGGTGCGCCGCCTGCATCACAAAGCCCTTGCGGTTGCTGTGGAGACGCTCACACCCACACCTGGCGGGGACTGGCTGTGCCCGGCTGTGCCCGGCTGTGCCCGGCGTGGGGCAGCCCCTGCTTGCCCCTCACAGAGGCCCCAGCAGGCCCGAGCCCGCACCTCCCACATCCCCCCGGTGCCAGCAGCCTCTGCAGAGCTCAGTCCTGTGTGCGTGCAGCAGCTCTGGGTGCCACCGCCCGGGGCCTTGTCCCCAGGCATGGCTCCCACACAGGGCGCCCAGGCCTGGGGACGCTCCGGTGCCCGCCTACAGCAACGCAGGGGAGGCCCGCAGGCCCGTGCCCAGAGGCCACTGGCCACGCCGAGCTGCTCCCGGCAGTCGCCATGGGCCGCGGGGTGACCAGCCCTCTCCCCAGCCGGCTCTGGGAGGTCCCTCCCAGGCTGCTCTTCCTCAGTGCCTTTCCTCCAGAGGTGGAGCGTGCAAGGGCTCACACCCACAGCCAGGACGAGGGAGCAGGGCTGCCTCCCTGGGGCTGACGCTCTGTGCTCCCTTTCGAGCTGGAATGAAAAGAAAAGCTGCCTTTGTTCCCAGTTACAACACAGAGAAACGGCTGTCTCGTGCACATGCCTGCACCTTTTCTGACAGAAAATGGCTTTGGGGGACTATGGAAACTCCTGGGGAGAAAAAAAGAAAACCAAACCATTAAAATAAACGCTGCTCAGCTGATGTTGGAGACCTTGGTATTAGACACCCAGACTTGTTCTCCTCCACGCAGTTATCACTCCTGCACCAGGAACTGCTTGCTAGTGGGTGAATCTGACGGCAGCAGCTCCCAGGCAGAGCTGGGAGCAGCTCCTGGGGACATCTTTAGGCTTTACAGCAGTGTTTGCTGCCCCAGCACGGGTCCCCGGCCCCCTGCAGGGACCAGGCAGGAGGCTGGAGGGAAGAGTCCCAGCAACAGCTTTGGCCTCCAGGCTGGAGAACCCTGTCCCAGGCTCAGGCACCGCTGCCTCCGGGCTCCCCTACCCCATCCTGGGGCAATAAGGCAACTCTCTTCCTTCTACAGAGCAACACTCAAAGCTTAAGGGGAGTTTCCTCTTAAGGCATTTCCTCCCTAATGCAGGTTTCCCCCAGGCCTAGAGGTTGCCACAGGGCTCTATGGCCAGTGTTCAAAGGTGTCTCAAATGCCAAAAGGAAAGTGGCTTTTCGCAGGCAACAATGCAGTGAGATTTCTGAAGCTGTGTAAAATAACGTGTTCACCTTGCCCATCAAGTGCGTTATCGTGAGGACCTGGCAAGGGCCCTGGTTTTGTACCGCAGCAGAGATGCTGTTGTAGCCACAGGACTCCAAGTTCGGGGGGCGTGAAAGGAACAAACTCAAACATCTCAGAGCTCACCATGACATCAAAATAGCTGGCCGGGAAGCCCTTCTTCGAAGCTGCTAGATGAAATGACAGGGCAGAAACGCAGAGGGAGCAAGTTTTCTCAGGAAAGGAAAGAGAAACCCCACTTTTTTTGAAACACAGATTTAGCCCCCTTAATATTTTTTCTTGTGAGATTGTGTCAGCAGTCAGACTGCGAGCACGTGATTAAACTGTTAAAACACCCAGATACTTGAGGATTATTTCCTGTATTAAATCCTCTTACAAGCAGGGCGGTCTGTTGCCCTGCGGGTAGGGTAGTACAGTGGTATGACTGGCATGACAGGCAATTTTCCTTTCCTAGTACAAGGATGCATTTATGAAGGCAACTCTGGGGTGCAAGCGGTGCCGCACAACAAAGCAGCCTGTGAAACCCAGACGTTAGCTGTTAGAAGCAGGAAGAGGCAACGGGCCTTTGCTTCAGACTCAGCAAAAGATTTACCAAACCCGAGGAAGGTGACAAAAAGGGAAGAGTTTCCGTGGCGTAACTTTGGTGTGGCAGGTGAGGTTTCCATCCATGTTGCTCATGCCTCCGCCTCGTTTTGTTTGCAGATGCAGTGTTGGATCAAACTGCAAGACCAGTTTTCTTTACTGCACATGCTACTGTAGTGCAAATACCCTGTGGTTTCTCAGGACGCACACCAATCCCACCCCTAGTGCCTGATGGCTGAGATCCCCACTGGCTCCAGTAGCTGCACTCGGACCCCCCCTCACTCCACTGGCTGCGCTGGGACGCACACCAGTAGCTGGCACCACAAGCCAGAGCTGCCTACGGCCTCGGGTTGACTCCAGTAGCTGGCACTCAGTCCACCCCCGCCACGTCCCCCATAGCAGGCACAGAGTCCCTTCAGCTCACAGACAAACAGGACAGGGAGTGAGATTACACAGAGAGGTCATTAAAAGAGGTTTAATGAGAAGCTCTATGAGAAGACAGGACAGACGTCATCTATGCCCTGCCACCAATCACTTGTCTCTGGGGAGACTGTGGTGTCATCAGGTTGCCCGTCACCTGGAACTTCCTCAACGAGATTAGAGGGGATCAATCCCCTTGTGCCGTCGGTCAGCTCTCCCACGTACCAACCGTCTCCATCCACGTCTCCAAAGACGTAAACGTATTGTCCAGCAACTAGCGGAAGCTCCAGCTCAGGCCGCTCGTTGGGACCATCAAAAGGATCATAGCTGTAACGAGCGATGAATGCTCGCAGCTCTGCCGGTTGTTTTCTCATAGCCTCCAGCAGGACGGACTCCTTGTCTGCTCCCAGGTTAGCCTGCTGCGGCTTGGAAACGGTGCTGTTGGATCTTTCTCCTTCCAGCCATTCCAGTTCCTGAAACAGCTGCTGGCGGCGTTTCTTTAGATTCTCAAACCAGTCACTGAGTTCCTTCAGATGGGCAGGGAATGCCCGCAGGGATTCTCTGTGCTCCCTGTGGGCCAGCTTTGTCTCCTCATGTTCCCTCTCCAGCTGTTGACTCCTTTCTGCCCTGTCCCTCACGGCTTTCAGCTCGCGCTCGGCCGCTTCCAGCCGGGTAAAAAGACAGATGGTTGCTTGGATAGTAGAGTCTCGCTCCTCTGCCAGTCGCGCTAGCTGCCCTTTCAGGTTGGCATTTTCAGCCTGAACCTGTTCTGTCAAAGCCATCTGCCCACGCAGGCGAGCGTTTTCTTCAGCCAGGTGGGTGTTTTCATTTGTCACCTTGGCGAGCTGCACCTGCAACTCCTCACAAGCTTGCCCGGGGGTGCTCACATCAGAGGATCCTTCTTCATCTGCAGCCGCTCGGGCCTCCAGCCCCTCAGCTGCCTTCTGTGCCAAGTCGTGCCGCTTGTCCCGTGCCAGCAGAGCTCTGGTGGGCTCTCCCGTTTCCCCACCCCTCGGCTGAGGAAGCAATGGCGGGCACAGGTGCTCAGCGGAGCGCTGGATGGGCAGTGGCCCGCGAGCATTGACCAGGCGATGGATGGTCACCTGCAGCTGCCTGGCTCGCTCTCCCAGCCGCAAGGTGAGGGCAGCTAGTTGAGCATTCTTCTGCTGCAGTCTCCCTGCCTCCTTGCACGCTCTTGGAGAACCGTCCTTTCCCAGGAGGCGGCTCTCCATCTCTGAGGAACTCTGTTGCCTCTCCAGGTCTTTCAGAAGACGCTGCAGGTGTCTGCTCTGCTCCAGGAGATGGCTGCATGCGCTGCCAGGCAGCATCAAGTCCTCCCGCTCCATCACCCGGAGCTGAGCACCTCTCACAGCCTGGCACGTTGCTTGTGGCCCAGCACTGTGGCTTTCTGTTGGTCCTTCCTGCAGGGCCGCCAAGGTGTGGGGCCTGTTTCTGCCAGAGGAGCAGGAGCTCTGCGTCCCCTGATGGCCCTGGTGGCCAGGAGAGCCCTCGGGCTGGGCCGTGCAGGGGGAGGCAGGCAGCTCGCGCTTGAACCGCTGCAGGATGGCTTGGGTGGACAGTGCCATCTCCTGCTGCAGCTGGTTCTGGAGGCAGCGGGTGCGGGTGGGCTGGGAGACAGCTGTGGCATTGGCTGCAGGGCTGCGTGGGGCATGGCTCCTGCTCTGCGCACTGGTGGCTTTCCCCTGCTCACCAGGGATGCCCCGAGTAGATGGGACAAGCTGTCGGTGTCTGCCGGTTGCAGTGCTGCTGGCCTTTCCCCTGCCCTGGCCAGAAGCTGCATAGGCTGCTGCTGGCAGAGGCGGGAGCTTGCAGCAAGTTCTGGCAGCTCCTGGTGCCCGAGCTGCGTGCACCTTCTGTGGTGCTGCTGCCTGCCTTGCTGGCAGACGGGCTGTCTCCTCGCGCCTCACCCTGACAGAGGGCATTGTCACCCTGCATGCTGCGCTGTCCGTCTGCAAGAGAATGCGAGGAGAGAGGCTGCGTGACTGTGGCCCTTCGCCCGTGCCCCCGTGTCCCAGCTGGAAAAGCCCCTGTGCCGGCTCCCCTGCCAGCCCCCAGGGCAGCACTCGGCCCCACAGGGAGTTGCCGCTCGGCTCCCAGAGCTGGCTGGGGAGCGCACTGCTCCGGCCATGGCCCACAGTGACTCCTGGGAGCATCCCCGACATGCCCGGGCAGCCTGCAGGCACGGCTTGTGGGGCTCAGCTTGCTATGTGACTGGGCCCTCCCGTCCCCTCCTGCAGCTCCCGCCTGCCGGTCGGCAGCTCCTGGACTCGGGAAGACGTTTGTCCCAGTCTCCCTCGGGCTCCCTACCTGTGCGCGTCGGCTCCCAGCGGCCTGCGAGCTCTGTGGGCAGGGGAGCCGTCGCAGCCTGTTCCCATGGGGGGACGAAGCCTGTCCCTGGCTGTCCTGCGGCGCTGCCAGCGGCCGCCTGTGGCCCATCTGCGGGCAGGAGGAGGAGAAGTCAAGGACTGGAGGCGGCTGCCTTGGCACAGCGGCCCCCACAGTGGCGGCAAGCCCGGCCCTGGCACTAAGGCAGCTCCGCGTGGCCCCGTCCCACCACCGGCCTCCCCCTCCTGCCCCGTCCCTCACCTGGCGCTGGTTCTGCAGGCCCGGCAGCCTGCTGTTGGGCTGGGGGCGGGCGTTTGCCTCCTCTTGCGTGGGCATCTTCGGCGGCGTCTGCCGACAACCGGCCATGGTCACCCAGGGGAGATGCTGCCTCCTGAGGGAGTGGCTCTCCTGGGAGTGGGCACCCCAGGGCTCTGGCTCCTTAAATACCCGCGGGGTCGCCATGGGGACCCGTATCACAATGACCTCTGGGCATGGTGCGCCGCCTGCATCACAAAGCCCTTGCGGTTGCTGTGGAGACGCTCACACCCACACCTGGCGGGGACTGGCTGTGCCCGGCTGTGCCCGGCTGTGCCCGGCGTGGGGCAGCCCCTGCTTGCCCCTCACAGAGGCCCCAGCAGGCCCGAGCCCGCACCTCCCACATCCCCCCGGTGCCAGCAGCCTCTGCAGAGCTCAGTCCTGTGTGCGTGCAGCAGCTCTGGGTGCCACCGCCCGGGGCCTTGTCCCCAGGCATGGCTCCCACACAGGGCGCCCAGGCCTGGGGACGCTCCGGTGCCCGCCTACAGCAACGCAGGGGAGGCCCGCAGGCCCGTGCCCAGAGGCCACTGGCCACGCCGAGCTGCTCCCGGCAGTCGCCATGGGCCGCGGGGTGACCAGCCCTCTCCCCAGCCGGCTCTGGGAGGTCCCTCCCAGGCTGCTCTTCCTCAGTGCCTTTCCTCCAGAGGTGGAGCGTGCAAGGGCTCACACCCACAGCCAGGACGAGGGAGCAGGGCTGCCTCCCTGGGGCTGACGCTCTGTGCTCCCTTTCGAGCTGGAATGAAAAGAAAAGCTGCCTTTGTTCCCAGTTACAACACAGAGAAACGGCTGTCTCGTGCACATGCCTGCACCTTTTCTGACAGAAAATGGCTTTGGGGGACTATGGAAACTCCTGGGGAGAAAAAAAGAAAACCAAACCATTAAAATAAACGCTGCTCAGCTGATGTTGGAGACCTTGGTATTAGACACCCAGACTTGTTCTCCTCCACGCAGTTATCACTCCTGCACCAGGAACTGCTTGCTAGTGGGTGAATCTGACGGCAGCAGCTCCCAGGCAGAGCTGGGAGCAGCTCCTGGGGACATCTTTAGGCTTTACAGCAGTGTTTGCTGCCCCAGCACGGGTCCCCGGCCCCCTGCAGGGACCAGGCAGGAGGCTGGAGGGAAGAGTCCCAGCAACAGCTTTGGCCTCCAGGCTGGAGAACCCTGTCCCAGGCTCAGGCACCGCTGCCTCCGGGCTCCCCTACCCCATCCTGGGGCAATAAGGCAACTCTCTTCCTTCTACAGAGCAACACTCAAAGCTTAAGGGGAGTTTCCTCTTAAGGCATTTCCTCCCTAATGCAGGTTTCCCCCAGGCCTAGAGGTTGCCACAGGGCTCTATGGCCAGTGTTCAAAGGTGTCTCAAATGCCAAAAGGAAAGTGGCTTTTCGCAGGCAACAATGCAGTGAGATTTCTGAAGCTGTGTAAAATAACGTGTTCACCTTGCCCATCAAGTGCGTTATCGTGAGGACCTGGCAAGGGCCCTGGTTTTGTACCGCAGCAGAGATGCTGTTGTAGCCACAGGACTCCAAGTTCTGGGGGCGTGAAAGGAACAAACTCAAACATCTCAGAGCTCACCATGACATCAAAATAGCTGGCCGGGAAGCCCTTCTTCGAAGCTGCTAGATGAAATGACAGGGCAGAAACGCAGAGGGAGCAAGTTTTCTCAGGAAAGGAAAGAGAAACCCCACTTTTTTTGAAACACAGATTTAGCCCCCTTAATATTTTTTCTTGTGAGATTGTGTCAGCAGTCAGACTGCGAGCACGTGATTAAACTGTTAAAACACCCAGATACTTGAGGATTATTTCCTGTATTAAATCCTCTTACAAGCAGGGCGGTCTGTTGCCCTGCGGGTAGGGTAGTACAGTGGTATGACTGGCATGACAGGCAATTTTCCTTTCCTAGTACAAGGATGCATTTATGAAGGCAACTCTGGGGTGCAAGCGGTGCCGCACAACAAAGCAGCCTGTGAAACCCAGACGTTAGCTGTTAGAAGCAGGAAGAGGCAATGGGCCTTTGCTTCAGACTCAGCAAAAGATTTACCAAACCCGAGGAAGGTGACAAAAAGGGAAGAGTTTCCGTGGCGTAACTTTGGTGTGGCAGGTGAGGTTTCCATCCATGTTGCTCATGCCTCCGCCTCGTTTTGTTTGCAGATGCAGTGTTGGATCAAACTGCAAGACCAGTTTTCTTTACTGCACATGCTACTGTAGTGCAAATACCCTGTGGTTTCTCAGGACGCACACCAATCCCACCCCTAGTGCCTGATGGCTGAGATCCCCACTGGCTCCAGTAGCTGCACTCGGACCCCCCCTCACTCCACTGGCTGCGCTGGGACGCACACCAGTAGCTGGCACCACAAGCCAGAGCTGCCTACGGCCTCGGGTTGACTCCAGTAGCTGGCACTCAGTCCACCCCCGCCACGTCCCCCATAGCAGGCACAGAGTCCCTTCAGCTCACAGACAAACAGGACAGGGAGTGAGATTACACAGAGAGGTCATTAAAAGAGGTTTAATGAGAAGCTCTATGAGAAGACAGGACAGACGTCATCTATGCCCTGCCACCAATCACTTGTCTCTGGGGAGACTGTGGTGTCATCAGGTTGCCCGTCACCTGGAACTTCCTCAACGAGATTAGAGGGGATCAATCCCCTTGTGCCGTCGGTCAGCTCTCCCACGTACCAACCGTCTCCATCCACGTCTCCAAAGACGTAAACGTATTGTCCAGCAACTAGCGGAAGCTCCAGCTCAGGCCGCTCGTTGGGACCATCAAAAGGATCATAGCTGTAACGAGCGATGAATGCTCGCAGCTCTGCCGGTTGTTTTCTCATAGCCTCCAGCAGGACGGACTCCTTGTCTGCTCCCAGGTTAGCCTGCTGCGGCTTGGAAACGGTGCTGTTGGATCTTTCTCCTTCCAGCCATTCCAGTTCCTGAAACAGCTGCTGGCGGCGTTTCTTTAGATTCTCAAACCAGTCACTGAGTTCCTTCAGATGGGCAGGGAATGCCCGCAGGGATTCTCTGTGCTCCCTGTGGGCCAGCTTTGTCTCCTCATGTTCCCTCTCCAGCTGTTGACTCCTTTCTGCCCTGTCCCTCACGGCTTTCAGCTCGCGCTCGGCTGCTTCCAGCCGGGTAAAAAGACAGATGGTTGCTTGGATAGTAGAGTCTCGCTCCTCTGCCAGTCGCGCTAGCTGCCCTTTCAGGTTGGCATTTTCAGCCTGAACCTGTTCTGTCAAAGCCATCTGCCCACGCAGGCGAGCGTTTTCTTCAGCCAGGTGGGTGTTTTCATTTGTCACCTTGGCGAGCTGCACCTGCAACTCCTCACAAGCTTGCCCGGGGGTGCTCACATCAGAGGATCCTTCTTCATCTGCAGCCGCTCGGGCCTCCAGCCCCTCAGCTGCCTTCTGTGCCAAGTCGTGCCGCTTGTCCCGTGCCAGCAGAGCTCTGGTGGGCTCTCCCGTTTCCCCACCCCTCGGCTGAGGAAGCAATGGCGGGCACAGGTGCTCAGCGGAGCGCTGAATGGGCAGTGGCCCGCGAGCATTGACCAGGCGATGGATGGTCACCTGCAGCTGCCTGTCTCGCTCTCCCAGCCGCAAGGTGAGGGCAGCTAGTTGAGCATTCTTCTGCTGCAGTCTCCCTGCCTCCTTGCACGCTCTTGGAGAACCGTCCTTTCCCAGGAGGCGGCTCTCCATCTCTGAGGAACTCTGTTGCCTCTCCAGGTCTTTCAGAAGACGCTGCAGGTGTCTGCTCTGCTCCAGGAGATGGCTGCATGCGCTGCCAGGCAGCATCAAGTCCTCCCGCTCCATCACCCGGAGCTGAGCACCTCTCACAGCCTGGCACGTTGCTTGTGGCCCAGCACTGTGGCTTTCTGTTGGTCCTTCCTGCAGGGCCGCCAAAGTGTGGGGCCTGTTTCTGCCAGAGGAGCAGGAGCTCTGCGTCCCCTGATGGCCCTGGTGGCCAGGAGAGCCCTCGGGCTGGGCCGTGCAGGGGGAGGCAGGCAGCTCGCGCTTGAACCGCTGCAGGATGGCTTGGGTGGACAGTGCCATCTCCTGCTGCAGCTGGTTCTGGAGGCAGCGGGTGCGGGTGGGCTGGGAGACAGCTGTGGCATTGGCTGCAGGGCTGCGTGGGGCATGGCTCCTGCTCTGCGCACTGGTGGCTTTCCCCTGCTCACCAGGGATGCCCCGAGTAGATGGGACAAGCTGTCGGTGTCTGCCGGTTGCAGTGCTGCTGGCCTTTCCCCTGCCCTGGCCAGAAGCTGCATAGGCTGCTGCTGGCAGAGGCGGGAGCTTGCAGCAAGTTCTGGCAGCTCCTGGTGCCGGAGCTGCGTGCACCTTCTGTGGTGCTGCTGCCTGCCTTGCTGGCAGACGGGCTGTCTCCTCGCGCCTCACCCTGACAGAGGGCATTGTCACCCTGCATGCTGCGCTGTCCGTCTGCAAGAGAATGCGAGGAGAGAGGCTGCGTGACTGTGGCCCTTCGCCCGTGCCCCCGTGTCCCAGCTGGAAAAGCCCCTGTGCCGGCTCCCCTGCCAGCCCCCAGGGCAGCACTCGGCCCCACAGGGAGTTGCCGCTCGGCTCCCAGAGCTGGCTGGGGAGCGCACTGCTCCGGCCATGGCCCACAGTGACTCCTGGGAGCATCCCCGACATGCCCGGGCAGCCTGCAGGCACGGCTTGTGGGGCTCAGCTTGCTATGTGACCGGGCCCTCCCGTCCCCTCCTGCAGCTCCCGCCTGCCGGTCGGCAGCTCCTGGACTTGGGAAGACGTTTGTCCCGGTCTCCCTCGGGCTCCCTACCTGTGCGCGTCGGCTCCCAGCGGCCTGCGAGCTCTGTGGGCAGGGGAGCCGTCGCAGCCTGTTCCCATGGGGGGACGAAGCCTGTCCCTGGCTGTCCTGCGGCGCTGCCAGCGGCCGCCTGTGGCCCATCTGCGGGCAGGAGGAGGAGAAGTCAAGGACTGGAGGCGGCTGCCTTGGCACAGCGGCCCCCACAGTGGCGGCAAGCCCGGCCCTGGCACTAAGGCAGCTCCGCGTGGCCCCGTCCCACCACCGGCCTCCCCCTCCTGCCCCGTCCCTCACCTGGCGCTGGTTCTGCAGGCCCGGCAGCCTGCTGTTGGGCTGGGGGCGGGCGTTTGCCTCCTCTTGCGTGGGCATCTTCGGCGGCGTCTGCCGACAACCGGCCATGGTCACCCAGGGGAGATGCTGCCTCCTGAGGGAGTGGCTCTCCTGGGAGTGGGCACCCCAGGGCTCTGGCTCCTTAAATACCCGCGGGGTCGCCATGGGGACCCGTATCACAATGACCTCTGGGCATGGTGCGCCGCCTGCATCACAAAGCCCTTGCGGTTGCTGTGGAGACGCTCACACCCACACCTGGCGGGGACTGGCTGTGCCCGGCTGTGCCCGGCTGTGCCCGGCGTGGGGCAGCCCCTGCTTGCCCCTCACAGAGGCCCCAGCAGGCCCGAGCCCGCACCTCCCACATCCCCCCGGTGCCAGCAGCCTCTGCAGAGCTCAGTCCTGTGTGCGTGCAGCAGCTCTGGGTGCCACCGCCCGGGGCCTTGTCCCCAGGCATGGCTCCCACACAGGGCGCCCAGGCCTGGGGACGCTCCGGTGCCCGCCTACAGCAACGCAGGGGAGGCCCGCAGGCCCGTGCCCAGAGGCCACTGGCCACGCCGAGCTGCTCCCGGCAGTCGCCATGGGCCGCGGGGTGACCAGCCCTCTCCCCAGCCGGCTCTGGGAGGTCCCTCCCAGGCTGCTCTTCCTCAGTGCCTTTCCTCCAGAGGTGGAGCGTGCAAGGGCTCACACCCACAGCCAGGACGAGGGAGCAGGGCTGCCTCCCTGGGGCTGACGCTCTGTGCTCCCTTTCGAGCTGGAATGAAAAGAAAAGCTGCCTTTGTTCCCAGTTACAACACAGAGAAACGGCTGTCTCGTGCACATGCCTGCACCTTTTCTGACAGAAAATGGCTTTGGGGGACTATGGAAACTCCTGGGGAGAAAAAAAGAAAACCAAACCATTAAAATAAACGCTGCTCAGCTGATGTTGGAGACCTTGGTATTAGACACCCAGACTTGTTCTCCTCCACGCAGTTATCACTCCTGCACCAGGAACTGCTTGCTAGTGGGTGAATCTGACGGCAGCAGCTCCCAGGCAGAGCTGGGAGCAGCTCCTGGGGACATCTTTAGGCTTTACAGCAGTGTTTGCTGCCCCAGCACGGGTCCCCGGCCCCCTGCAGGGACCAGGCAGGAGGCTGGAGGGAAGAGTCCCAGCAACAGCTTTGGCCTCCAGGCTGGAGAACCCTGTCCCAGGCTCAGGCACCGCTGCCTCCGGGCTCCCCTACCCCATCCTGGGGCAATAAGGCAACTCTCTTCCTTCTACAGAGCAACACTCAAAGCTTAAGGGGAGTTTCCTCTTAAGGCATTTCCTCCCTAATGCAGGTTTCCCCCAGGCCTAGAGGTTGCCACAGGGCTCTATGGCCAGTGTTCAAAGGTGTCTCAAATGCCAAAAGGAAAGTGGCTTTTCGCAGGCAACAATGCAGTGAGATTTCTGAAGCTGTGTAAAATAACGTGTTCACCTTGCCCATCAAGTGCGTTATCGTGAGGACCTGGCAAGGGCCCTGGTTTTGTACCGCAGCAGAGATGCTGTTGTAGCCACAGGACTCCAAGTTCTGGGGGCGTGAAAGGAACAAACTCAAACATCTCAGAGCTCACCATGACATCAAAATAGCTGGCCGGGAAGCCCTTCTTCGAAGCTGCTAGATGAAATGACAGGGCAGAAACGCAGAGGGAGCAAGTTTTCTCAGGAAAGGAAAGAGAAACCCCACTTTTTTTGAAACACAGATTTAGCCCCCTTAATATTTTTTCTTGTGAGATTGTGTCAGCAGTCAGACTGCGAGCACGTGATTAAACTGTTAAAACACCCAGATACTTGAGGATTATTTCCTGTATTAAATCCTCTTACAAGCAGGGCGGTCTGTTGCCCTGCGGGTAGGGTAGTACAGTGGTATGACTGGCATGACAGGCAATTTTCCTTTCCTAGTACAAGGATGCATTTATGAAGGCAACTCTGGGGTGCAAGCGGTGCCGCACAACAAAGCAGCCTGTGAAACCCAGACGTTAGCTGTTAGAAGCAGGAAGAGGCAATGGGCCTTTGCTTCAGACTCAGCAAAAGATTTACCAAACCCGAGGAAGGTGACAAAAAGGGAAGAGTTTCCGTGGCGTAACTTTGGTGTGGCAGGTGAGGTTTCCATCCATGTTGCTCATGCCTCCGCCTCGTTTTGTTTGCAGATGCAGTGTTGGATCAAACTGCAAGACCAGTTTTCTTTACTGCACATGCTACTGTAGTGCAAATACCCTGTGGTTTCTCAGGACGCACACCAATCCCACCCCTAGTGCCTGATGGCTGAGATCCCCACTGGCTCCAGTAGCTGCACTCGGACCCCCCCTCACTCCACTGGCTGCGCTGGGACGCACACCAGTAGCTGGCACCACAAGCCAGAGCTGCCTACGGCCTCGGGTTGACTCCAGTAGCTGGCACTCAGTCCACCCCCGCCACGTCCCCCATAGCAGGCACAGAGTCCCTTCAGCTCACAGACAAACAGGACAGGGAGTGAGATTACACAGAGAGGTCATTAAAAGAGGTTTAATGAGAAGCTCTATGAGAAGACAGGACAGACGTCATCTATGCCCTGCCACCAATCACTTGTCTCTGGGGAGACTGTGGTGTCATCAGGTTGCCCGTCACCTGGAACTTCCTCAACGAGATTAGAGGGGATCAATCCCCTTGTGCCGTCGGTCAGCTCTCCCACGTACCAACCGTCTCCATCCACGTCTCCAAAGACGTAAACGTATTGTCCAGCAACTAGCGGAAGCTCCAGCTCAGGCCGCTCGTTGGGACCATCAAAAGGATCATAGCTGTAACGAGCGATGAATGCTCGCAGCTCTGCCGGTTGTTTTCTCATAGCCTCCAGCAGGACGGACTCCTTGTCTGCTCCCAGGTTAGCCTGCTGCGGCTTGGAAACGGTGCTGTTGGATCTTTCTCCTTCCAGCCATTCCAGTTCCTGAAACAGCTGCTGGCGGCGTTTCTTTAGATTCTCAAACCAGTCACTGAGTTCCTTCAGATGGGCAGGGAATGCCCGCAGGGATTCTCTGTGCTCCCTGTGGGCCAGCTTTGTCTCCTCATGTTCCCTCTCCAGCTGTTGACTCCTTTCTGCCCTGTCCCTCACGGCTTTCAGCTCGCGCTCGGCTGCTTCCAGCCGGGTAAAAAGACAGATGGTTGCTTGGATAGTAGAGTCTCGCTCCTCTGCCAGTCGCGCTAGCTGCCCTTTCAGGTTGGCATTTTCAGCCTGAACCTGTTCTGTCAAAGCCATCTGCCCACGCAGGCGAGCGTTTTCTTCAGCCAGGTGGGTGTTTTCATTTGTCACCTTGGCGAGCTGCACCTGCAACTCCTCACAAGCTTGCCCGGGGGTGCTCACATCAGAGGATCCTTCTTCATCTGCAGCCGCTCGGGCCTCCAGCCCCTCAGCTGCCTTCTGTGCCAAGTCGTGCCGCTTGTCCCGTGCCAGCAGAGCTCTGGTGGGCTCTCCCGTTTCCCCACCCCTCGGCTGAGGAAGCAATGGCGGGCACAGGTGCTCAGCGGAGCGCTGAATGGGCAGTGGCCCGCGAGCATTGACCAGGCGATGGATGGTCACCTGCAGCTGCCTGTCTCGCTCTCCCAGCCGCAAGGTGAGGGCAGCTAGTTGAGCATTCTTCTGCTGCAGTCTCCCTGCCTCCTTGCACGCTCTTGGAGAACCGTCCTTTCCCAGGAGGCGGCTCTCCATCTCTGAGGAACTCTGTTGCCTCTCCAGGTCTTTCAGAAGACGCTGCAGGTGTCTGCTCTGCTCCAGGAGATGGCTGCATGCGCTGCCAGGCAGCATCAAGTCCTCCCGCTCCATCACCCGGAGCTGAGCACCTCTCACAGCCTGGCACGTTGCTTGTGGCCCAGCACTGTGGCTTTCTGTTGGTCCTTCCTGCAGGGCCGCCAAAGTGTGGGGCCTGTTTCTGCCAGAGGAGCAGGAGCTCTGCGTCCCCTGATGGCCCTGGTGGCCAGGAGAGCCCTCGGGCTGGGCCGTGCAGGGGGAGGCAGGCAGCTCGCGCTTGAACCGCTGCAGGATGGCTTGGGTGGACAGTGCCATCTCCTGCTGCAGCTGGTTCTGGAGGCAGCGGGTGCGGGTGGGCTGGGAGACAGCTGTGGCATTGGCTGCAGGGCTGCGTGGGGCATGGCTCCTGCTCTGCGCACTGGTGGCTTTCCCCTGCTCACCAGGGATGCCCCGAGTAGATGGGACAAGCTGTCGGTGTCTGCCGGTTGCAGTGCTGCTGGCCTTTCCCCTGCCCTGGCCAGAAGCTGCATAGGCTGCTGCTGGCAGAGGCGGGAGCTTGCAGCAAGTTCTGGCAGCTCCTGGTGCCGGAGCTGCGTGCACCTTCTGTGGTGCTGCTGCCTGCCTTGCTGGCAGACGGGCTGTCTCCTCGCGCCTCACCCTGACAGAGGGCATTGTCACCCTGCATGCTGCGCTGTCCGTCTGCAAGAGAATGCGAGGAGAGAGGCTGCGTGACTGTGGCCCTTCGCCCGTGCCCCCGTGTCCCAGCTGGAAAAGCCCCTGTGCCGGCTCCCCTGCCAGCCCCCAGGGCAGCACTCGGCCCCACAGGGAGTTGCCGCTCGGCTCCCAGAGCTGGCTGGGGAGCGCACTGCTCCGGCCATGGCCCACAGTGACTCCTGGGAGCATCCCCGACATGCCCGGGCAGCCTGCAGGCACGGCTTGTGGGGCTCAGCTTGCTATGTGACCGGGCCCTCCCGTCCCCTCCTGCAGCTCCCGCCTGCCGGTCGGCAGCTCCTGGACTTGGGAAGACGTTTGTCCCGGTCTCCCTCGGGCTCCCTACCTGTGCGCGTCGGCTCCCAGCGGCCTGCGAGCTCTGTGGGCAGGGGAGCCGTCGCAGCCTGTTCCCATGGGGGGACGAAGCCTGTCCCTGGCTGTCCTGCGGCGCTGCCAGCGGCCGCCTGTGGCCCATCTGCGGGCAGGAGGAGGAGAAGTCAAGGACTGGAGGCGGCTGCCTTGGCACAGCGGCCCCCACAGTGGCGGCAAGCCCGGCCCTGGCACTAAGGCAGCTCCGCGTGGCCCCGTCCCACCACCGGCCTCCCCCTCCTGCCCCGTCCCTCACCTGGCGCTGGTTCTGCAGGCCCGGCAGCCTGCTGTTGGGCTGGGGGCGGGCGTTTGCCTCCTCTTGCGTGGGCATCTTCGGCGGCGTCTGCCGACAACCGGCCATGGTCACCCAGGGGAGATGCTGCCTCCTGAGGGAGTGGCTCTCCTGGGAGTGGGCACCCCAGGGCTCTGGCTCCTTAAATACCCGCGGGGTCGCCATGGGGACCCGTATCACAATGACCTCTGGGCATGGTGCGCCGCCTGCATCACAAAGCCCTTGCGGTTGCTGTGGAGACGCTCACACCCACACCTGGCGGGGACTGGCTGTGCCCGGCTGTGCCCGGCTGTGCCCGGCGTGGGGCAGCCCCTGCTTGCCCCTCACAGAGGCCCCAGCAGGCCCGAGCCCGCACCTCCCACATCCCCCCGGTGCCAGCAGCCTCTGCAGAGCTCAGTCCTGTGTGCGTGCAGCAGCTCTGGGTGCCACCGCCCGGGGCCTTGTCCCCAGGCATGGCTCCCACACAGGGCGCCCAGGCCTGGGGACGCTCCGGTGCCCGCCTACAGCAACGCAGGGGAGGCCCGCAGGCCCGTGCCCAGAGGCCACTGGCCACGCCGAGCTGCTCCCGGCAGTCGCCATGGGCCGCGGGGTGACCAGCCCTCTCCCCAGCCGGCTCTGGGAGGTCCCTCCCAGGCTGCTCTTCCTCAGTGCCTTTCCTCCAGAGGTGGAGCGTGCAAGGGCTCACACCCACAGCCAGGACGAGGGAGCAGGGCTGCCTCCCTGGGGCTGACGCTCTGTGCTCCCTTTCGAGCTGGAATGAAAAGAAAAGCTGCCTTTGTTCCCAGTTACAACACAGAGAAACGGCTGTCTCGTGCACATGCCTGCACCTTTTCTGACAGAAAATGGCTTTGGGGGACTATGGAAACTCCTGGGGAGAAAAAAAGAAAACCAAACCATTAAAATAAACGCTGCTCAGCTGATGTTGGAGACCTTGGTATTAGACACCCAGACTTGTTCTCCTCCACGCAGTTATCACTCCTGCACCAGGAACTGCTTGCTAGTGGGTGAATCTGACGGCAGCAGCTCCCAGGCAGAGCTGGGAGCAGCTCCTGGGGACATCTTTAGGCTTTACAGCAGTGTTTGCTGCCCCAGCACGGGTCCCCGGCCCCCTGCAGGGACCAGGCAGGAGGCTGGAGGGAAGAGTCCCAGCAACAGCTTTGGCCTCCAGGCTGGAGAACCCTGTCCCAGGCTCAGGCACCGCTGCCTCCGGGCTCCCCTACCCCATCCTGGGGCAATAAGGCAACTCTCTTCCTTCTACAGAGCAACACTCAAAGCTTAAGGGGAGTTTCCTCTTAAGGCATTTCCTCCCTAATGCAGGTTTCCCCCAGGCCTAGAGGTTGCCACAGGGCTCTATGGCCAGTGTTCAAAGGTGTCTCAAATGCCAAAAGGAAAGTGGCTTTTCGCAGGCAACAATGCAGTGAGATTTCTGAAGCTGTGTAAAATAACGTGTTCACCTTGCCCATCAAGTGCGTTATCGTGAGGACCTGGCAAGGGCCCTGGTTTTGTACCGCAGCAGAGATGCTGTTGTAGCCACAGGACTCCAAGTTCTGGGGGCGTGAAAGGAACAAACTCAAACATCTCAGAGCTCACCATGACATCAAAATAGCTGGCCGGGAAGCCCTTCTTCGAAGCTGCTAGATGAAATGACAGGGCAGAAACGCAGAGGGAGCAAGTTTTCTCAGGAAAGGAAAGAGAAACCCCACTTTTTTTGAAACACAGATTTAGCCCCCTTAATATTTTTTCTTGTGAGATTGTGTCAGCAGTCAGACTGCGAGCACGTGATTAAACTGTTAAAACACCCAGATACTTGAGGATTATTTCCTGTATTAAATCCTCTTACAAGCAGGGCGGTCTGTTGCCCTGCGGGTAGGGTAGTACAGTGGTATGACTGGCATGACAGGCAATTTTCCTTTCCTAGTACAAGGATGCATTTATGAAGGCAACTCTGGGGTGCAAGCGGTGCCGCACAACAAAGCAGCCTGTGAAACCCAGACGTTAGCTGTTAGAAGCAGGAAGAGGCAATGGGCCTTTGCTTCAGACTCAGCAAAAGATTTACCAAACCCGAGGAAGGTGACAAAAAGGGAAGAGTTTCCGTGGCGTAACTTTGGTGTGGCAGGTGAGGTTTCCATCCATGTTGCTCATGCCTCCGCCTCGTTTTGTTTGCAGATGCAGTGTTGGATCAAACTGCAAGACCAGTTTTCTTTACTGCACATGCTACTGTAGTGCAAATACCCTGTGGTTTCTCAGGACGCACACCAATCCCACCCTAGTGCCTGATGGCTGAGATCCCCACTGGCTCCAGTAGCTGCACTCGGACCCCCCCTCACTCCACTGGCTGCGCTGGGACGCACACCAGTAGCTGGCACCACAAGCCAGAGCTGCCTACGGCCTCGGGTTGACTCCAGTAGCTGGCACTCAGTCCACCCCCCGCCACGTCCCCCATAGCAGGCACAGAGTCCCTTCAGCTCACAGACAAACAGGACAGGGAGTGAGATTACACAGAGAGGTCATTAAAAGAGGTTTAATGAGAAGCTCTATGAGAAGACAGGACAGACGTCATCTATGCCCTGCCACCAATCACTTGTCTCTGGGGAGACTGTGTGTCATCAGGTTGCCCGTCACCTGGAACTTCCTCAACGAGATTAGAGGGGATCAATCCCCTTGTGCCGTCGGTCAGCTCTCCCACGTACCAACCGTCTCCATCCACGTCTCCAAAGACGTAAACGTATTGTCCCAGCAACTAGCGGAAGCTCCAGCTCAGGCCGCTCGTTGGGACCATCAAAAGGATCATAGCTGTAACGAGCGATGAATGCTCGCAGCTCTGCCGGTTGTTTTCTCATAGCCTCCAGCAGGACGGACTCCTTGTCTGCTCCCAGGTTAGCCTGCTGCGGCTTGGAAACGGTGCTGTTGGATCTTTCTCCTTCCAGCCATTCCAGTTCCTGAAACAGCTGCTGGCGGCGTTTCTTTAGATTCTCAAACCAGTCACTGAGTTCCTTCAGATGGGCAGGGAATGCCCGCAGGGATTCTCTGTGCTCCCTGTGGGCCAGCTTTGTCTCCTCATGTTCCCTCTCCAGCTGTTGACTCCTTTCTGCCCTGTCCCTCACGGCTTTCAGCTCGCGCTCGGCTGCTTCCAGCCGGGTAAAAAGACAGATGGTTGCTTGGATAGTAGAGTCTCGCTCCTCTGCCAGTCGCGCTAGCTGCCCTTTCAGGTTGGCATTTTCAGCCTGAACCTGTTCTGTCAAAGCCATCTGCCCACGCAGGCGAGCGTTTTCTTCAGCCAGGTGGGTGTTTTCATTTGTCACCTTGGCGAGCTGCACCTGCAACTCCTCACAAGCTTGCCCGGGGGTGCTCACATCAGAGGATCCTTCTTCATCTGCAGCCGCTCGGGCCTCCAGCCCCTCAGCTGCCTTCTGTGCCAAGTCGTGCCGCTTGTCCCGTGCCAGCAGAGCTCTGGTGGGCTCTCCCGTTTCCCCACCCCTCGGCTGAGGAAGCAATGGCGGGCACAGGTGCTCAGCGGAGCGCTGAATGGGCAGTGGCCCGCGAGCATTGACCAGGCGATGGATGGTCACCTGCAGCTGCCTGTCTCGCTCTCCCAGCCGCAAGGTGAGGGCAGCTAGTTGAGCATTCTTCTGCTGCAGTCTCCCTGCCTCCTTGCACGCTCTTGGAGAACCGTCCTTTCCCAGGAGGCGGCTCTCCATCTCTGAGGAACTCTGTTGCCTCTCCAGGTCTTTCAGAAGACGCTGCAGGTGTCTGCTCTGCTCCAGGAGATGGCTGCATGCGCTGCCAGGCAGCATCAAGTCCTCCCGCTCCATCACCCGGAGCTGAGCACCTCTCACAGCCTGGCACGTTGCTTGTGGCCCAGCACTGTGGCTTTCTGTTGGTCCTTCCTGCAGGGCCGCCAAAGTGTGGGGCCTGTTTCTGCCAGAGGAGCAGGAGCTCTGCGTCCCCTGATGGCCCTGGTGGCCAGGAGAGCCCTCGGGCTGGGCCGTGCAGGGGGAGGCAGGCAGCTCGCGCTTGAACCGCTGCAGGATGGCTTGGGTGGACAGTGCCATCTCCTGCTGCAGCTGGTTCTGGAGGCAGCGGGTGCGGGTGGGCTGGGAGACAGCTGTGGCATTGGCTGCAGGGCTGCGTGGGGCATGGCTCCTGCTCTGCGCACTGGTGGCTTTCCCCTGCTCACCAGGGATGCCCCGAGTAGATGGGACAAGCTGTCGGTGTCTGCCGGTTGCAGTGCTGCTGGCCTTTCCCCTGCCCTGGCCAGAAGCTGCATAGGCTGCTGCTGGCAGAGGCGGGAGCTTGCAGCAAGTTCTGGCAGCTCCTGGTGCCGGAGCTGCGTGCACCTTCTGTGGTGCTGCTGCCTGCCTTGCTGGCAGACGGGCTGTCTCCTCGCGCCTCACCCTGACAGAGGGCATTGTCACCCTGCATGCTGCGCTGTCCGTCTGCAAGAGAATGCGAGGAGAGAGGCTGCGTGACTGTGGCCCTTCGCCCGTGCCCCCGTGTCCCAGCTGGAAAAGCCCCTGTGCCGGCTCCCCTGCCAGCCCCCAGGGCAGCACTCGGCCCCACAGGGAGTTGCCGCTCGGCTCCCAGAGCTGGCTGGGGAGCGCACTGCTCCGGCCATGGCCCACAGTGACTCCTGGGAGCATCCCCGACATGCCCGGGCAGCCTGCAGGCACGGCTTGTGGGGCTCAGCTTGCTATGTGACCGGGCCCTCCCGTCCCCTCCTGCAGCTCCCGCCTGCCGGTCGGCAGCTCCTGGACTTGGGAAGACGTTTGTCCCGGTCTCCCTCGGGCTCCCTACCTGTGCGCGTCGGCTCCCAGCGGCCTGCGAGCTCTGTGGGCAGGGGAGCCGTCGCAGCCTGTTCCCATGGGGGGACGAAGCCTGTCCCTGGCTGTCCTGCGGCGCTGCCAGCGGCCGCCTGTGGCCCATCTGCGGGCAGGAGGAGGAGAAGTCAAGGACTGGAGGCGGCTGCCTTGGCACAGCGGCCCCCACAGTGGCGGCAAGCCCGGCCCTGGCACTAAGGCAGCTCCGCGTGGCCCCGTCCCACCACCGGCCTCCCCCTCCTGCCCCGTCCCTCACCTGGCGCTGGTTCTGCAGGCCCGGCAGCCTGCTGTTGGGCTGGGGGCGGGCGTTTGCCTCCTCTTGCGTGGGCATCTTCGGCGGCGTCTGCCGACAACCGGCCATGGTCACCCAGGGGAGATGCTGCCTCCTGAGGGAGTGGCTCTCCTGGGAGTGGGCACCCCAGGGCTCTGGCTCCTTAAATACCCGCGGGGTCGCCATGGGGACCCGTATCACAATGACCTCTGGGCATGGTGCGCCGCCTGCATCACAAAGCCCTTGCGGTTGCTGTGGAGACGCTCACACCCACACCTGGCGGGGACTGGCTGTGCCCGGCTGTGCCCGGCTGTGCCCGGCGTGGGGCAGCCCCTGCTTGCCCCTCACAGAGGCCCCAGCAGGCCCGAGCCCGCACCTCCCACATCCCCCCGGTGCCAGCAGCCTCTGCAGAGCTCAGTCCTGTGTGCGTGCAGCAGCTCTGGGTGCCACCGCCCGGGGCCTTGTCCCCAGGCATGGCTCCCACACAGGGCGCCCAGGCCTGGGGACGCTCCGGTGCCCGCCTACAGCAACGCAGGGGAGGCCCGCAGGCCCGTGCCCAGAGGCCACTGGCCACGCCGAGCTGCTCCCGGCAGTCGCCATGGGCCGCGGGGTGACCAGCCCTCTCCCCAGCCGGCTCTGGGAGGTCCCTCCCAGGCTGCTCTTCCTCAGTGCCTTTCCTCCAGAGGTGGAGCGTGCAAGGGCTCACACCCACAGCCAGGACGAGGGAGCAGGGCTGCCTCCCTGGGGCTGACGCTCTGTGCTCCCTTTCGAGCTGGAATGAAAAGAAAAGCTGCCTTTGTTCCCAGTTACAACACAGAGAAACGGCTGTCTCGTGCACATGCCTGCACCTTTTCTGACAGAAAATGGCTTTGGGGGACTATGGAAACTCCTGGGGAGAAAAAAAGAAAACCAAACCATTAAAATAAACGCTGCTCAGCTGATGTTGGAGACCTTGGTATTAGACACCCAGACTTGTTCTCCTCCACGCAGTTATCACTCCTGCACCAGGAACTGCTTGCTAGTGGGTGAATCTGACGGCAGCAGCTCCCAGGCAGAGCTGGGAGCAGCTCCTGGGGACATCTTTAGGCTTTACAGCAGTGTTTGCTGCCCCAGCACGGGTCCCCGGCCCCCTGCAGGGACCAGGCAGGAGGCTGGAGGGAAGAGTCCCAGCAACAGCTTTGGCCTCCAGGCTGGAGAACCCTGTCCCAGGCTCAGGCACCGCTGCCTCCGGGCTCCCCTACCCCATCCTGGGGCAATAAGGCAACTCTCTTCCTTCTACAGAGCAACACTCAAAGCTTAAGGGGAGTTTCCTCTTAAGGCATTTCCTCCCTAATGCAGGTTTCCCCCAGGCCTAGAGGTTGCCACAGGGCTCTATGGCCAGTGTTCAAAGGTGTCTCAAATGCCAAAAGGAAAGTGGCTTTTCGCAGGCAACAATGCAGTGAGATTTCTGAAGCTGTGTAAAATAACGTGTTCACCTTGCCCATCAAGTGCGTTATCGTGAGGACCTGGCAAGGGCCCTGGTTTTGTACCGCAGCAGAGATGCTGTTGTAGCCACAGGACTCCAAGTTCTGGGGGCGTGAAAGGAACAAACTCAAACATCTCAGAGCTCACCATGACATCAAAATAGCTGGCCGGGAAGCCCTTCTTCGAAGCTGCTAGATGAAATGACAGGGCAGAAACGCAGAGGGAGCAAGTTTTCTCAGGAAAGGAAAGAGAAACCCCACTTTTTTTGAAACACAGATTTAGCCCCCTTAATATTTTTTCTTGTGAGATTGTGTCAGCAGTCAGACTGCGAGCACGTGATTAAACTGTTAAAACACCCAGATACTTGAGGATTATTTCCTGTATTAAATCCTCTTACAAGCAGGGCGGTCTGTTGCCCTGCGGGTAGGGTAGTACAGTGGTATGACTGGCATGACAGGCAATTTTCCTTTCCTAGTACAAGGATGCATTTATGAAGGCAACTCTGGGGTGCAAGCGGTGCCGCACAACAAAGCAGCCTGTGAAACCCAGACGTTAGCTGTTAGAAGCAGGAAGAGGCAATGGGCCTTTGCTTCAGACTCAGCAAAAGATTTACCAAACCCGAGGAAGGTGACAAAAAGGGAAGAGTTTCCGTGGCGTAACTTTGGTGTGGCAGGTGAGGTTTCCATCCATGTTGCTCATGCCTCCGCCTCGTTTTGTTTGCAGATGCAGTGTTGGATCAAACTGCAAGACCAGTTTTCTTTACTGCACATGCTACTGTAGTGCAAATACCCTGTGGTTTCTCAGGACGCACACCAATCCCACCCCTAGTGCCTGATGGCTGAGATCCCCACTGGCTCCAGTAGCTGCACTCGGACCCCCCCTCACTCCACTGGCTGCGCTGGGACGCACACCAGTAGCTGGCACCACAAGCCAGAGCTGCCTACGGCCTCGGGTTGACTCCAGTAGCTGGCACTCAGTCCACCCCCGCCACGTCCCCCATAGCAGGCACAGAGTCCCTTCAGCTCACAGACAAACAGGACAGGGAGTGAGATTACACAGAGAGGTCATTAAAAGAGGTTTAATGAGAAGCTCTATGAGAAGACAGGACAGACGTCATCTATGCCCTGCCACCAATCACTTGTCTCTGGGGAGACTGTGGTGTCATCAGGTTGCCCGTCACCTGGAACTTCCTCAACGAGATTAGAGGGGATCAATCCCCTTGTGCCGTCGGTCAGCTCTCCCACGTACCAACCGTCTCCATCCACGTCTCCAAAGACGTAAACGTATTGTCCAGCAACTAGCGGAAGCTCCAGCTCAGGCCGCTCGTTGGGACCATCAAAAGGATCATAGCTGTAACGAGCGATGAATGCTCGCAGCTCTGCCGGTTGTTTTCTCATAGCCTCCAGCAGGACGGACTCCTTGTCTGCTCCCAGGTTAGCCTGCTGCGGCTTGGAAACGGTGCTGTTGGATCTTTCTCCTTCCAGCCATTCCAGTTCCTGAAACAGCTGCTGGCGGCGTTTCTTTAGATTCTCAAACCAGTCACTGAGTTCCTTCAGATGGGCAGGGAATGCCCGCAGGGATTCTCTGTGCTCCCTGTGGGCCAGCTTTGTCTCCTCATGTTCCCTCTCCAGCTGTTGACTCCTTTCTGCCCTGTCCCTCACGGCTTTCAGCTCGCGCTCGGCTGCTTCCAGCCGGGTAAAAAGACAGATGGTTGCTTGGATAGTAGAGTCTCGCTCCTCTGCCAGTCGCGCTAGCTGCCCTTTCAGGTTGGCATTTTCAGCCTGAACCTGTTCTGTCAAAGCCATCTGCCCACGCAGGCGAGCGTTTTCTTCAGCCAGGTGGGTGTTTTCATTTGTCACCTTGGCGAGCTGCACCTGCAACTCCTCACAAGCTTGCCCGGGGGTGCTCACATCAGAGGATCCTTCTTCATCTGCAGCCGCTCGGGCCTCCAGCCCCTCAGCTGCCTTCTGTGCCAAGTCGTGCCGCTTGTCCCGTGCCAGCAGAGCTCTGGTGGGCTCTCCCGTTTCCCCACCCCTCGGCTGAGGAAGCAATGGCGGGCACAGGTGCTCAGCGGAGCGCTGAATGGGCAGTGGCCCGCGAGCATTGACCAGGCGATGGATGGTCACCTGCAGCTGCCTGTCTCGCTCTCCCAGCCGCAAGGTGAGGGCAGCTAGTTGAGCATTCTTCTGCTGCAGTCTCCCTGCCTCCTTGCACGCTCTTGGAGAACCGTCCTTTCCCAGGAGGCGGCTCTCCATCTCTGAGGAACTCTGTTGCCTCTCCAGGTCTTTCAGAAGACGCTGCAGGTGTCTGCTCTGCTCCAGGAGATGGCTGCATGCGCTGCCAGGCAGCATCAAGTCCTCCCGCTCCATCACCCGGAGCTGAGCACCTCTCACAGCCTGGCACGTTGCTTGTGGCCCAGCACTGTGGCTTTCTGTTGGTCCTTCCTGCAGGGCCGCCAAAGTGTGGGGCCTGTTTCTGCCAGAGGAGCAGGAGCTCTGCGTCCCCTGATGGCCCTGGTGGCCAGGAGAGCCCTCGGGCTGGGCCGTGCAGGGGGAGGCAGGCAGCTCGCGCTTGAACCGCTGCAGGATGGCTTGGGTGGACAGTGCCATCTCCTGCTGCAGCTGGTTCTGGAGGCAGCGGGTGCGGGTGGGCTGGGAGACAGCTGTGGCATTGGCTGCAGGGCTGCGTGGGGCATGGCTCCTGCTCTGCGCACTGGTGGCTTTCCCCTGCTCACCAGGGATGCCCCGAGTAGATGGGACAAGCTGTCGGTGTCTGCCGGTTGCAGTGCTGCTGGCCTTTCCCCTGCCCTGGCCAGAAGCTGCATAGGCTGCTGCTGGCAGAGGCGGGAGCTTGCAGCAAGTTCTGGCAGCTCCTGGTGCCGGAGCTGCGTGCACCTTCTGTGGTGCTGCTGCCTGCCTTGCTGGCAGACGGGCTGTCTCCTCGCGCCTCACCCTGACAGAGGGCATTGTCACCCTGCATGCTGCGCTGTCCGTCTGCAAGAGAATGCGAGGAGAGAGGCTGCGTGACTGTGGCCCTTCGCCCGTGCCCCCGTGTCCCAGCTGGAAAAGCCCCTGTGCCGGCTCCCCTGCCAGCCCCCAGGGCAGCACTCGGCCCCACAGGGAGTTGCCGCTCGGCTCCCAGAGCTGGCTGGGGAGCGCACTGCTCCGGCCATGGCCCACAGTGACTCCTGGGAGCATCCCCGACATGCCCGGGCAGCCTGCAGGCACGGCTTGTGGGGCTCAGCTTGCTATGTGACCGGGCCCTCCCGTCCCCTCCTGCAGCTCCCGCCTGCCGGTCGGCAGCTCCTGGACTTGGGAAGACGTTTGTCCCGGTCTCCCTCGGGCTCCCTACCTGTGCGCGTCGGCTCCCAGCGGCCTGCGAGCTCTGTGGGCAGGGGAGCCGTCGCAGCCTGTTCCCATGGGGGGACGAAGCCTGTCCCTGGCTGTCCTGCGGCGCTGCCAGCGGCCGCCTGTGGCCCATCTGCGGGCAGGAGGAGGAGAAGTCAAGGACTGGAGGCGGCTGCCTTGGCACAGCGGCCCCCACAGTGGCGGCAAGCCCGGCCCTGGCACTAAGGCAGCTCCGCGTGGCCCCGTCCCACCACCGGCCTCCCCCTCCTGCCCCGTCCCTCACCTGGCGCTGGTTCTGCAGGCCCGGCAGCCTGCTGTTGGGCTGGGGGCGGGCGTTTGCCTCCTCTTGCGTGGGCATCTTCGGCGGCGTCTGCCGACAACCGGCCATGGTCACCCAGGGGAGATGCTGCCTCCTGAGGGAGTGGCTCTCCTGGGAGTGGGCACCCCAGGGCTCTGGCTCCTTAAATACCCGCGGGGTCGCCATGGGGACCCGTATCACAATGACCTCTGGGCATGGTGCGCCGCCTGCATCACAAAGCCCTTGCGGTTGCTGTGGAGACGCTCACACCCACACCTGGCGGGGACTGGCTGTGCCCGGCTGTGCCCGGCTGTGCCCGGCGTGGGGCAGCCCCTGCTTGCCCCTCACAGAGGCCCCAGCAGGCCCGAGCCCGCACCTCCCACATCCCCCCGGTGCCAGCAGCCTCTGCAGAGCTCAGTCCTGTGTGCGTGCAGCAGCTCTGGGTGCCACCGCCCGGGGCCTTGTCCCCAGGCATGGCTCCCACACAGGGCGCCCAGGCCTGGGGACGCTCCGGTGCCCGCCTACAGCAACGCAGGGGAGGCCCGCAGGCCCGTGCCCAGAGGCCACTGGCCACGCCGAGCTGCTCCCGGCAGTCGCCATGGGCCGCGGGGTGACCAGCCCTCTCCCCAGCCGGCTCTGGGAGGTCCCTCCCAGGCTGCTCTTCCTCAGTGCCTTTCCTCCAGAGGTGGAGCGTGCAAGGGCTCACACCCACAGCCAGGACGAGGGAGCAGGGCTGCCTCCCTGGGGCTGACGCTCTGTGCTCCCTTTCGAGCTGGAATGAAAAGAAAAGCTGCCTTTGTTCCCAGTTACAACACAGAGAAACGGCTGTCTCGTGCACATGCCTGCACCTTTTCTGACAGAAAATGGCTTTGGGGGACTATGGAAACTCCTGGGGAGAAAAAAAGAAAACCAAACCATTAAAATAAACGCTGCTCAGCTGATGTTGGAGACCTTGGTATTAGACACCCAGACTTGTTCTCCTCCACGCAGTTATCACTCCTGCACCAGGAACTGCTTGCTAGTGGGTGAATCTGACGGCAGCAGCTCCCAGGCAGAGCTGGGAGCAGCTCCTGGGGACATCTTTAGGCTTTACAGCAGTGTTTGCTGCCCCAGCACGGGTCCCCGGCCCCCTGCAGGGACCAGGCAGGAGGCTGGAGGGAAGAGTCCCAGCAACAGCTTTGGCCTCCAGGCTGGAGAACCCTGTCCCAGGCTCAGGCACCGCTGCCTCCGGGCTCCCCTACCCCATCCTGGGGCAATAAGGCAACTCTCTTCCTTCTACAGAGCAACACTCAAAGCTTAAGGGGAGTTTCCTCTTAAGGCATTTCCTCCCTAATGCAGGTTTCCCCCAGGCCTAGAGGTTGCCACAGGGCTCTATGGCCAGTGTTCAAAGGTGTCTCAAATGCCAAAAGGAAAGTGGCTTTTCGCAGGCAACAATGCAGTGAGATTTCTGAAGCTGTGTAAAATAACGTGTTCACCTTGCCCATCAAGTGCGTTATCGTGAGGACCTGGCAAGGGCCCTGGTTTTGTACCGCAGCAGAGATGCTGTTGTAGCCACAGGACTCCAAGTTCTGGGGGCGTGAAAGGGACAAACTCAAACATCTCAGAGCTCACCATGACATCAAAATAGCTGGCCGGGAAGCCCTTCTTCGAAGCTGCTAGATGAAATGACAGGGCAGAAACGCAGAGGGAGCAAGTTTTCTCAGGAAAGGAAAGAGAAACCCCACTTTTTTTGAAACACAGATTTAGCCCCCTTAATATTTTTTCTTGTGAGATTGTGTCAGCAGTCAGACTGCGAGCACGTGATTAAACTGTTAAAACACCCAGATACTTGAGGATTATTTCCTGTATTAAATCCTCTTACAAGCAGGGCGGTCTGTTGCCCTGCGGGTAGGGTAGTACAGTGGTATGACTGGCATGACAGGCAATTTTCCTTTCCTAGTACAAGGATGCATTTATGAAGGCAACTCTGGGGTGCAAGCGGTGCCGCACAACAAAGCAGCCTGTGAAACCCAGACGTTAGCTGTTAGAAGCAGGAAGAGGCAACGGGCCTTTGCTTCAGACTCAGCAAAAGATTTACCAAACCCGAGGAAGGTGACAAAAAGGGAAGAGTTTCCGTGGCGTAACTTTGGTGTGGCAGGTGAGGTTTCCATCCATGTTGCTCATGCCTCCGCCTCGTTTTGTTTGCAGATGCAGTGTTGGATCAAACTGCAAGACCAGTTTTCTTTACTGCACATGCTACTGTAGTGCAAATACCCTGTGGTTTCTCAGGACGCACACCAATCCCACCCCTAGTGCCTGATGGCTGAGATCCCCACTGGCTCCAGTAGCTGCACTCGGACCCCCCCTCACTCCACTGGCTGCGCTGGGACGCACACCAGTAGCTGGCACCACAAGCCAGAGCTGCCTACGGCCTCGGGTTGACTCCAGTAGCTGGCACTCAGTCCACCCCCGCCACGTCCCCCATAGCAGGCACAGAGTCCCTTCAGCTCACAGACAAACAGGACAGGGAGTGAGATTACACAGAGAGGTCATTAAAAGAGGTTTAATGAGAAGCTCTATGAGAAGACAGGACAGACGTCATCTATGCCCTGCCACCAATCACTTGTCTCTGGGGAGACTGTGGTGTCATCAGGTTGCCCGTCACCTGGAACTTCCTCAACGAGATTAGAGGGGATCAATCCCCTTGTGCCGTCGGTCAGCTCTCCCACGTACCAACCGTCTCCATCCACGTCTCCAAAGACGTAAACGTATTGTCCAGCAACTAGCGGAAGCTCCAGCTCAGGCCGCTCGTTGGGACCATCAAAAGGATCATAGCTGTAACGAGCGATGAATGCTCGCAGCTCTGCCGGTTGTTTTCTCATAGCCTCCAGCAGGACGGACTCCTTGTCTGCTCCCAGGTTAGCCTGCTGCGGCTTGGAAACGGTGCTGTTGGATCTTTCTCCTTCCAGCCATTCCAGTTCCTGAAACAGCTGCTGGCGGCGTTTCTTTAGATTCTCAAACCAGTCACTGAGTTCCTTCAGATGGGCAGGGAATGCCCGCAGGGATTCTCTGTGCTCCCTGTGGGCCAGCTTTGTCTCCTCATGTTCCCTCTCCAGCTGTTGACTCCTTTCTGCCCTGTCCCTCACGGCTTTCAGCTCGCGCTCGGCCGCTTCCAGCCGGGTAAAAAGACAGATGGTTGCTTGGATAGTAGAGTCTCGCTTCTCTGCCAGTCGCGCTAGCTGCCCTTTCAGGTTGGCATTTTCAGCCTGAACCTGTTCTGTCAAAGCCATCTGCCCACGCAGGCGAGCGTTTTCTTCAGCCAGGTGGGTGTTTTCATTTGTCACCTTGGCGAGCTGCACCTGCAACTCCTCACAAGCTTGCCCGGGGGTGCTCACATCAGAGGATCCTTCTTCATCTGCAGCCGCTCGGGCCTCCAGCCCCTCAGCTGCCTTCTGTGCCAAGTCGTGCCGCTTGTCCCGTGCCAGCAGAGCTCTGGTGGGCTCTCCCGTTTCCCCACCCCTCGGCTGAGGAAGCAATGGCGGGCACAGGTGCTCAGCGGAGCGCTGGATGGGCAGTGGCCCGCGAGCATTGACCAGGCGATGGATGGTCACCTGCAGCTGCCTGTCTCGCTCTCCCAGCCGCAAGGTGAGGGCAGCTAGTTGAGCATTCTTCTGCTGCAGTCTCCCTGCCTCCTTGCACGCTCTTGGAGAACCGTCCTTTCCCAGGAGGCGGCTCTCCATCTCTGAGGAACTCTGTTGCCTCTCCAGGTCTTTCAGAAGACGCTGCAGGTGTCTGCTCTGCTCCAGGAGATGGCTGCATGCGCTGCCAGGCAGCATCAAGTCCTCCCGCTCCATCACCCGGAGCTGAGCACCTCTCACAGCCTGGCACGTTGCTTGTGGCCCAGCACTGTGGCTTTCTGTTGGTCCTTCCTGCAGGGCCGCCAAGGTGTGGGGCCTGTTTCTGCCAGAGGAGCAGGAGCTCTGCGTCCCCTGATGGCCCTGGTGGCCAGGAGAGCCCTCGGGCTGGGCTGTGCAGGGGGAGGCAGGCAGCTCGCGCTTGAACCGCTGCAGGATGGCTTGGGTGGACAGTGCCATCTCCTGCTGCAGCTGGTTCTGGAGGCAGCGGGTGCGGGTGGGCTGGGAGACAGCTGTGGCATTGGCTGCAGGGCTGCGTGGGGCATGGCTCCTGCTCTGCGCACTGGTGGCTTTCCCCTGCTCACCAGGGATGCCCCGAGTAGATGGGACAAGCTGTCGGTGTCTGCCGGTTGCAGTGCTGCTGGCCTTTCCCCTGCCCTGGCCAGAAGCTGCATAGGCTGCTGCTGGCAGAGGCGGGAGCTTGCAGCAAGTTCTGGCAGCTCCTGGTGCCCGAGCTGCGTGCACCTTCTGTGGTGCTGCTGCCTGCCTTGCTGGCAGACGGGCTGTCTCCTCGCGCCTCACCCTGACAGAGGGCATTGTCACCCTGCATGCTGCGCTGTCCGTCTGCAAGAGAATGCGAGGAGAGAGGCTGCGTGACTGTGGCCCTTCGCCCGTGCCCCCGTGTCCCAGCTGGAAAAGCCCCTGTGCCGGCTCCCCTGCCAGCCCCCAGGGCAGCACTCGGCCCCACAGGGAGTTGCCGCTCGGCTCCCAGAGCTGGCTGGGGAGCGCACTGCTCCGGCCATGGCCCACAGTGACTCCTGGGAGCATCCCCGACATGCCCGGGCAGCCTGCAGGCACGGCTTGTGGGGCTCAGTTTGCTATGTGACCGGGCCCTCCCGTCCCCTCCTGCAGCTCCCGCCTGCCGGTCGGCAGCTCCTGGACTCGGGAAGACGTTTGTCCCGGTCTCCCTCGGGCTCCCTACCTGTGCGCGTCGGCTCCCAGCGGCCTGCGAGCTCTGTGGGCAGGGGAGCCGTCGCAGCCTGTTCCCATGGGGGGACGAAGCCTGTCCCTGGCTGTCCTGCGGCGCTGCCAGCGGCCGCCTGTGGCCCATCTGCGGGCAGGAGGAGGAGAAGTCAAGGACTGGAGGCGGCTGCCTTGGCACAGCGGCCCCCACAGTGGCGGCAAGCCCGGCCCTGGCACTAAGGCAGCTCCGCGTGGCCCCGTCCCACCACCGGCCTCCCCCTCCTGCCCCGTCCCTCACCTGGCGCTGGTTCTGCAGGCCCGGCAGCCTGCTGTTGGGCTGGGGGCGGGCGTTTGCCTCCTCTTGCGTGGGCATCTTCGGCGGCGTCTGCCGACAACCGGCCATGGTCACCCAGGGGAGATGCTGCCTCCTGAGGGAGTGGCTCTCCTGGGAGTGGGCACCCCAGGGCTCTGGCTCCTTAAATACCCGCGGGGTCGCCATGGGGACCCGTATCACAATGACCTCTGGGCATGGTGCGCCGCCTGCATCACAAAGCCCTTGCGGTTGCTGTGGAGACGCTCACACCCACACCTGGCGGGGACTGGCTGTGCCCGGCTGTGCCCGGCTGTGCCCGGCGTGGGGCAGCCCCTGCTTGCCCCTCACAGAGGCCCCAGCAGGCCCGAGCCCGCACCTCCCACATCCCCCCGGTGCCAGCAGCCTCTGCAGAGCTCAGTCCTGTGTGCGTGCAGCAGCTCTGGGTGCCACCGCCCGGGGCCTTGTCCCCAGGCATGGCTCCCACACAGGGCGCCCAGGCCTGGGGACGCTCCGGTGCCCGCCTACAGCAACGCAGGGGAGGCCCGCAGGCCCGTGCCCAGAGGCCACTGGCCACGCCGAGCTGCTCCCGGCAGTCGCCATGGGCCGCGGGGTGACCAGCCCTCTCCCCAGCCGGCTCTGGGAGGTCCCTCCCAGGCTGCTCTTCCTCAGTGCCTTTCCTCCAGAGGTGGAGCGTGCAAGGGCTCACACCCACAGCCAGGACGAGGGAGCAGGGCTGCCTCCCTGGGGCTGACGCTCTGTGCTCCCTTTCGAGCTGGAATGAAAAGAAAAGCTGCCTTTGTTCCCAGTTACAACACAGAGAAACGGCTGTCTCGTGCACATGCCTGCACCTTTTCTGACAGAAAATGGCTTTGGGGGACTATGGAAACTCCTGGGGAGAAAAAAAGAAAACCAAACCATTAAAATAAACGCTGCTCAGCTGATGTTGGAGACCTTGGTATTAGACACCCAGACTTGTTCTCCTCCACGCAGTTATCACTCCTGCACCAGGAACTGCTTGCTAGTGGGTGAATCTGACGGCAGCAGCTCCCAGGCAGAGCTGGGAGCAGCTCCTGGGGACATCTTTAGGCTTTACAGCAGTGTTTGCTGCCCCAGCACGGGTCCCCGGCCCCCTGCAGGGACCAGGCAGGAGGCTGGAGGGAAGAGTCCCAGCAACAGCTTTGGCCTCCAGGCTGGAGAACCCTGTCCCAGGCTCAGGCACCGCTGCCTCCGGGCTCCCCTACCCCATCCTGGGGCAATAAGGCAACTCTCTTCCTTCTACAGAGCAACACTCAAAGCTTAAGGGGAGTTTCCTCTTAAGGCATTTCCTCCCTAATGCAGGTTTCCCCCAGGCCTAGAGGTTGCCACAGGGCTCTATGGCCAGTGTTCAAAGGTGTCTCAAATGCCAAAAGGAAAGTGGCTTTTCGCAGGCAACAATGCAGTGAGATTTCTGAAGCTGTGTAAAATAACGTGTTCACCTTGCCCATCAAGTGCGTTATCGTGAGGACCTGGCAAGGGCCCTGGTTTTGTACCGCAGCAGAGATGCTGTTGTAGCCACAGGACTCCAAGTTCTGGGGGCGTGAAAGGAACAAACTCAAACATCTCAGAGCTCACCATGACATCAAAATAGCTGGCCGGGAAGCCCTTCTTCGAAGCTGCTAGATGAAATGACAGGGCAGAAACGCAGAGGGAGCAAGTTTTCTCAGGAAAGGAAAGAGAAACCCCACTTTTTTTGAAACACAGATTTAGCCCCCTTAATATTTTTTCTTGTGAGATTGTGTCAGCAGTCAGACTGCGAGCACGTGATTAAACTGTTAAAACACCCAGATACTTGAGGATTATTTCCTGTATTAAATCCTCTTACAAGCAGGGCGGTCTGTTGCCCTGCGGGTAGGGTAGTACAGTGGTATGACTGGCATGACAGGCAATTTTCCTTTCCTAGTACAAGGATGCATTTATGAAGGCAACTCTGGGGTGCAAGCGGTGCCGCACAACAAAGCAGCCTGTGAAACCCAGACGTTAGCTGTTAGAAGCAGGAAGAGGCAACGGGCCTTTGCTTCAGACTCAGCAAAAGATTTACCAAACCCGAGGAAGGTGACAAAAAGGGAAGAGTTTCCGTGGCTTAACTTTGGTGTGGCAGGTGAGGTTTCCATCCATGTTGCTCATGCCTCCGCCTCGTTTTGTTTGCAGATGCAGTGTTGGATCAAACTGCAAGACCAGTTTTCTTTACTGCACATGCTACTGTAGTGCAAATACCCTGTGGTTTCTCAGGACGCACACCAATCCCACCCCTAGTGCCTGATGGCTGAGATCCCCACTGGCTCCAGTAGCTGCACTCGGACCCCCCCTCACTCCACTGGCTGCGCTGGGACGCACACCAGTAGCTGGCACCACAAGCCAGAGCTGCCTACGGCCTCGGGTTGACTCCAGTAGCTGGCACTCAGTCCACCCCCGCCACGTCCCCCATAGCAGGCACAGAGTCCCTTCAGCTCACAGACAAACAGGACAGGGAGTGAGATTACACAGAGAGGTCATTAAAAGAGGTTTAATGAGAAGCTCTATGAGAAGACAGGACAGACGTCATCTATGCCCTGCCACCAATCACTTGTCTCTGGGGAGACTGTGGTGTCATCAGGTTGCCCGTCACCTGGAACTTCCTCAACGAGATTAGAGGGGATCAATCCCCTTGTGCCGTCGGTCAGCTCTCCCACGTACCAACCGTCTCCATCCACGTCTCCAAAGACGTAAACGTATTGTCCAGCAACTAGCGGAAGCTCCAGCTCAGGCCGCTCGTTGGGACCATCAAAAGGATCATAGCTGTAACGAGCGATGAATGCTCGCAGCTCTGCCGGTTGTTTTCTCATAGCCTCCAGCAGGACGGACTCCTTGTCTGCTCCCAGGTTAGCCTGCTGCGGCTTGGAAACGGTGCTGTTGGATCTTTCTCCTTCCAGCCATTCCAGTTCCTGAAACAGCTGCTGGCGGCATTTCTTTAGATTCTCAAACCAGTCACTGAGTTCCTTCAGATGGGCAGGGAATGCCCGCAGGGATTCTCTGTGCTCCCTGTGGGCCAGCTTTGTCTCCTCATGTTCCCTCTCCAGCTGTTGACTCCTTTCTGCCCTGTCCCTCACGGCTTTCAGCTCGCGCTCGGCCGCTTCCAGCCGGGTAAAAAGACAGATGGTTGCTTGGATAGTAGAGTCTCGCTCCTCTGCCAGTCGCGCTAGCTGCCCTTTCAGGTTGGCATTTTCAGCCTGAACCTGTTCTGTCAAAGCCATCTGCCCACGCAGGCGAGCGTTTTCTTCAGCCAGGTGGGTGTTTTCATTTGTCACCTTGGCGAGCTGCACCTGCAACTCCTCACAAGCTTGCCCGGGGGTGCTCACATCAGAGGATCCTTCTTCATCTGCAGCCGCTCGGGCCTCCAGCCCCTCAGCTGCCTTCTGTGCCAAGTCGTGCCGCTTGTCCCGTGCCAGCAGAGCTCTGGTGGGCTCTCCCGTTTCCCCACCCCTCGGCTGAGGAAGCAATGGCGGGCACAGGTGCTCAGCGGAGCGCTGGATGGGCAGTGGCCCGCGAGCATTGACCAGGCGATGGATGGTCACCTGCAGCTGCCTGGCTCGCTCTCCCAGCCGCAAGGTGAGGGCAGCTAGTTGAGCATTCTTCTGCTGCAGTCTCCCTGCCTCCTTGCACGCTCTTGGAGAACCGTCCTTTCCCAGGAGGCGGCTCTCCATCTCTGAGGAACTCTGTTGCCTCTCCAGGTCTTTCAGAAGACGCTGCAGGTGTCTGCTCTGCTCCAGGAGATGGCTGCATGCGCTGCCAGGCAGCATCAAGTCCTCCCGCTCCATCACCCGGAGCTGAGCACCTCTCACAGCCTGGCACGTTGCTTGTGGCCCAGCACTGTGGCTTTCTGTTGGTCCTTCCTGCAGGGCCGCCAAGGTGTGGGGCCTGTTTCTGCCAGAGGAGCAGGAGCTCTGCGTCCCCTGATGGCCCTGGTGGCCAGGAGAGCCCTCGGGCTGGGCCGTGCAGGGGGAGGCAGGCAGCTCGCGCTTGAACCGCTGCAGGATGGCTTGGGTGGACAGTGCCATCTCCTGCTGCAGCTGGTTCTGGAGGCAGCGGGTGCGGGTGGGCTGGGAGACAGCTGTGGCATTGGCTGCAGGGCTGCGTGGGGCATGGCTCCTGCTCTGCGCACTGGTGGCTTTCCCCTGCTCACCAGGGATGCCCCGAGTAGATGGGACAAGCTGTCGGTGTCTGCCGGTTGCAGTGCTGCTGGCCTTTCCCCTGCCCTGGCCAGAAGCTGCATAGGCTGCTGCTGGCAGAGGCGGGAGCTTGCAGCAAGTTCTGGCAGCTCCTGGTGCCCGAGCTGCGTGCACCTTCTGTGGTGCTGCTGCCTGCCTTGCTGGCAGACGGGCTGTCTCCTCGCGCCTCACCCTGACAGAGGGCATTGTCACCCTGCATGCTGCGCTGTCCGTCTGCAAGAGAATGCGAGGAGAGAGGCTGCGTGACTGTGGCCCTTCGCCCGTGCCCCCGTGTCCCAGCTGGAAAAGCCCCTGTGCCGGCTCCCCTGCCAGCCCCCAGGGCAGCACTCGGCCCCACAGGGAGTTGCCGCTCGGCTCCCAGAGCTGGCTGGGGAGCGCACTGCTCCGGCCATGGCCCACAGTGACTCCTGGGAGCATCCCCGACATGCCCGGGCAGCCTGCAGGCACGGCTTGTGGGGCTCAGTTTGCTATGTGACCGGGCCCTCCCGTCCCCTCCTGCAGCTCCCGCCTGCCGGTCGGCAGCTCCTGGACTCGGGAAGACGTTTGTCCCGGTCTCCCTCGGGCTCCCTACCTGTGCGCGTCGGCTCCCAGCGGCCTGCGAGCTCTGTGGGCAGGGGAGCCGTCGCAGCCTGTTCCCATGGGGGGACGAAGCCTGTCCCTGGCTGTCCTGCGGCGCTGCCAGCGGCCGCCTGTGGCCCATCTGCGGGCAGGAGGAGGAGAAGTCAAGGACTGGAGGCGGCTGCCTTGGCACAGCGGCCCCCACAGTGGCGGCAAGCCCGGCCCTGGCACTAAGGCAGCTCCGCGTGGCCCCGTCCCACCACCGGCCTCCCCCTCCTGCCCCGTCCCTCACCTGGCGCTGGTTCTGCAGGCCCGGCAGCCTGCTGTTGGGCTGGGGGCGGGCGTTTGCCTCCTCTTGCGTGGGCATCTTCGGCGGCGTCTGCCGACAACCGGCCATGGTCACCCAGGGGAGATGCTGCCTCCTGAGGGAGTGGCTCTCCTGGGAGTGGGCACCCCAGGGCTCTGGCTCCTTAAATACCCGCGGGGTCGCCATGGGGACCCGTATCACAATGACCTCTGGGCATGGTGCGCCGCCTGCATCACAAAGCCCTTGCGGTTGCTGTGGAGACGCTCACACCCACACCTGGCGGGGACTGGCTGTGCCCGGCTGTGCCCGGCTGTGCCCGGCGTGGGGCAGCCCCTGCTTGCCCCTCACAGAGGCCCCAGCAGGCCCGAGCCCGCACCTCCCACATCCCCCCGGTGCCAGCAGCCTCTGCAGAGCTCAGTCCTGTGTGCGTGCAGCAGCTCTGGGTGCCACCGCCCGGGGCCTTGTCCCCAGGCATGGCTCCCACACAGGGCGCCCAGGCCTGGGGACGCTCCGGTGCCCGCCTACAGCAACGCAGGGGAGGCCCGCAGGCCCGTGCCCAGAGGCCACTGGCCACGCCGAGCTGCTCCCGGCAGTCGCCATGGGCCGCGGGGTGACCAGCCCTCTCCCCAGCCGGCTCTGGGAGGTCCCTCCCAGGCTGCTCTTCCTCAGTGCCTTTCCTCCAGAGGTGGAGCGTGCAAGGGCTCACACCCACAGCCAGGACGAGGGAGCAGGGCTGCCTCCCTGGGGCTGACGCTCTGTGCTCCCTTTCGAGCTGGAATGAAAAGAAAAGCTGCCTTTGTTCCCAGTTACAACACAGAGAAACGGCTGTCTCGTGCACATGCCTGCACCTTTTCTGACAGAAAATGGCTTTGGGGGACTATGGAAACTCCTGGGGAGAAAAAAAGAAAACCAAACCATTAAAATAAACGCTGCTCAGCTGATGTTGGAGACCTTGGTATTAGACACCCAGACTTGTTCTCCTCCACGCAGTTATCACTCCTGCACCAGGAACTGCTTGCTAGTGGGTGAATCTGATGGCAGCAGCTCCCAGGCAGAGCTGGGAGCAGCTCCTGGGGACATCTTTAGGCTTTACAGCAGTGTTTGCTGCCCCAGCACGGGTCCCCGGCCCCCTGCAGGGACCAGGCAGGAGGCTGGAGGGAAGAGTCCCAGCAACAGCTTTGGCCTCCAGGCTGGAGAACCCTGTCCCAGGCTCAGGCACCGCTGCCTCCGGGCTCCCCTACCCCATCCTGGGGCAATAAGGCAACTCTCTTCCTTCTACAGAGCAACACTCAAAGCTTAAGGGGAGTTTCCTCTTAAGGCATTTCCTCCCTAATGCAGGTTTCCCCCAGGCCTAGAGGTTGCCACAGGGCTCTATGGCCAGTGTTCAAAGGTGTCTCAAATGCCAAAAGGAAAGTGGCTTTTCGCAGGCAACAATGCAGTGAGATTTCTGAAGCTGTGTAAAATAACGTGTTCACCTTGCCCATCAAGTGCGTTATCGTGAGGACCTGGCAAGGGCCCTGGTTTTGTACCGCAGCAGAGATGCTGTTGTAGCCACAGGACTCCAAGTTCTGGGGGCGTGAAAGGAACAAACTCAAACATCTCAGAGCTCACCATGACATCAAAATAGCTGGCCGGGAAGCCCTTCTTCGAAGCTGCTAGATGAAATGACAGGGCAGAAACGCAGAGGGAGCAAGTTTTCTCAGGAAAGGAAAGAGAAACCCCACTTTTTTTGAAACACAGATTTAGCCCCCTTAATATTTTTTCTTGTGAGATTGTGTCAGCAGTCAGACTGCGAGCACGTGATTAAACTGTTAAAACACCCAGATACTTGAGGATTATTTCCTGTATTAAATCCTCTTACAAGCAGGGCGGTCTGTTGCCCTGCGGGTAGGGTAGTACAGTGGTATGACTGGCATGACAGGCAATTTTCCTTTCCTAGTACAAGGATGCATTTATGAAGGCAACTCTGGGGTGCAAGCGGTGCCGCACAACAAAGCAGCCTGTGAAACCCAGACGTTAGCTGTTAGAAGCAGGAAGAGGCAATGGGCCTTTGCTTCAGACTCAGCAAAAGATTTACCAAACCCGAGGAAGGTGACAAAAAGGGAAGAGTTTCCGTGGCGTAACTTTGGTGTGGCAGGTGAGGTTTCCATCCATGTTGCTCATGCCTCCGCCTCGTTTTGTTTGCAGATGCAGTGTTGGATCAAACTGCAAGACCAGTTTTCTTTACTGCACATGCTACTGTAGTGCAAATACCCTGTGGTTTCTCAGGACGCACACCAATCCCACCCCTAGTGCCTGATGGCTGAGATCCCCACTGGCTCCAGTAGCTGCACTCGGACCCCCCCTCACTCCACTGGCTGCGCTGGGACGCACACCAGTAGCTGGCACCACAAGCCAGAGCTGCCTACGGCCTCGGGTTGACTCCAGTAGCTGGCACTCAGTCCACCCCCGCCACGTCCCCCATAGCAGGCACAGAGTCCCTTCAGCTCACAGACAAACAGGACAGGGAGTGAGATTACACAGAGAGGTCATTAAAAGAGGTTTAATGAGAAGCTCTATGAGAAGACAGGACAGACGTCATCTATGCCCTGCCACCAATCACTTGTCTCTGGGGAGACTGTGGTGTCATCAGGTTGCCCGTCACCTGGAACTTCCTCAACGAGATTAGAGGGGATCAATCCCCTTGTGCCGTCGGTCAGCTCTCCCACGTACCAACCGTCTCCATCCACGTCTCCAAAGACGTAAACGTATTGTCCAGCAACTAGCGGAAGCTCCAGCTCAGGCCGCTCGTTGGGACCATCAAAAGGATCATAGCTGTAACGAGCGATGAATGCTCGCAGCTCTGCCGGTTGTTTTCTCATAGCCTCCAGCAGGACGGACTCCTTGTCTGCTCCCAGGTTAGCCTGCTGCGGCTTGGAAATGGTGCTGTTGGATCTTTCTCCTTCCAGCCATTCCAGTTCCTGAAACAGCTGCTGGCGGCGTTTCTTTAGATTCTCAAACCAGTCACTGAGTTCCTTCAGATGGGCAGGGAATGCCCGCAGGGATTCTCTGTGCTCCCTGTGGGCCAGCTTTGTCTCCTCATGTTCCCTCTCCAGCTGTTGACTCCTTTCTGCCCTGTCCCTCACGGCTTTCAGCTCGCGCTCGGCCGCTTCCAGCCGGGTAAAAAGACAGATGGTTGCTTGGATAGTAGAGTCTCGCTCCTCTGCCAGTCGCGCTAGCTGCCCTTTCAGGTTGGCATTTTCAGCCTGAACCTGTTCTGTCAAAGCCATCTGCCCACGCAGGCGAGCGTTTTCTTCAGCCAGGTGGGTGTTTTCATTTGTCACCTTGGCGAGCTGCACCTGCAACTCCTCACAAGCTTGCCCGGGGGTGCTCACATCAGAGGATCCTTCTTCATCTGCAGCCGCTCGGGCCTCCAGCCCCTCAGCTGCCTTCTGTGCCAAGTCGTGCCGCTTGTCCCGTGCCAGCAGAGCTCTGGTGGGCTCTCCCGTTTCCCCACCCCTCGGCTGAGGAAGCAATGGCGGGCACAGGTGCTCAGCGGAGCGCTGGATGGGCAGTGGCCCGCGAGCATTGACCAGGCGATGGATGGTCACCTGCAGCTGCCTGGCTCGCTCTCCCAGCCGCAAGGTGAGGGCAGCTAGTTGAGCATTCTTCTGCTGCAGTCTCCCTGCCTCCTTGCACGCTCTTGGAGAACCGTCCTTTCCCAGGAGGCGGCTCTCCATCTCTGAGGAACTCTGTTGCCTCTCAGGTCTTTCAGAAGACGCTGCAGGTGTCTGCTCTGCTCCAGGAGATGGCTGCATGCGCTGCCAGGCAGCATCAAGTCCTCCCACTCCATCACCCGGAGCTGAGCACCTCTCACAGCCTGGCACGTTGCTTGTGGCCCAGCACTGTGGCTTTCTGTTGGTCCTTCCTGCAGGGCCGCCAAGGTGTGGGGCCTGTTTCTGCCAGAGGAGCAGGAGCTCTGCGTCCCCTGATGGCCCTGGTGGCCAGGAGAGCCCTCGGGCTGGGCCGTGCAGGGGGAGGCAGGCAGCTCGCGCTTGAACCGCTGCAGGATGGCTTGGGTGGACAGTGCCATCTCCTGCTGCAGCTGGTTCTGGAGGCAGCGGGTGCGGGTGGGCTGGGAGACAGCTGTGGCATTGGCTGCAGGGCTGCGTGGGGCATGGCTCCTGCTCTGCGCACTGGTGGCTTTCCCCTGCTCACCAGGGATGCCCCGAGTAGATGGGACAAGCTGTCGGTGTCTGCCGGTTGCAGTGCTGCTGGCCTTTCCCCTGCCCTGGCCAGAAGCTGCATAGGCTGCTGCTGGCAGAGGCGGGAGCTTGCAGCAAGTTCTGGCAGCTCCTGGTGCCCGAGCTGCGTGCACCTTCTGTGGTGCTGCTGCCTGCCTTGCTGGCAGACGGGCTGTCTCCTCGCGCCTCACCCTGACAGAGGGCATTGTCACCCTGCATGCTGCGCTGTCCGTCTGCAAGAGAATGCGAGGAGAGAGGCTGCGTGACTGTGGCCCTTCGCCCGTGCCCCCGTGTCCCAGCTGGAAAAGCCCCTGTGCCGGCTCCCCTGCCAGCCCCCAGGGCAGCACTCGGCCCCACAGGGAGTTGCCGCTCGGCTCCCAGAGCTGGCTGGGGAGCGCACTGCTCCGGCCATGGCCCACAGTGACTCCTGGGAGCATCCCCGACATGCCCGGGCAGCCTGCAGGCACGGCTTGTGGGGCTCAGTTTGCTATGTGACCGGGCCCTCCCGTCCCCTCCTGCAGCTCCCGCCTGCCGGTCGGCAGCTCCTGGACTCGGGAAGACGTTTGTCCCGGTCTCCCTCGGGCTCCCTACCTGTGCGCGTCGGCTCCCAGCGGCCTGCGAGCTCTGTGGGCAGGGGAGCCGTCGCAGCCTGTTCCCATGGGGGGACGAAGCCTGTCCCTGGCTGTCCTGCGGCGCTGCCAGCGGCCGCCTGTGGCCCATCTGCGGGCAGGAGGAGGAGAAGTCAAGGACTGGAGGCGGCTGCCTTGGCACAGCGGCCCCCACAGTGGCGGCAAGCCCGGCCCTGGCACTAAGGCAGCTCCGCGTGGCCCCGTCCCACCACCGGCCTCCCCCTCCTGCCCCGTCCCTCACCTGGCGCTGGTTCTGCAGGCCCGGCAGCCTGCTGTTGGGCTGGGGGCGGGCGTTTGCCTCCTCTTGCGTGGGCATCTTCGGCGGCGTCTGCCGACAACCGGCCATGGTCACCCAGGGGAGATGCTGCCTCCTGAGGGAGTGGCTCTCCTGGGAGTGGGCACCCCAGGGCTCTGGCTCCTTAAATACCCGCGGGGTCGCCATGGGGACCCGTATCACAATGACCTCTGGGCATGGTGCGCCGCCTGCATCACAAAGCCCTTGCGGTTGCTGTGGAGACGCTCACACCCACACCTGGCGGGGACTGGCTGTGCCCGGCTGTGCCCGGCTGTGCCCGGCGTGGGGCAGCCCCTGCTTGCCCCTCACAGAGGCCCCAGCAGGCCCGAGCCCGCACCTCCCACATCCCCCCGGTGCCAGCAGCCTCTGCAGAGCTCAGTCCTGTGTGCGTGCAGCAGCTCTGGGTGCCACCGCCCGGGGCCTTGTCCCCAGGCATGGCTCCCACACAGGGCGCCCAGGCCTGGGGACGCTCCGGTGCCCGCCTACAGCAACGCAGGGGAGGCCCGCAGGCCCGTGCCCAGAGGCCACTGGCCACGCCGAGCTGCTCCCGGCAGTCGCCATGGGCCGCGGGGTGACCAGCCCTCTCCCCAGCCGGCTCTGGGAGGTCCCTCCCAGGCTGCTCTTCCTCAGTGCCTTTCCTCCAGAGGTGGAGCGTGCAAGGGCTCACACCCACAGCCAGGACGAGGGAGCAGGGCTGCCTCCCTGGGGCTGACGCTCTGTGCTCCCTTTCGAGCTGGAATGAAAAGAAAAGCTGCCTTTGTTCCCAGTTACAACACAGAGAAACGGCTGTCTCGTGCACATGCCTGCACCTTTTCTGACAGAAAATGGCTTTGGGGGACTATGGAAACTCCTGGGGAGAAAAAAAGAAAACCAAACCATTAAAATAAACGCTGCTCAGCTGATGTTGGAGACCTTGGTATTAGACACCCAGACTTGTTCTCCTCCACGCAGTTATCACTCCTGCACCAGGAACTGCTTGCTAGTGGGTGAATCTGACGGCAGCAGCTCCCAGGCAGAGCTGGGAGCAGCTCCTGGGGACATCTTTAGGCTTTACAGCAGTGTTTGCTGCCCCAGCACGGGTCCCCGGCCCCCTGCAGGGACCAGGCAGGAGGCTGGAGGGAAGAGTCCCAGCAACAGCTTTGGCCTCCAGGCTGGAGAACCCTGTCCCAGGCTCAGGCACCGCTGCCTCCGGGCTCCCCTACCCCATCCTGGGGCAATAAGGCAACTCTCTTCCTTCTACAGAGCAACACTCAAAGCTTAAGGGGAGTTTCCTCTTAAGGCATTTCCTCCCTAATGCAGGTTTCCCCCAGGCCTAGAGGTTGCCACAGGGCTCTATGGCCAGTGTTCAAAGGTGTCTCAAATGCCAAAAGGAAAGTGGCTTTTCGCAGGCAACAATGCAGTGAGATTTCTGAAGCTGTGTAAAATAACGTGTTCACCTTGCCCATCAAGTGCGTTATCGTGAGGACCTGGCAAGGGCCCTGGTTTTGTACCGCAGCAGAGATGCTGTTGTAGCCACAGGACTCCAAGTTCTGGGGGCGTGAAAGGAACAAACTCAAACATCTCAGAGCTCACCATGACATCAAAATAGCTGGCCGGGAAGCCCTTCTTCGAAGCTGCTAGATGAAATGACAGGGCAGAAACGCAGAGGGAGCAAGTTTTCTCAGGAAAGGAAAGAGAAACCCCACTTTTTTTGAAACACAGATTTAGCCCCCTTAATATTTTTTCTTGTGAGATTGTGTCAGCAGTCAGACTGCGAGCACGTGATTAAACTGTTAAAACACCCAGATACTTGAGGATTATTTCCTGTATTAAATCCTCTTACAAGCAGGGCGGTCTGTTGCCCTGCGGGTAGGGTAGTACAGTGGTATGACTGGCATGACAGGCAATTTTCCTTTCCTAGTACAAGGATGCATTTATGAAGGCAACTCTGGGGTGCAAGCGGTGCCGCACAACAAAGCAGCCTGTGAAACCCAGACGTTAGCTGTTAGAAGCAGGAAGAGGCAATGGGCCTTTGCTTCAGACTCAGCAAAAGATTTACCAAACCCGAGGAAGGTGACAAAAAGGGAAGAGTTTCCGTGGCGTAACTTTGGTGTGGCAGGTGAGGTTTCCATCCATGTTGCTCATGCCTCCGCCTCGTTTTGTTTGCAGATGCAGTGTTGGATCAAACTGCAAGACCAGTTTTCTTTACTGCACATGCTACTGTAGTGCAAATACCCTGTGGTTTCTCAGGACGCACACCAATCCCACCCCTAGTGCCTGATGGCTGAGATCCCCACTGGCTCCAGTAGCTGCACTCGGACCCCCCCTCACTCCACTGGCTGCGCTGGGACGCACACCAGTAGCTGGCACCACAAGCCAGAGCTGCCTACGGCCTCGGGTTGACTCCAGTAGCTGGCACTCAGTCCACCCCCGCCACGTCCCCCATAGCAGGCACAGAGTCCCTTCAGCTCACAGACAAACAGGACAGGGAGTGAGATTACACAGAGAGGTCATTAAAAGAGGTTTAATGAGAAGCTCTATGAGAAGACAGGACAGACGTCATCTATGCCCTGCCACCAATCACTTGTCTCTGGGGAGACTGTGGTGTCATCAGGTTGCCCGTCACCTGGAACTTCCTCAACGAGATTAGAGGGGATCAATCCCCTTGTGCCGTCGGTCAGCTCTCCCACGTACCAACCGTCTCCATCCACGTCTCCAAAGACGTAAACGTATTGTCCAGCAACTAGCGGAAGCTCCAGCTCAGGCCGCTCGTTGGGACCATCAAAAGGATCATAGCTGTAACGAGCGATGAATGCTCGCAGCTCTGCCGGTTGTTTTCTCATAGCCTCCAGCAGGACGGACTCCTTGTCTGCTCCCAGGTTAGCCTGCTGCGGCTTGGAAACGGTGCTGTTGGATCTTTCTCCTTCCAGCCATTCCAGTTCCTGAAACAGCTGCTGGCGGCGTTTCTTTAGATTCTCAAACCAGTCACTGAGTTCCTTCAGATGGGCAGGGAATGCCCGCAGGGATTCTCTGTGCTCCCTGTGGGCCAGCTTTGTCTCCTCATGTTCCCTCTCCAGCTGTTGACTCCTTTCTGCCCTGTCCCTCACGGCTTTCAGCTCGCGCTCGGCCGCTTCCAGCCGGGTAAAAAGACAGATGGTTGCTTGGATAGTAGAGTCTCGCTCCTCTGCCAGTCGCGCTAGCTGCCCTTTCAGGTTGGCATTTTCAGCCTGAACCTGTTCTGTCAAAGCCATCTGCCCACGCAGGCGAGCGTTTTCTTCAGCCAGGTGGGTGTTTTCATTTGTCACCTTGGCGAGCTGCACCTGCAACTCCTCACAAGCTTGCCCGGGGGTGCTCACATCAGAGGATCCTTCTTCATCTGCAGCCGCTCGGGCCTCCAGCCCCTCAGCTGCCTTCTGTGCCAAGTCGTGCCGCTTGTCCCGTGCCAGCAGAGCTCTGGTGGGCTCTCCCGTTTCCCCACCCCTCGGCTGAGGAAGCAATGGCGGGCACAGGTGCTCAGCGGAGCGCTGGATGGGCAGTGGCCCGCGAGCATTGACCAGGCGATGGATGGTCACCTGCAGCTGCCTGGCTCGCTCTCCCAGCCGCAAGGTGAGGGCAGCTAGTTGAGCATTCTTCTGCTGCAGTCTCCTTGCCTCCTTGCACGCTCTTGGAGAACCGTCCTTTCCCAGGAGGCGGCTCTCCATCTCTGAGGAACTCTGTTGCCTCTCCAGGTCTTTCAGAAGACGCTGCAGGTGTCTGCTCTGCTCCAGGAGATGGCTGCATGCGCTGCCAGGCAGCATCAAGTCCTCCCGCTCCATCACCCGGAGCTGAGCACCTCTCACAGCCTGGCACGTTGCTTGTGGCCCAGCACTGTGGCTTTCTGTTGGTCCTTCCTGCAGGGCCGCCAAGGTGTGGGGCCTGTTTCTGCCAGAGGAGCAGGAGCTCTGCGTCCCCTGATGGCCCTGGTGGCCAGGAGAGCCCTCGGGCTGGGCCGTGCAGGGGGAGGCAGGCAGCTCGCGCTTGAACCGCTGCAGGATGGCTTGGGTGGACAGTGCCATCTCCTGCTGCAGCTGGTTCTGGAGGCAGCGGGTGCGGGTGGGCTGGGAGACAGCTGTGGCATTGGCTGCAGGGCTGCGTGGGGCATGGCTCCTGCTCTGCGCACTGGTGGCTTTCCCCTGCTCACCAGGGATGCCCCGAGTAGATGGGACAAGCTGTCGGTGTCTGCCGGTTGCAGTGCTGCTGGCCTTTCCCCTGCCCTGGCCAGAAGCTGCATAGGCTGCTGCTGGCAGAGGCGGGAGCTTGCAGCAAGTTCTGGCAGCTCCTGGTGCCCGAGCTGCGTGCACCTTCTGTGGTGCTGCTGCCTGCCTTGCTGGCAGACGGGCTGTCTCCTCGCGCCTCACCCTGACAGAGGGCATTGTCACCCTGCATGCTGCGCTGTCCGTCTGCAAGAGAATGCGAGGAGAGAGGCTGCGTGACTGTGGCCCTTCGCCCGTGCCCCCGTGTCCCAGCTGGAAAAGCCCCTGTGCCGGCTCCCCTGCCAGCCCCCAGGGCAGCACTCGGCCCCACAGGGAGTTGCCGCTCGGCTCCCAGAGCTGGCTGGGGAGCGCACTGCTCCGGCCATGGCCCACAGTGACTCCTGGGAGCATCCCCGACATGCCCGGGCAGCCTGCAGGCACGGCTTGTGGGGCTCAGTTTGCTATGTGACCGGGCCCTCCCGTCCCCTCCTGCAGCTCCCGCCTGCCGGTCGGCAGCTCCTGGACTCGGGAAGACGTTTGTCCCGGTCTCCCTCGGGCTCCCTACCTGTGCGCGTCGGCTCCCAGCGGCCTGCGAGCTCTGTGGGCAGGGGAGCCGTCGCAGCCTGTTCCCATGGGGGGACGAAGCCTGTCCCTGGCTGTCCTGCGGCGCTGCCAGCGGCCGCCTGTGGCCCATCTGCAGGCAGGAGGAGGAGAAGTCAAGGACTGGAGGCGGCTGCCTTGGCACAGCGGCCCCCACAGTGGCGGCAAGCCCGGCCCTGGCACTAAGGCAGCTCCGCGTGGCCCCGTCCCACCACCGGCCTCCCCCTCCTGCCCCGTCCCTCACCTGGCGCTGGTTCTGCAGGCCCGGCAGCCTGCTGTTGGGCTGGGGGCGGGCGTTTGCCTCCTCTTGCGTGGGCATCTTCGGCGGCGTCTGCCGACAACCGGCCATGGTCACCCAGGGGAGATGCTGCCTCCTGAGGGAGTGGCTCTCCTGGGAGTGGGCACCCCAGGGCTCTGGCTCCTTAAATACCCGCGGGGTCGCCATGGGGACCCGTATCACAATGACCTCTGGGCATGGTGCGCCGCCTGCATCACAAAGCCCTTGCGGTTGCTGTGGAGACGCTCACACCCACACCTGGCGGGGACTGGCTGTGCCCGGCTGTGCCCGGCTGTGCCCGGCGTGGGGCAGCCCCTGCTTGCCCCTCACAGAGGCCCCAGCAGGCCCGAGCCCGCACCTCCCACATCCCCCCGGTGCCAGCAGCCTCTGCAGAGCTCAGTCCTGTGTGCGTGCAGCAGCTCTGGGTGCCACCGCCCGGGGCCTTGTCCCCAGGCATGGCTCCCACACAGGGCGCCCAGGCCTGGGGACGCTCCGGTGCCCGCCTACAGCAACGCAGGGGAGGCCCGCAGGCCCGTGCCCAGAGGCCACTGGCCACGCCGAGCTGCTCCCGGCAGTCGCCATGGGCCGCGGGGTGACCAGCCCTCTCCCCAGCCGGCTCTGGGAGGTCCCTCCCAGGCTGCTCTTCCTCAGTGCCTTTCCTCCAGAGGTGGAGCGTGCAAGGGCTCACACCCACAGCCAGGACGAGGGAGCAGGGCTGCCTCCCTGGGGCTGACGCTCTGTGCTCCCTTTCGAGCTGGAATGAAAAGAAAAGCTGCCTTTGTTCCCAGTTACAACACAGAGAAACGGCTGTCTCATGCACATGCCTGCACCTTTTCTGACAGAAAATGGCTTTGGGGGACTATGGAAACTCCTGGGGAGAAAAAAAGAAAACCAAACCATTAAAATAAACGCTGCTCAGCTGATGTTGGAGACCTTGGTATTAGACACCCAGACTTGTTCTCCTCCACGCAGTTATCACTCCTGCACCAGGAACTGCTTGCTAGTGGGTGAATCTGACGGCAGCAGCTCCCAGGCAGAGCTGGGAGCAGCTCCTGGGGACATCTTTAGGCTTTACAGCAGTGTTTGCTGCCCCAGCACGGGTCCCCGGCCCCCTGCAGGGACCAGGCAGGAGGCTGGAGGGAAGAGTCCCAGCAACAGCTTTGGCCTCCAGGCTGGAGAACCCTGTCCCAGGCTCAGGCACCGCTGCCTCCGGGCTCCCCTACCCCATCCTGGGGCAATAAGGCAACTCTCTTCCTTCTACAGAGCAACACTCAAAGCTTAAGGGGAGTTTCCTCTTAAGGCATTTCCTCCCTAATGCAGGTTTCCCCCAGGCCTAGAGGTTGCCACAGGGCTCTATGGCCAGTGTTCAAAGGTGTCTCAAATGCCAAAAGGAAAGTGGCTTTTCGCAGGCAACAATGCAGTGAGATTTCTGAAGCTGTGTAAAATAACGTGTTCACCTTGCCCATCAAGTGCGTTATCGTGAGGACCTGGCAAGGGCCCTGGTTTTGTACCGCAGCAGAGATGCTGTTGTAGCCACAGGACTCCAAGTTCTGGGGGCGTGAAAGGAACAAACTCAAACATCTCAGAGCTCACCATGACATGAAAATAGCTGGCCGGGAAGCCCTTCTTCGAAGCTGCTAGATGAAATGACAGGGCAGAAACGCAGAGGGAGCAAGTTTTCTCAGGAAAGGAAAGAGAAACCCCACTTTTTTTGAAACACAGATTTAGCCCCCTTAATATTTTTTCTTGTGAGATTGTGTCAGCAGTCAGACTGCGAGCACGTGATTAAACTGTTAAAACACCCAGATACTTGAGGATTATTTCCTGTATTAAATCCTCTTACAAGCAGGGCGGTCTGTTGCCCTGCGGGTAGGGTAGTACAGTGGTATGACTGGCATGACAGGCAATTTTCCTTTCCTAGTACAAGGATGCATTTATGAAGGCAACTCTGGGGTGCAAGCGGTGCCGCACAACAAAGCAGCCTGTGAAACCCAGACGTTAGCTGTTAGAAGCAGGAAGAGGCAACGGGCCTTTGCTTCAGACTCAGCAAAAGATTTACCAAACCCGAGGAAGGTGACAAAAAGGGAAGAGTTTCCGTGGCGTAACTTTGGTGTGGCAGGTGAGGTTTCCATCCATGTTGCTCATGCCTCCGCCTCGTTTTGTTTGCAGATGCAGTGTTGGATCAAACTGCAAGACCAGTTTTCTTTACTGCACATGCTACTGTAGTGCAAATACCCTGTGGTTTCTCAGGACGCACACCAATCCCACCCCTAGTGCCTGATGGCTGAGATCCCCACTGGCTCCAGTAGCTGCACTCGGACCCCCCCTCACTCCACTGGCTGCGCTGGGACGCACACCAGTAGCTGGCACCACAAGCCAGAGCTGCCTACGGCCTCGGGTTGACTCCAGTAGCTGGCACTCAGTCCACCCCCGCCACGTCCCCCATAGCAGGCACAGAGTCCCTTCAGCTCACAGACAAACAGGACAGGGAGTGAGATTACACAGAGAGGTCATTAAAAGAGGTTTAATGAGAAGCTCTATGAGAAGACAGGACAGACGTCATCTATGCCCTGCCACCAATCACTTGTCTCTGGGGAGACTGTGGTGTCATCAGGTTGCCCGTCACCTGGAACTTCCTCAACGAGATTAGAGGGGATCAATCCCCTTGTGCCGTCGGTCAGCTCTCCCACGTACCAACCGTCTCCATCCACGTCTCCAAAGACGTAAACGTATTGTCCAGCAACTAGCGGAAGCTCCAGCTCAGGCCGCTCGTTGGGACCATCAAAAGGATCATAGCTGTAACGAGCGATGAATGCTCGCAGCTCTGCCGGTTGTTTTCTCATAGCCTCCAGCAGGACGGACTCCTTGTCTGCTCCCAGGTTAGCCTGCTGCGGCTTGGAAACGGTGCTGTTGGATCTTTCTCCTTCCAGCCATTCCAGTTCCTGAAACAGCTGCTGGCGGCGTTTCTTTAGATTCTCAAACCAGTCACTGAGTTCCTTCAGATGGGCAGGGAATGCCCGCAGGGATTCTCTGTGCTCCCTGTGGGCCAGCTTTGTCTCCTCATGTTCCCTCTCCAGCTGTTGACTCCTTTCTGCCCTGTCCCTCACGGCTTTCAGCTCGCGCTCGGCCGCTTCCAGCCGGGTAAAAAGACAGATGGTTGCTTGGATAGTAGAGTCTCGCTCCTCTGCCAGTCGCGCTAGCTGCCCTTTCAGGTTGGCATTTTCAGCCTGAACCTGTTCTGTCAAAGCCATCTGCCCACGCAGGCGAGCGTTTTCTTCAGCCAGGTGGGTGTTTTCATTTGTCACCTTGGCGAGCTGCACCTGCAACTCCTCACAAGCTTGCCCGGGGGTGCTCACATCAGAGGATCCTTCTTCATCTGCAGCCGCTCGGGCCTCCAGCCCCTCAGCTGCCTTCTGTGCCAAGTCGTGCCGCTTGTCCCGTGCCAGCAGAGCTCTGGTGGGCTCTCCCGTTTCCCCACCCCTCGGCTGAGGAAGCAATGGCGGGCACAGGTGCTCAGCGGAGCGCTGGATGGGCAGTGGCCCGCGAGCATTGACCAGGCGATGGATGGTCACCTGCAGCTGCCTGGCTCGCTCTCCCAGCCGCAAGGTGAGGGCAGCTAGTTGAGCATTCTTCTGCTGCAGTCTCCCTGCCTCCTTGCACGCTCTTGGAGAACCGTCCTTTCCCAGGAGGCGGCTCTCCATCTCTGAGGAACTCTGTTGCCTCTCAGGTCTTTCAGAAGACGCTGCAGGTGTCTGCTCTGCTCCAGGAGATGGCTGCATGCGCTGCCAGGCAGCATCAAGTCCTCCCGCTCCATCACCCGGAGCTGAGCACCTCTCACAGCCTGGCACGTTGCTTGTGGCCCAGCACTGTGGCTTTCTGTTGGTCCTTCCTGCAGGGCCGCCAAGGTGTGGGGCCTGTTTCTGCCAGAGGAGCAGGAGCTCTGCGTCCCCTGATGGCCCTGGTGGCCAGGAGAGCCCTCGGGCTGGGCCGTGCAGGGGGAGGCAGGCAGCTCGCGCTTGAACCGCTGCAGGATGGCTTGGGTGGACAGTGCCATCTCCTGCTGCAGCTGGTTCTGGAGGCAGCGGGTGCGGGTGGGCTGGGAGACAGCTGTGGCATTGGCTGCAGGGCTGCGTGGGGCATGGCTCCTGCTCTGCGCACTGGTGGCTTTCCCCTGCTCACCAGGGATGCCCCGAGTAGATGGGACAAGCTGTCGGTGTCTGCCGGTTGCAGTGCTGCTGGCCTTTCCCCTGCCCTGGCCAGAAGCTGCATAGGCTGCTGCTGGCAGAGGCGGGAGCTTGCAGCAAGTTCTGGCAGCTCCTGGTGCCCGAGCTGCGTGCACCTTCTGTGGTGCTGCTGCCTGCCTTGCTGGCAGACGGGCTGTCTCCTCGCGCCTCACCCTGACAGAGGGCATTGTCACCCTGCATGCTGCGCTGTCCGTCTGCAAGAGAATGCGAGGAGAGAGGCTGCGTGACTGTGGCCCTTCGCCCGTGCCCCCGTGTCCCAGCTGGAAAAGCCCCTGTGCCGGCTCCCCTGCCAGCCCCCAGGGCAGCACTCGGCCCCACAGGGAGTTGCCGCTCGGCTCCCAGAGCTGGCTGGGGAGCGCACTGCTCCGGCCATGGCCCACAGTGACTCCTGGGAGCATCCCCGACATGCCCGGGCAGCCTGCAGGCACGGCTTGTGGGGCTCAGTTTGCTATGTGACCGGGCCCTCCCGTCCCCTCCTGCAGCTCCCGCCTGCCGGTCGGCAGCTCCTGGACTCGGGAAGACGTTTGTCCCGGTCTCCCTCGGGCTCCCTACCTGTGCGCGTCGGCTCCCAGCGGCCTGCGAGCTCTGTGGGCAGGGGAGCCGTCGCAGCCTGTTCCCATGGGGGGACGAAGCCTGTCCCTGGCTGTCCTGCGGCGCTGCCAGCGGCCGCCTGTGGCCCATCTGCGGGCAGGAGGAGGAGAAGTCAAGGACTGGAGGCGGCTGCCTTGGCACAGCGGCCCCCACAGTGGCGGCAAGCCCGGCCCTGGCACTAAGGCAGCTCCGCGTGGCCCCGTCCCACCACCGGCCTCCCCCTCCTGCCCCGTCCCTCACCTGGCGCTGGTTCTGCAGGCCCGGCAGCCTGCTGTTGGGCTGGGGGCGGGCGTTTGCCTCCTCTTGCGTGGGCATCTTCGGCGGCGTCTGCCGACAACCGGCCATGGTCACCCAGGGGAGATGCTGCCTCCTGAGGGAGTGGCTCTCCTGGGAGTGGGCACCCCAGGGCTCTGGCTCCTTAAATACCTGCGGGGTCGCCATGGGGACCCGTATCACAATGACCTCTGGGCATGGTGCGCCGCCTGCATCACAAAGCCCTTGCGGTTGCTGTGGAGACGCTCACACCCACACCTGGCGGGGACTGGCTGTGCCCGGCTGTGCCCGGCTGTGCCCGGCGTGGGGCAGCCCCTGCTTGCCCCTCACAGAGGCCCCAGCAGGCCCGAGCCCGCACCTCCCACATCCCCCCGGTGCCAGCAGCCTCTGCAGAGCTCAGTCCTGTGTGCGTGCAGCAGCTCTGGGTGCCACCGCCCAGGGCCTTGTCCCCAGGCATGGCTCCCACACAGGGCGCCCAGGCCTGGGGACGCTCCGGTGCCCGCCTACAGCAACGCAGGGGAGGCCCGCAGGCCCGTGCCCAGAGGCCACTGGCCACGCCGAGCTGCTCCCGGCAGTCGCCATGGGCCGCGGGGTGACCAGCCCTCTCCCCAGCCGGCTCTGGGAGGTCCCTCCCAGGCTGCTCTTCCTCAGTGCCTTTCCTCCAGAGGTGGAGCGTGCAAGGGCTCACACCCACAGCCAGGACGAGGGAGCAGGGCTGCCTCCCTGGGGCTGACGCTCTGTGCTCCCTTTCGAGCTGGAATGAAAAGAAAAGCTGCCTTTGTTCCCAGTTACAACACAGAGAAACGGCTGTCTCGTGCACATGCCTGCACCTTTTCTGACAGAAAATGGCTTTGGGGGACTATGGAAACTCCTGGGGAGAAAAAAAGAAAACCAAACCATTAAAATAAACGCTGCTCAGCTGATGTTGGAGACCTTGGTATTAGACACCCAGACTTGTTCTCCTCCACGCAGTTATCACTCCTGCACCAGGAACTGCTTGCTAGTGGGTGAATCTGACGGCAGCAGCTCCCAGGCAGAGCTGGGAGCAGCTCCTGGGGACATCTTTAGGCTTTACAGCAGTGTTTGCTGCCCCAGCACGGGTCCCCGGCCCCCTGCAGGGACCAGGCAGGAGGCTGGAGGGAAGAGTCCCAGCAACAGCTTTGGCCTCCAGGCTGGAGAACCCTGTCCCAGGCTCAGGCACCGCTGCCTCCGGGCTCCCCTACCCCATCCTGGGGCAATAAGGCAACTCTCTTCCTTCTACAGAGCAACACTCAAAGCTTAAGGGGAGTTTCCTCTTAAGGCATTTCCTCCCTAATGCAGGTTTCCCCCAGGCCTAGAGGTTGCCACAGGGCTCTATGGCCAGTGTTCAAAGGTGTCTCAAATGCCAAAAGGAAAGTGGCTTTTCGCAGGCAACAATGCAGTCAGATTTCTGAAGCTGTGTAAAATAACGTGTTCACCTTGCCCATCAAGTGCGTTATCGTGAGGACCTGGCAAGGGCCCTGGTTTTGTACCGCAGCAGAGATGCTGTTGTAGCCACAGGACTCCAAGTTCTGGGGGCGTGAAAGGAACAAACTCAAACATCTCAGAGCTCACCATGACATGAAAATAGCTGGCCGGGAAGCCCTTCTTCGAAGCTGCTAGATGAAATGACAGGGCAGAAACGCAGAGGGAGCAAGTTTTCTCAGGAAAGGAAAGAGAAACCCCACTTTTTTTGAAACACAGATTTAGCCCCCTTAATATTTTTTCTTGTGAGATTGTGTCAGCAGTCAGACTGCGAGCACGTGATTAAACTGTTAAAACACCCAGATACTTGAGGATTATTTCCTGTATTAAATCCTCTTACAAGCAGGGCGGTCTGTTGCCCTGCGGGTAGGGTAGTACAGTGGTGTGACTGGCATGACAGGCAATTTTCCTTTCCTAGTACAAGGATGCATTTATGAAGGCAACTCTGGGGTGCAAGCGGTGCCGCACAACAAAGCAGCCTGTGAAACCCAGACGTTAGCTGTTAGAAGCAGGAAGAGGCAATGGGCCTTTGCTTCAGACTCAGCAAAAGATTTACCAAACCCGAGGAAGGTGACAAAAAGGGAAGAGTTTCCGTGGCGTAACTTTGGTGTGGCAGGTGAGGTTTCCATCCATGTTGCTCATGCCTCCGCCTCGTTTTGTTTGCAGATGCAGTGTTGGATCAAACTGCAAGACCAGTTTTCTTTACTGCACATGCTACTGTAGTGCAAATACCCTGTGGTTTCTCAGGACGCACACCAATCCCACCCCTAGTGCCTGATGGCTGAGATCCCCACTGGCTCCAGTAGCTGCACTCGGACCCCCCCTCACTCCACTGGCTGCGCTGGGACGCACACCAGTAGCTGGCACCACAAGCCAGAGCTGCCTACGGCCTCGGGTTGACTCCAGTAGCTGGCACTCAGTCCACCCCCGCCACGTCCCCCATAGCAGGCACAGAGTCCCTTCAGCTCACAGACAAACAGGACAGGGAGTGAGATTACACAGAGAGGTCATTAAAAGAGGTTTAATGAGAAGCTCTATGAGAAGACAGGACAGACGTCATCTATGCCCTGCCACCAATCACTTGTCTCTGGGGAGACTGTGGTGTCATCAGGTTGCCCGTCACCTGGAACTTCCTCAACGAGATTAGAGGGGATCAATCCCCTTGTGCCGTCGGTCAGCTCTCCCACGTACCAACCGTCTCCATCCACGTCTCCAAAGACGTAAACGTATTGTCCAGCAACTAGCGGAAGCTCCAGCTCAGGCCGCTCGTTGGGACCATCAAAAGGATCATAGCTGTAACGAGCGATGAATGCTCGCAGCTCTGCCGGTTGTTTTCTCATAGCCTCCAGCAGGACGAACTCCTTGTCTGCTCCCAGGTTAGCCTGCTGCGGCTTGGAAACGGTGCTGTTGGATCTTTCTCCTTCCAGCCATTCCAGTTCCTGAAACAGCTGCTGGCGGCGTTTCTTTAGATTCTCAAACCAGTCACTGAGTTCCTTCAGATGGGCAGGGAATGCCCGCAGGGATTCTCTGTGCTCCCTGTGGGCCAGCTTTGTCTCCTCATGTTCCCTCTCCAGCTGTTGACTCCTTTCTGCCCTGTCCCTCACGGCTTTCAGCTCGCGCTCGGCCGCTTCCAGCCGGGTAAAAAGACAGATGGTTGCTTGGATAGTAGAGTCTCGCTCCTCTGCCAGTCGCGCTAGCTGCCCTTTCAGGTTGGCATTTTCAGCCTGAACCTGTTCTGTCAAAGCCATCTGCCCACGCAGGCGAGCGTTTTCTTCAGCCAGGTGGGTGTTTTCATTTGTCACCTTGGCGAGCTGCACCTGCAACTCCTCACAAGCTTGCCCGGGGGTGCTCACATCAGAGGATCCTTCTTCATCTGCAGCCGCTCGGGCCTCCAGCCCCTCAGCTGCCTTCTGTGCCAAGTCGTGCCGCTTGTCCCGTGCCAGCAGAGCTCTGGTGGGCTCTCCCGTTTCCCCACCCCTCGGCTGAGGAAGCAATGGCGGGCACAGGTGCTCAGCGGAGCGCTGGATGGGCAGTGGCCCGCGAGCATTGACCAGGCGATGGATGGTCACCTGCAGCTGCCTGGCTCGCTCTCCCAGCCGCAAGGTGAGGGCAGCTAGTTGAGCATTCTTCTGCTGCAGTCTCCCTGCCTCCTTGCACGCTCTTGGAGAACCGTCCTTTCCCAGGAGGCGGCTCTCCATCTCTGAGGAACTCTGTTGCCTCTCCAGGTCTTTCAGAAGACGCTGCAGGTGTCTGCTCTGCTCCAGGAGATGGCTGCATGCGCTGCCAGGCAGCATCAAGTCCTCCCGCTCCATCACCCGGAGCTGAGCACCTCTCACAGCCTGGCACGTTGCTTGTGGCCCAGCACTGTGGCTTTCTGTTGGTCCTTCCTGCAGGGCCGCCAAGGTGTGGGGCCTGTTTCTGCCAGAGGAGCAGGAGCTCTGCGTCCCCTGATGGCCCTGGTGGCCAGGAGAGCCCTCGGGCTGGGCCGTGCAGGGGGAGGCAGGCAGCTCGCGCTTGAACCGCTGCAGGATGGCTTGGGTGGACAGTGCCATCTCCTGCTGCAGCTGGTTCTGGAGGCAGCGGGTGCGGGTGGGCTGGGAGACAGCTGTGGCATTGGCTGCAGGGCTGCGTGGGGCATGGCTCCTGCTCTGCGCACTGGTGGCTTTCCCCTGCTCACCAGGGATGCCCCGAGTAGATGGGACAAGCTGTCGGTGTCTGCCGGTTGCAGTGCTGCTGGCCTTTCCCCTGCCCTGGCCAGAAGCTGCATAGGCTGCTGCTGGCAGAGGCGGGAGCTTGCAGCAAGTTCTGGCAGCTCCTGGTGCCCGAGCTGCGTGCACCTTCTGTGGTGCTGCTGCCTGCCTTGCTGGCAGACGGGCTGTCTCCTCGCGCCTCACCCTGACAGAGGGCATTGTCACCCTGCATGCTGCGCTGTCCGTCTGCAAGAGAATGCGAGGAGAGAGGCTGCGTGACTGTGGCCCTTCGCCCGTGCCCCCGTGTCCCAGCTGGAAAAGCCCCTGTGCCGGCTCCCCTGCCAGCCCCCAGGGCAGCACTCGGCCCCACAGGGAGTTGCCGCTCGGCTCCCAGAGCTGGCTGGGGAGCGCACTGCTCCGGCCATGGCCCACAGTGACTCCTGGGAGCATCCCCGACATGCCCGGGCAGCCTGCAGGCACGGCTTGTGGGGCTCAGTTTGCTATGTGACCGGGCCCTCCCGTCCCCTCCTGCAGCTCCCGCCTGCCGGTCGGCAGCTCCTGGACTCGGGAAGACGTTTGTCCCGGTCTCCCTCGGGCTCCCTACCTGTGCGCGTCGGCTCCCAGCGGCCTGCGAGCTCTGTGGGCAGGGGAGCCGTCGCAGCCTGTTCCCATGGGGGGACGAAGCCTGTCCCTGGCTGTCCTGCGGCGCTGCCAGCGGCCGCCTGTGGCCCATCTGCGGGCAGGAGGAGGAGAAGTCAAGGACTGGAGGCGGCTGCCTTGGCACAGCGGCCCCCACAGTGGCGGCAAGCCCGGCCCTGGCACTAAGGCAGCTCCGCGTGGCCCCGTCCCACCACCGGCCTCCCCCTCCTGCCCCGTCCCTCACCTGGCGCTGGTTCTGCAGGCCCGGCAGCCTGCTGTTGGGCTGGGGGCGGGCGTTTGCCTCCTCTTGCGTGGGCATCTTCGGCGGCGTCTGCCGACAACCGGCCATGGTCACCCAGGGGAGATGCTGCCTCCTGAGGGAGTGGCTCTCCTGGGAGTGGGCACCCCAGGGCTCTGGCTCCTTAAATACCCGCGGGGTCGCCATGGGGACCCGTATCACAATGACCTCTGGGCATGGTGCGCCGCCTGCATCACAAAGCCCTTGCGGTTGCTGTGGAGACGCTCACACCCACACCTGGCGGGGACTGGCTGTGCCCGGCTGTGCCCGGCTGTGCCCGGCGTGGGGCAGCCCCTGCTTGCCCCTCACAGAGGCCCCAGCAGGCCCGAGCCCGCACCTCCCACATCCCCCCGGTGCCAGCAGCCTCTGCAGAGCTCAGTCCTGTGTGCGTGCAGCAGCTCTGGGTGCCACCGCCCAGGGCCTTGTCCCCAGGCATGGCTCCCACACAGGGCGCCCAGGCCTGGGGACGCTCCGGTGCCCGCCTACAGCAACGCAGGGGAGGCCCGCAGGCCCGTGCCCAGAGGCCACTGGCCACGCCGAGCTGCTCCCGGCAGTCGCCATGGGCCGCGGGGTGACCAGCCCTCTCCCCAGCCGGCTCTGGGAGGTCCCTCCCAGGCTGCTCTTCCTCAGTGCCTTTCCTCCAGAGGTGGAGCGTGCAAGGGCTCACACCCACAGCCAGGACGAGGGAGCAGGGCTGCCTCCCTGGGGCTGACGCTCTGTGCTCCCTTTCGAGCTGGAATGAAAAGAAAAGCTGCCTTTGTTCCCAGTTACAACACAGAGAAACGGCTGTCTCGTGCACATGCCTGCACCTTTTCTGACAGAAAATGGCTTTGGGGGACTATGGAAACTCCTGGGGAGAAAAAAAGAAAACCAAACCATTAAAATAAACGCTGCTCAGCTGATGTTGGAGACCTTGGTATTAGACACCCAGACTTGTTCTCCTCCACGCAGTTATCACTCCTGCACCAGGAACTGCTTGCTAGTGGGTGAATCTGACGGCAGCAGCTCCCAGGCAGAGCTGGGAGCAGCTCCTGGGGACATCTTTAGGCTTTACAGCAGTGTTTGCTGCCCCAGCACGGGTCCCCGGCCCCCTGCAGGGACCAGGCAGGAGGCTGGAGGGAAGAGTCCCAGCAACAGCTTTGGCCTCCAGGCTGGAGAACCCTGTCCCAGGCTCAGGCACCGCTGCCTCCGGGCTCCCCTACCCCATCCTGGGGCAATAAGGCAACTCTCTTCCTTCTACAGAGCAACACTCAAAGCTTAAGGGGAGTTTCCTCTTAAGGCATTTCCTCCCTAATGCAGGTTTCCCCCAGGCCTAGAGGTTGCCACAGGGCTCTATGGCCAGTGTTCAAAGGTGTCTCAAATGCCAAAAGGAAAGTGGCTTTTCGCAGGCAACAATGCAGTGAGATTTCTGAAGCTGTGTAAAATAACGTGTTCACCTTGCCCATCAAGTGCGTTATCGTGAGGACCTGGCAAGGGCCCTGGTTTTGTACCGCAGCAGAGATGCTGTTGTAGCCACAGGACTCCAAGTTCTGGGGGCGTGAAAGGAACAAACTCAAACATCTCAGAGCTCACCATGACATCAAAATAGCTGGCCGGGAAGCCCTTCTTCGAAGCTGCTAGATGAAATGACAGGGCAGAAACGTAGAGGGAGCAAGATTTCTCAGGAAAGGAAAGAGAAACCCCACTTTTTTTGAAACACAGATTTAGCCCCCTTAATATTTTTTCTTGTGAGATTGTGTCAGCAGTCAGACTGCGAGCACGTGGTTAAACTGTTAAAACACCCAGATACTTGAGGATTATTTCCTGTATTAAATCCTCTTACAAGCAGGGCGGTCTGTTGCCCTGCGGGTAGGGTAGTACAGTGGTGTGACTGGCATGACAGGCAATTTTCCTTTCCTAGTACAAGGATGCATTTATGAAGGCAACTCTGGGGTGCAAGCGGTGCCGCACAACAAAGCAGCCTGTGAAACCCAGACGTTAGCTGTTAGAAGCAGGAAGAGGCAATGGGCCTTTGCTTCAGACTCAGCAAAAGATTTACCAAACCCGAGGAAGGTGACAAAAAGGGAAGAGTTTCCGTGGCGTAACTTTGGTGTGGCAGGTGAGGTTTCCATCCATGTTGCTCATGCCTCCGCCTCGTTTTGTTTGCAGATGCAGTGTTGGATCAAACTGCAAGACCAGTTTTCTTTACTGCACATGCTACTGTAGTGCAAATACCCTGTGGTTTCTCAGGACGCACACCAATCCCACCCCTAGTGCCTGATGGCTGAGATCCCCACTGGCTCCAGTAGCTGCACTCGGACCCCCCCTCACTCCACTGGCTGCGCTGGGACGCACACCAGTAGCTGGCACCACAAGCCAGAGCTGCCTACGGCCTCGGGTTGACTCCAGTAGCTGGCACTCAGTCCACCCCCGCCACGTCCCCCATAGCAGGCACAGAGTCCCTTCAGCTCACAGACAAACAGGACAGGGAGTGAGATTACACAGAGAGGTCATTAAAAGAGGTTTAATGAGAAGCTCTATGAGAAGACAGGACAGACGTCATCTATGCCCTGCCACCAATCACTTGTCTCTGGGGAGACTGTGGTGTCATCAGGTTGCCCGTCACCTGGAACTTCCTCAACGAGATTAGAGGGGATCAATCCCCTTGTGCCGTCGGTCAGCTCTCCCACGTACCAACCGTCTCCATCCACGTCTCCAAAGACGTAAACGTATTGTCCAGCAACTAGCGGAAGCTCCAGCTCAGGCCGCTCGTTGGGACCATCAAAAGGATCATAGCTGTAACGAGCGATGAATGCTCGCAGCTCTGCCGGTTGTTTTCTCATAGCCTCCAGCAGGACGGACTCCTTGTCTGCTCCCAGGTTAGCCTGCTGCGGCTTGGAAACGGTGCTGTTGGATCTTTCTCCTTCCAGCCATTCCAGTTCCTGAAACAGCTGCTGGCGGCGTTTCTTTAGATTCTCAAACCAGTCACTGAGTTCCTTCAGATGGGCAGGGAATGCCCGCAGGGATTCTCTGTGCTCCCTGTGGGCCAGCTTTGTCTCCTCATGTTCCCTCTCCAGCTGTTGACTCCTTTCTGCCCTGTCCCTCACGGCTTTCAGCTCGCGCTCGGCCGCTTCCAGCCGGGTAAAAAGACAGATGGTTGCTTGGATAGTAGAGTCTCGCTCCTCTGCCAGTCGCGCTAGCTGCCCTTTCAGGTTGGCATTTTCAGCCTGAACCTGTTCTGTCAAAGCCATCTGCCCACGCAGGCGAGCGTTTTCTTCAGCCAGGTGGGTGTTTTCATTTGTCACCTTGGCGAGCTGCACCTGCAACTCCTCACAAGCTTGCCCGGGGGTGCTCACATCAGAGGATCCTTCTTCATCTGCAGCCGCTCGGGCCTCCAGCCCCTCAGCTGCCTTCTGTGCCAAGTCGTGCCGCTTGTCCCGTGCCAGCAGAGCTCTGGTGGGCTCTCCCGTTTCCCCACCCCTCGGCTGAGGAAGCAATGGCGGGCACAGGTGCTCAGCGGAGCGCTGGATGGGCAGTGGCCCGCGAGCATTGACCAGGCGATGGATGGTCACCTGCAGCTGCCTGGCTCGCTCTCCCAGCCGCAAGGTGAGGGCAGCTAGTTGAGCATTCTTCTGCTGCAGTCTCCCTGCCTCCTTGCACGCTCTTGGAGAACCGTCCTTTCCCAGGAGGCGGCTCTCCATCTCTGAGGAACTCTGTTGCCTCTCCAGGTCTTTCAGAAGACGCTGCAGGTGTCTGCTCTGCTCCAGGAGATGGCTGCATGCGCTGCCAGGCAGCATCAAGTCCTCCCGCTCCATCACCCGGAGCTGAGCACCTCTCACAGCCTGGCACGTTGCTTGTGGCCCAGCACTGTGGCTTTCTGTTGGTCCTTCCTGCAGGGCCGCCAAGGTGTGGGGCCTGTTTCTGCCAGAGGAGCAGGAGCTCTGCGTCCCCTGATGGCCCTGGTGGCCAGGAGAGCCCTCGGGCTGGGCCGTGCAGGGGGAGGCAGGCAGCTCGCGCTTGAACCGCTGCAGGATGGCTTGGGTGGACAGTGCCATCTCCTGCTGCAGCTGGTTCTGGAGGCAGCGGGTGCGGGTGGGCTGGGAGACAGCTGTGGCATTGGCTGCAGGGCTGCGTGGGGCATGGCTCCTGCTCTGCGCACTGGTGGCTTTCCCCTGCTCACCAGGGATGCCCCGAGTAGATGGGACAAGCTGTCGGTGTCTGCCGGTTGCAGTGCTGCTGGCCTTTCCCCTGCCCTGGCCAGAAGCTGCATAGGCTGCTGCTGGCAGAGGCGGGAGCTTGCAGCAAGTTCTGGCAGCTCCTGGTGCCCGAGCTGCGTGCACCTTCTGTGGTGCTGCTGCCTGCCTTGCTGGCAGACGGGCTGTCTCCTCGCGCCTCACCCTGACAGAGGGCATTGTCACCCTGCATGCTGCGCTGTCCGTCTGCAAGAGAATGCGAGGAGAGAGGCTGCGTGACTGTGGCCCTTCGCCCGTGCCCCCGTGTCCCAGCTGGAAAAGCCCCTGTGCCGGCTCCCCTGCCAGCCCCCAGGGCAGCACTCGGCCCCACAGGGAGTTGCCGCTCGGCTCCCAGAGCTGGCTGGGGAGCGCACTGCTCCGGCCATGGCCCACAGTGACTCCTGGGAGCATCCCCGACATGCCCGGGCAGCCTGCAGGCACGGCTTGTGGGGCTCAGTTTGCTATGTGACCGGGCCCTCCCGTCCCCTCCTGCAGCTCCCGCCTGCCGGTCGGCAGCTCCTGGACTCGGGAAGACGTTTGTCCCGGTCTCCCTCGGGCTCCCTACCTGTGCGCGTCGGCTCCCAGCGGCCTGCGAGCTCTGTGGGCAGGGGAGCCGTCGCAGCCTGTTCCCATGGGGGGACGAAGCCTGTCCCTGGCTGTCCTGCGGCGCTGCCAGCGGCCGCCTGTGGCCCATCTGCGGGCAGGAGGAGGAGAAGTCAAGGACTGGAGGCGGCTGCCTTGGCACAGCGGCCCCCACAGTGGCGGCAAGCCCGGCCCTGGCACTAAGGCAGCTCCGCGTGGCCCCGTCCCACCACCGGCCTCCCCCTCCTGCCCCGTCCCTCACCTGGCGCTGGTTCTGCAGGCCCGGCAGCCTGCTGTTGGGCTGGGGGCGGGCGTTTGCCTCCTCTTGCGTGGGCATCTTCGGCGGCGTCTGCCGACAACCGGCCATGGTCACCCAGGGGAGATGCTGCCTCCTGAGGGAGTGGCTCTCCTGGGAGTGGGCACCCCAGGGCTCTGGCTCCTTAAATACCCGCGGGGTCGCCATGGGGACCCGTATCACAATGACCTCTGGGCATGGTGCGCCGCCTGCATCACAAAGCCCTTGCGGTTGCTGTGGAGACGCTCACACCCACACCTGGCGGGGACTGGCTGTGCCCGGCTGTGCCCGGCTGTGCCCGGCGTGGGGCAGCCCCTGCTTGCCCCTCACAGAGGCCCCAGCAGGCCCGAGCCCGCACCTCCCACATCCCCCCGGTGCCAGCAGCCTCTGCAGAGCTCAGTCCTGTGTGCGTGCAGCAGCTCTGGGTGCCACCGCCCAGGGCCTTGTCCCCAGGCATGGCTCCCACACAGGGCGCCCAGGCCTGGGGACGCTCCGGTGCCCGCCTACAGCAACGCAGGGGAGGCCCGCAGGCCCGTGCCCAGAGGCCACTGGCCACGCCGAGCTGCTCCCGGCAGTCGCCATGGGCCGCGGGGTGACCAGCCCTCTCCCCAGCCGGCTCTGGGAGGTCCCTCCCAGGCTGCTCTTCCTCAGTGCCTTTCCTCCAGAGGTGGAGCGTGCAAGGGCTCACACCCACAGCCAGGACGAGGGAGCAGGGCTGCCTCCCTGGGGCTGACGCTCTGTGCTCCCTTTCGAGCTGGAATGAAAAGAAAAGCTGCCTTTGTTCCCAGTTACAACACAGAGAAACGGCTGTCTCGTGCACATGCCTGCACCTTTTCTGACAGAAAATGGCTTTGGGGGACTATGGAAACTCCTGGGGAGAAAAAAAGAAAACCAAACCATTAAAATAAACGCTGCTCAGCTGATGTTGGAGACCTTGGTATTAGACACCCAGACTTGTTCTCCTCCACGCAGTTATCACTCCTGCACCAGGAACTGCTTGCTAGTGGGTGAATCTGACGGCAGCAGCTCCCAGGCAGAGCTGGGAGCAGCTCCTGGGGACATCTTTAGGCTTTACAGCAGTGTTTGCTGCCCCAGCACGGGTCCCCGGCCCCCTGCAGGGACCAGGCAGGAGGCTGGAGGGAAGAGTCCCAGCAACAGCTTTGGCCTCCAGGCTGGAGAACCCTGTCCCAGGCTCAGGCACCGCTGCCTCCGGGCTCCCCTACCCCATCCTGGGGCAATAAGGCAACTCTCTTCCTTCTACAGAGCAACACTCAAAGCTTAAGGGGAGTTTCCTCTTAAGGCATTTCCTCCCTAATGCAGGTTTCCCCCAGGCCTAGAGGTTGCCACAGGGCTCTATGGCCAGTGTTCAAAGGTGTCTCAAATGCCAAAAGGAAAGTGGCTTTTCGCAGGCAACAATGCAGTGAGATTTCTGAAGCTGTGTAAAATAACGTGTTCACCTTGCCCATCAAGTGCGTTATCGTGAGGACCTGGCAAGGGCCCTGGTTTTGTACCGCAGCAGAGATGCTGTTGTAGCCACAGGACTCCAAGTTCTGGGGGCGTGAAAGGAACAAACTCAAACATCTCAGAGCTCACCATGACATCAAAATAGCTGGCCGGGAAGCCCTTCTTCGAAGCTGCTAGATGAAATGACAGGGCAGAAACGCAGAGGGAGCAAGTTTTCTCAGGAAAGGAAAGAGAAACCCCACTTTTTTTGAAACACAGATTTAGCCCCCTTAATATTTTTTCTTGTGAGATTGTGTCAGCAGTCAGACTGCGAGCACGTGATTAAACTGTTAAAACACCCAGATACTTGAGGATTATTTCCTGTATTAAATCCTCTTACAAGCAGGGCGGTCTGTTGCCCTGCGGGTAGGGTAGTACAGTGGTATGACTGGCATGACAGGCAATTTTCCTTTCCTAGTACAAGGATGCATTTATGAAGGCAACTCTGGGGTGCAAGCGGTGCCGCACAACAAAGCAGCCTGTGAAACCCAGACGTTAGCTGTTAGAAGCAGGAAGAGGCAATGGGCCTTTGCTTCAGACTCAGCAAAAGATTTACCAAACCCGAGGAAGGTGACAAAAAGGGAAGAGTTTCCGTGGCGTAACTTTGGTGTGGCAGGTGAGGTTTCCATCCATGTTGCTCATGCCTCCGCCTCGTTTTGTTTGCAGATGCAGTGTTGGATCAAACTGCAAGACCAGTTTTCTTTACTGCACATGCTACTGTAGTGCAAATACCCTGTGGTTTCTCAGGACGCACACCAATCCCACCCCTAGTGCCTGATGGCTGAGATCCCCACTGGCTCCAGTAGCTGCACTCGGACCCCCCCTCACTCCACTGGCTGCGCTGGGACGCACACCAGTAGCTGGCACCACAAGCCAGAGCTGCCTACGGCCTCGGGTTGACTCCAGTAGCTGGCACTCAGTCCACCCCCGCCACGTCCCCCATAGCAGGCACAGAGTCCCTTCAGCTCACAGACAAACAGGACAGGGAGTGAGATTACACAGAGAGGTCATTAAAAGAGGTTTAATGAGAAGCTCTATGAGAAGACAGGACAGACGTCATCTATGCCCTGCCACCAATCACTTGTCTCTGGGGAGACTGTGGTGTCATCAGGTTGCCCGTCACCTGGAACTTCCTCAACGAGATTAGAGGGGATCAATCCCCTTGTGCCATCGGTCAGCTCTCCCACGTACCAACCGTCTCCATCCACGTCTCCAAAGACGTAAACGTATTGTCCAGCAACTAGCGGAAGCTCCAGCTCAGGCCGCTCGTTGGGACCATCAAAAGGATCATAGCTGTAACGAGCGATGAATGCTCGCAGCTCTGCCGGTTGTTTTCTCATAGCCTCCAGCAGGACGGACTCCTTGTCTGCTCCCAGGTTAGCCTGCTGCGGCTTGGAAACGGTGCTGTTGGATCTTTCTCCTTCCAGCCATTCCAGTTCCTGAAACAGCTGCTGGCGGCGTTTCTTTAGATTCTCAAACCAGTCACTGAGTTCCTTCAGATGGGCAGGGAATGCCCGCAGGGATTCTCTGTGCTCCCTGTGGGCCAGCTTTGTCTCCTCATGTTCCCTCTCCAGCTGTTGACTCCTTTCTGCCCTGTCCCTCACGGCTTTCAGCTCGTGCTCGGCCGCTTCCAGCCGGGTAAAAAGACAGATGGTTGCTTGGATAGTAGAGTCTCGCTCCTCTGCCAGTCGCGCTAGCTGCCCTTTCAGGTTGGCATTTTCAGCCTGAACCTGTTCTGTCAAAGCCATCTGCCCACGCAGGCGAGCGTTTTCTTCAGCCAGGTGGGTGTTTTCATTTGTCACCTTGGCGAGCTGCACCTGCAACTCCTCACAAGCTTGCCCGGGGGTGCTCACATCAGAGGATCCTTCTTCATCTGCAGCCGCTCGGGCCTCCAGCCCCTCAGCTGCCTTCTGTGCCAAGTCGTGCCGCTTGTCCCGTGCCAGCAGAGCTCTGGTGGGCTCTCCCGTTTCCCCACCCCTCGGCTGAGGAAGCAATGGCGGGCACAGGTGCTCAGCGGAGCGCTGGATGGGCAGTGGCCCGCGAGCATTGACCAGGCGATGGATGGTCACCTGCAGCTGCCTGGCTCGCTCTCCCAGCCGCAAGGTGAGGGCAGCTAGTTGAGCATTCTTCTGCTGCAGTCTCCCTGCCTCCTTGCACGCTCTTGGAGAACCGTCCTTTCCCAGGAGGCGGCTCTCCATCTCTGAGGAACTCTGTTGCCTCTCCAGGTCTTTCAGAAGACGCTGCAGGTGTCTGCTCTGCTCCAGGAGATGGCTGCATGCGCTGCCAGGCAGCATCAAGTCCTCCCGCTCCATCACCCGGAGCTGAGCACCTCTCACAGCCTGGCACGTTGCTTGTGGCCCAGCACTGTGGCTTTCTGTTGGTCCTTCCTGCAGGGCCGCCAAGGTGTGGGGCCTGTTTCTGCCAGAGGAGCAGGAGCTCTGCGTCCCCTGATGGCCCTGGTGGCCAGGAGAGCCCTCGGGCTGGGCCGTGCAGGGGGAGGCAGGCAGCTCGCGCTTGAACCGCTGCAGGATGGCTTGGGTGGACAGTGCCATCTCCTGCTGCAGCTGGTTCTGGAGGCAGCGGGTGCGGGTGGGCTGGGAGACAGCTGTGGCATTGGCTGCAGGGCTGCGTGGGGCATGGCTCCTGCTCTGCGCACTGGTGGCTTTCCCCTGCTCACCAGGGATGCCCCGAGTAGATGGGACAAGCTGTCGGTGTCTGCCGGTTGCAGTGCTGCTGGCCTTTCCCCTGCCCTGGCCAGAAGCTGCATAGGCTGCTGCTGGCAGAGGCGGGAGCTTGCAGCAAGTTCTGGCAGCTCCTGGTGCCCGAGCTGCGTGCACCTTCTGTGGTGCTGCTGCCTGCCTTGCTGGCAGACGGGCTGTCTCCTCGCGCCTCACCCTGACAGAGGGCATTGTCACCCTGCATGCTGCGCTGTCCGTCTGCAAGAGAATGCGAGGAGAGAGGCTGCGTGACTGTGGCCCTTCGCCCGTGCCCCCGTGTCCCAGCTGGAAAAGCCCCTGTGCCGGCTCCCCTGCCAGCCCCCAGGGCAGCACTCGGCCCCACAGGGAGTTGCCGCTCGGCTCCCAGAGCTGGCTGGGGAGCGCACTGCTCCGGCCATGGCCCACAGTGACTCCTGGGAGCATCCCCGACATGCCCGGGCAGCCTGCAGGCACGGCTTGTGGGGCTCAGTTTGCTATGTGACCGGGCCCTCCCGTCCCCTCCTGCAGCTCCCGCCTGCCGGTCGGCAGCTCCTGGACTCGGGAAGACGTTTGTCCCGGTCTCCCTCGGGCTCCCTACCTGTGCGCGTCGGCTCCCAGAGGCCTGCGAGCTCTGTGGGCAGGGGAGCCGTCGCAGCCTGTTCCCATGGGGGGACGAAGCCTGTCCCTGGCTGTCCTGCGGCGCTGCCAGCGGCCGCCTGTGGCCCATCTGCGGGCAGGAGGAGGAGAAGTCAAGGACTGGAGGCGGCTGCCTTGGCACAGCGGCCCCCACAGTGGCGGCAAGCCCGGCCCTGGCACTAAGGCAGCTCCGCGTGGCCCCGTCCCACCACCGGCCTCCCCCTCCTGCCCCGTCCCTCACCTGGCGCTGGTTCTGCAGGCCCGGCAGCCTGCTGTTGGGCTGGGGGCGGGCGTTTGCCTCCTCTTGCGTGGACATCTTCGGCGGCGTCTGCCGACAACCGGCCATGGTCACCCAGGGGAGATGCTGCCTCCTGAGGGAGTGGCTCTCCTGGGAGTGGGCACCCCAGGGCTCTGGCTCCTTAAATACCCGCGGGGTCGCCATGGGGACCCGTATCACAATGACCTCTGGGCATGGTGCGCCGCCTGCATCACAAAGCCCTTGCGGTTGCTGTGGAGACGCTCACACCCACACCTGGCGGGGACTGGCTGTGCCCGGCTGTGCCCGGCTGTGCCCGGCGTGGGGCAGCCCCTGCTTGCCCCTCACAGAGGCCCCAGCAGGCCCGAGCCCGCACCTCCCACATCCCCCCGGTGCCAGCAGCCTCTGCAGAGCTCAGTCCTGTGTGCGTGCAGCAGCTCTGGGTGCCACCGCCCGGGGCCTTGTCCCCAGGCATGGCTCCCACACAGGGCGCCCAGGCCTGGGGACGCTCCGGTGCCCGCCTACAGCAACACAGGGGAGGCCCGCAGGCCCGTGCCCAGAGGCCACTGGCCACGCCGAGCTGCTCCCGGCAGTCGCCATGGGCCGCGGGGTGACCAGCCCTCTCCCCAGCCGGCTCTGGGAGGTCCCTCCCAGGCTGCTCTTCCTCAGTGCCTTTCCTCCAGAGGTGGAGCGTGCAAGGGCTCACACCCACAGCCAGGACGAGGGAGCAGGGCTGCCTCCCTGGGGCTGACGCTCTGTGCTCCCTTTCGAGCTGGAATGAAAAGAAAAGCTGCCTTTGTTCCCAGTTACAACACAGAGAAACGGCTGTCTCGTGCACATGCCTGCACCTTTTCTGACAGAAAATGGCTTTGGGGGACTATGGAAACTCCTGGGGAGAAAAAAAGAAAACCAAACCATTAAAATAAACGCTGCTCAGCTGATGTTGGAGACCTTGGTATTAGACACCCAGACTTGTTCTCCTCCACGCAGTTATCACTCCTGCACCAGGAACTGCTTGCTAGTGGGTGAATCTGACGGCAGCAGCTCCCAGGCAGAGCTGGGAGCAGCTCCTGGGGACATCTTTAGGCTTTACAGCAGTGTTTGCTGCCCCAGCACGGGTCCCCGGCCCCCTGCAGGGACCAGGCAGGAGGCTGGAGGGAAGAGTCCCAGCAACAGCTTTGGCCTCCAGGCTGGAGAACCCTGTCCCAGGCTCAGGCACCGCTGCCTCCGGGCTCCCCTACCCCATCCTGGGGCAATAAGGCAACTCTCTTCCTTCTACAGAGCAACACTCAAAGCTTAAGGGGAGTTTCCTCTTAAGGCATTTCCTCCCTAATGCAGGTTTCCCCCAGTTCTAGAGGTTGCCACAGGGCTCTATGGCCAGTGTTCAAAGGTGTCTCAAATGCCAAAAGGAAAGTGGCTTTTCGCAGGCAACAATGCAGTGAGATTTCTGAAGCTGTGTAAAATAACGTGTTCACCTTGCCCATCAAGTGCGTTATCGTGAGGACCTGGCAAGGGCCCTGGTTTTGTACCGCAGCAGAGATGCTGTTGTAGCCACAGGACTCCAAGTTCTGGGGGCGTGAAAGGAACAAACTCAAACATCTCAGAGCTCACCATGACATCAAAATAGCTGGCCGGGAAGCCCTTCTTCGAAGCTGCTAGATGAAATGACAGGGCAGAAACGCAGAGGGAGCAAGTTTTCTCAGGAAAGGAAAGAGAAACCCCACTTTTTTTGAAACACAGATTTAGCCCCCTTAATATTTTTTCTTGTGAGATTGTGTCAGCAGTCAGACTGCGAGCACGTGATTAAACTGTTAAAACACCCAGATACTTGAGGATTATTTCCTGTATTAAATCCTCTTACAAGCAGGGCGGTCTGTTGCCCTGCGGGTAGGGTAGTACAGTGGTATGACTGGCATGACAGGCAATTTTCCTTTCCTAGTACAAGGATGCATTTATGAAGGCAACTCTGGGGTGCAAGCGGTGCCGCACAACAAAGCAGCCTGTGAAACCCAGACGTTAGCTGTTAGAAGCAGGAAGAGGCAACGGGCCTTTGCTTCAGACTCAGCAAAAGATTTACCAAACCCGAGGAAGGTGACAAAAAGGGAAGAGTTTCCGTGGCGTAACTTTGGTGTGGCAGGTGAGGTTTCCATCCATGTTGCTCATGCCTCCGCCTCGTTTTGTTTGCAGATGCAGTGTTGGATCAAACTGCAAGACCAGTTTTCTTTACTGCACATGCTACTGTAGTGCAAATACCCTGTGGTTTCTCAGGACGCACACCAATCCCACCCCTAGTGCCTGATGGCTGAGATCCCCACTGGCTCCAGTAGCTGCACTCGGACCCCCCCTCACTCCACTGGCTGCGCTGGGACGCACACCAGTAGCTGGCACCACAAGCCAGAGCTGCCTACGGCCTCGGGTTGACTCCAGTAGCTGGCACTCAGTCCACCCCCGCCACGTCCCCCATAGCAGGCACAGAGTCCCTTCAGCTCACAGACAAACAGGACAGGGAGTGAGATTACACAGAGAGGTCATTAAAAGAGGTTTAATGAGAAGCTCTATGAGAAGACAGGACAGACGTCATCTATGCCCTGCCACCAATCACTTGTCTCTGGGGAGACTGTGGTGTCATCAGGTTGCCCGTCACCTGGAACTTCCTCAACGAGATTAGAGGGGATCAATCCCCTTGTGCCGTCGGTCAGCTCTCCCACGTACCAACCGTCTCCATCCACGTCTCCAAAGACGTAAACGTATTGTCCAGCAACTAGCGGAAGCTCCAGCTCAGGCCGCTCGTTGGGACCATCAAAAGGATCATAGCTGTAACGAGCGATGAATGCTCGCAGCTCTGCCGGTTGTTTTCTCATAGCCTCCAGCAGGACGGACTCCTTGTCTGCTCCCAGGTTAGCCTGCTGCGGCTTGGAAACGGTGCTGTTGGATCTTTCTCCTTCCAGCCATTCCAGTTCCTGAAACAGCTGCTGGCGGCGTTTCTTTAGATTCTCAAACCAGTCACTGAGTTCCTTCAGATGGGCAGGGAATGCCCGCAGGGATTCTCTGTGCTCCCTGTGGGCCAGCTTTGTCTCCTCATGTTCCCTCTCCAGCTGTTGACTCCTTTCTGCCCTGTCCCTCACGGCTTTCAGCTCGCGCTCGGCCGCTTCCAGCCGGGTAAAAAGACAGATGGTTGCTTGGATAGTAGAGTCTCGCTCCTCTGCCAGTCGCGCTAGCTGCCCTTTCAGGTTGGCATTTTCAGCCTGAACCTGTTCTGTCAAAGCCATCTGCCCACGCAGGCGAGCGTTTTCTTCAGCCAGGTGGGTGTTTTCATTTGTCACCTTGGCGAGCTGCACCTGCAACTCCTCACAAGCTTGCCCGGGGGTGCTCACATCAGAGGATCCTTCTTCATCTGCAGCCGCTCGGGCCTCCAGCCCCTCAGCTGCCTTCTGTGCCAAGTCGTGCCGCTTGTCCCGTGCCAGCAGAGCTCTGGTGGGCTCTCCCGTTTCCCCACCCCTCGGCTGAGGAAGCAATGGCGGGCACAGGTGCTCAGCGGAGCGCTGGATGGGCAGTGGCCCGCGAGCATTGACCAGGCGATGGATGGTCACCTGCAGCTGCCTGGCTCGCTCTCCCAGCCGCAAGGTGAGGGCAGCTAGTTGAGCATTCTTCTGCTGCAGTCTCCCTGCCTCCTTGCACGCTCTTGGAGAACCGTCCTTTCCCAGGAGGCGGCTCTCCATCTCTGAGGAACTCTGTTGCCTCTCCAGGTCTTTCAGAAGACGCTGCAGGTGTCTGCTCTGCTCCAGGAGATGGCTGCATGCGCTGCCAGGCAGCATCAAGTCCTCCCGCTCCATCACCCGGAGCTGAGCACCTCTCACAGCCTGGCACGTTGCTTGTGGCCCAGCACTGTGGCTTTCTGTTGGTCCTTCCTGCAGGGCCGCCAAGGTGTGGGGCCTGTTTCTGCCAGAGGAGCAGGAGCTCTGCGTCCCCTGATGGCCCTGGTGGCCAGGAGAGCCCTCGGGCTGGGCCGTGCAGGGGGAGGCAGGCAGCTCGCGCTTGAACCGCTGCAGGATGGCTTGGGTGGACAGTGCCATCTCCTGCTGCAGCTGGTTCTGGAGGCAGCGGGTGCGGGTGGGCTGGGAGACAGCTGTGGCATTGGCTGCAGGGCTGCGTGGGGCATGGCTCCTGCTCTGCGCACTGGTGGCTTTCCCCTGCTCACCAGGGATGCCCCGAGTAGATGGGACAAGCTGTCGGTGTCTGCCGGTTGCAGTGCTGCTGGCCTTTCCCCTGCCCTGGCCAGAAGCTGCATAGGCTGCTGCTGGCAGAGGCGGGAGCTTGCAGCAAGTTCTGGCAGCTCCTGGTGCCCGAGCTGCGTGCACCTTCTGTGGTGCTGCTGCCTGCCTTGCTGGCAGACGGGCTGTCTCCTCGCGCCTCACCCTGACAGAGGGCATTGTCACCCTGCATGCTGCGCTGTCCGTCTGCAAGAGAATGCGAGGAGAGAGGCTGCGTGACTGTGGCCCTTCGCCCGTGCCCCCGTGTCCCAGCTGGAAAAGCCCCTGTGCCGGCTCCCCTGCCAGCCCCCAGGGCAGCACTCGGCCCCACAGGGAGTTGCCGCTCGGCTCCCAGAGCTGGCTGGGGAGCGCACTGCTCCGGCCATGGCCCACAGTGACTCCTGGGAGCATCCCCGACATGCCCGGGCAGCCTGCAGGCACGGCTTGTGGGGCTCAGTTTGCTATGTGACCGGGCCCTCCCGTCCCCTCCTGCAGCTCCCGCCTGCCGGTCGGCAGCTCCTGGACTCGGGAAGACGTTTGTCCCGGTCTCCCTCGGGCTCCCTACCTGTGCGCGTCGGCTCCCAGCGGCCTGCGAGCTCTGTGGGCAGGGGAGCCGTCGCAGCCTGTTCCCATGGGGGGACGAAGCCTGTCCCTGGCTGTCCTGCGGCGCTGCCAGCGGCCGCCTGTGGCCCATCTGCGGGCAGGAGGAGGAGAAGTCAAGGACTGGAGGCGGCTGCCTTGGCACAGCGGCCCCCACAGTGGCGGCAAGCCCGGCCCTGGCACTAAGGCAGCTCCGCGTGGCCCCGTCCCACCACCGGCCTCCCCCTCCTGCCCCGTCCCTCACCTGGCGCTGGTTCTGCAGGCCCGGCAGCCTGCTGTTGGGCTGGGGGCGGGCGTTTGCCTCCTCTTGCGTGGGCATCTTCGGCGGCGTCTGCCGACAACCGGCCATGGTCACCCAGGGGAGATGCTGCCTCCTGAGGGAGTGGCTCTCCTGGGAGTGGGCACCCCAGGGCTCTGGCTCCTTAAATACCCGCGGGGTCGCCATGGGGACCCGTATCACAATGACCTCTGGGCATGGTGCGCCGCCTGCATCACAAAGCCCTTGCGGTTGCTGTGGAGACGCTCACACCCACACCTGGCGGGGACTGGCTGTGCCCGGCTGTGCCCGGCTGTGCCCGGCGTGGGGCAGCCCCTGCTTGCCCCTCACAGAGGCCCCAGCAGGCCCGAGCCCGCACCTCCCACATCCCCCCGGTGCCAGCAGCCTCTGCAGAGCTCAGTCCTGTGTGCGTGCAGCAGCTCTGGGTGCCACCGCCCAGGGCCTTGTCCCCAGGCATGGCTCCCACACAGGGCGCCCAGGCCTGGGGACGCTCCGGTGCCCGCCTACAGCAACGCAGGGGAGGCCCGCAGGCCCGTGCCCAGAGGCCACTGGCCACGCCGAGCTGCTCCCGGCAGTCGCCATGGGCCGCGGGGTGACCAGCCCTCTCCCCAGCCGGCTCTGGGAGGTCCCTCCCAGGCTGCTCTTCCTCAGTGCCTTTCCTCCAGAGGTGGAGCGTGCAAGGGCTCACACCCACAGCCAGGACGAGGGAGCAGGGCTGCCTCCCTGGGGCTGACGCTCTGTGCTCCCTTTCGAGCTGGAATGAAAAGAAAAGCTGCCTTTGTTCCCAGTTACAACACAGAGAAACGGCTGTCTCGTGCACATGCCTGCACCTTTTCTGACAGAAAATGGCTTTGGGGGACTATGGAAACTCCTGGGGAGAAAAAAAGAAAACCAAACCATTAAAATAAACGCTGCTCAGCTGATGTTGGAGACCTTGGTATTAGACACCCAGACTTGTTCTCCTCCACGCAGTTATCACTCCTGCACCAGGAACTGCTTGCTAGTGGGTGAATCTGACGGCAGCAGCTCCCAGGCAGAGCTGGGAGCAGCTCCTGGGGACATCTTTAGGCTTTACAGCAGTGTTTGCTGCCCCAGCACGGGTCCCCGGCCCCCTGCAGGGACCAGGCAGGAGGCTGGAGGGAAGAGTCCCAGCAACAGCTTTGGCCTCCAGGCTGGAGAACCCTGTCCCAGGCTCAGGCACCGCTGCCTCCGGGCTCCCCTACCCCATCCTGGGGCAATAAGGCAACTCTCTTCCTTCTACAGAGCAACACTCAAAGCTTAAGGGGAGTTTCCTCTTAAGGCATTTCCTCCCTAATGCAGGTTTCCCCCAGGCCTAGAGGTTGCCACAGGGCTCTATGGCCAGTGTTCAAAGGTGTCTCAAATGCCAAAAGGAAAGTGGCTTTTCGCAGGCAACAATGCAGTGAGATTTCTGAAGCTGTGTAAAATAACGTGTTCACCTTGCCCATCAAGTGCGTTATCGTGAGGACCTGGCAAGGGCCCTGGTTTTGTACCGCAGCAGAGATGCTGTTGTAGCCACAGGACTCCAAGTTCTGGGGGCGTGAAAGGAACAAACTCAAACATCTCAGAGCTCACCATGACATCAAAATAGCTGGCCGGGAAGCCCTTCTTCGAAGCTGCTAGATGAAATGACAGGGCAGAAACGCAGAGGGAGCAAGTTTTCTCAGGAAAGGAAAGAGAAACCCCACTTTTTTTGAAACACAGATTTAGCCCCCTTAATATTTTTTCTTGTGAGATTGTGTCAGCAGTCAGACTGCGAGCACGTGATTAAACTGTTAAAACACCCAGATACTTGAGGATTATTTCCTGTATTAAATCCTCTTACAAGCAGGGCGGTCTGTTGCCCTGCGGGTAGGGTAGTACAGTGGTATGACTGGCATGACAGGCAATTTTCCTTTCCTAGTACAAGGATGCATTTATGAAGGCAACTCTGGGGTGCAAGCGGTGCCGCACAACAAAGCAGCCTGTGAAACCCAGACGTTAGCTGTTAGAAGCAGGAAGAGGCAATGGGCCTTTGCTTCAGACTCAGCAAAAGATTTACCAAACCCGAGGAAGGTGACAAAAAGGGAAGAGTTTCCGTGGCGTAACTTTGGTGTGGCAGGTGAGGTTTCCATCCATGTTGCTCATGCCTCCGCCTCGTTTTGTTTGCAGATGCAGTGTTGGATCAAACTGCAAGACCAGTTTTCTTTACTGCACATGCTACTGTAGTGCAAATACCCTGTGGTTTCTCAGGACGCACACCAATCCCACCCCTAGTGCCTGATGGCTGAGATCCCCACTGGCTCCAGTAGCTGCACTCGGACCCCCCCTCACTCCACTGGCTGCGCTGGGACGCACACCAGTAGCTGGCACCACAAGCCAGAGCTGCCTACGGCCTCGGGTTGACTCCAGTAGCTGGCACTCAGTCCACCCCCGCCACGTCCCCCATAGCAGGCACAGAGTCCCTTCAGCTCACAGACAAACAGGACAGGGAGTGAGATTACACAGAGAGGTCATTAAAAGAGGTTTAATGAGAAGCTCTATGAGAAGACAGGACAGACGTCATCTATGCCCTGCCACCAATCACTTGTCTCTGGGGAGACTGTGGTGTCATCAGGTTGCCCGTCACCTGGAACTTCCTCAACGAGATTAGAGGGGATCAATCCCCTTGTGCCATCGGTCAGCTCTCCCACGTACCAACCGTCTCCATCCACGTCTCCAAAGACGTAAACGTATTGTCCAGCAACTAGCGGAAGCTCCAGCTCAGGCCGCTCGTTGGGACCATCAAAAGGATCATAGCTGTAACGAGCGATGAATGCTCGCAGCTCTGCCGGTTGTTTTCTCATAGCCTCCAGCAGGACGGACTCCTTGTCTGCTCCCAGGTTAGCCTGCTGCGGCTTGGAAACGGTGCTGTTGGATCTTTCTCCTTCCAGCCATTCCAGTTCCTGAAACAGCTGCTGGCGGCGTTTCTTTAGATTCTCAAACCAGTCACTGAGTTCCTTCAGATGGGCAGGGAATGCCCGCAGGGATTCTCTGTGCTCCCTGTGGGCCAGCTTTGTCTCCTCATGTTCCCTCTCCAGCTGTTGACTCCTTTCTGCCCTGTCCCTCACGGCTTTCAGCTCGTGCTCGGCCGCTTCCAGCCGGGTAAAAAGACAGATGGTTGCTTGGATAGTAGAGTCTCGCTCCTCTGCCAGTCGCGCTAGCTGCCCTTTCAGGTTGGCATTTTCAGCCTGAACCTGTTCTGTCAAAGCCATCTGCCCACGCAGGCGAGCGTTTTCTTCAGCCAGGTGGGTGTTTTCATTTGTCACCTTGGCGAGCTGCACCTGCAACTCCTCACAAGCTTGCCCGGGGGTGCTCACATCAGAGGATCCTTCTTCATCTGCAGCCGCTCGGGCCTCCAGCCCCTCAGCTGCCTTCTGTGCCAAGTCGTGCCGCTTGTCCCGTGCCAGCAGAGCTCTGGTGGGCTCTCCCGTTTCCCCACCCCTCGGCTGAGGAAGCAATGGCGGGCACAGGTGCTCAGCGGAGCGCTGGATGGGCAGTGGCCCGCGAGCATTGACCAGGCGATGGATGGTCACCTGCAGCTGCCTGGCTCGCTCTCCCAGCCGCAAGGTGAGGGCAGCTAGTTGAGCATTCTTCTGCTGCAGTCTCCCTGCCTCCTTGCACGCTCTTGGAGAACCGTCCTTTCCCAGGAGGCGGCTCTCCATCTCTGAGGAACTCTGTTGCCTCTCCAGGTCTTTCAGAAGACGCTGCAGGTGTCTGCTCTGCTCCAGGAGATGGCTGCATGCGCTGCCAGGCAGCATCAAGTCCTCCCGCTCCATCACCCGGAGCTGAGCACCTCTCACAGCCTGGCACGTTGCTTGTGGCCCAGCACTGTGGCTTTCTGTTGGTCCTTCCTGCAGGGCCGCCAAGGTGTGGGGCCTGTTTCTGCCAGAGGAGCAGGAGCTCTGCGTCCCCTGATGGCCCTGGTGGCCAGGAGAGCCCTCGGGCTGGGCCGTGCAGGGGGAGGCAGGCAGCTCGCGCTTGAACCGCTGCAGGATGGCTTGGGTGGACAGTGCCATCTCCTGCTGCAGCTGGTTCTGGAGGCAGCGGGTGCGGGTGGGCTGGGAGACAGCTGTGGCATTGGCTGCAGGGCTGCGTGGGGCATGGCTCCTGCTCTGCGCACTGGTGGCTTTCCCCTGCTCACCAGGGATGCCCCGAGTAGATGGGACAAGCTGTCGGTGTCTGCCGGTTGCAGTGCTGCTGGCCTTTCCCCTGCCCTGGCCAGAAGCTGCATAGGCTGCTGCTGGCAGAGGCGGGAGCTTGCAGCAAGTTCTGGCAGCTCCTGGTGCCCGAGCTGCGTGCACCTTCTGTGGTGCTGCTGCCTGCCTTGCTGGCAGACGGGCTGTCTCCTCGCGCCTCACCCTGACAGAGGGCATTGTCACCCTGCATGCTGCGCTGTCCGTCTGCAAGAGAATGCGAGGAGAGAGGCTGCGTGACTGTGGCCCTTCGCCCGTGCCCCCGTGTCCCAGCTGGAAAAGCCCCTGTGCCGGCTCCCCTGCCAGCCCCCAGGGCAGCACTCGGCCCCACAGGGAGTTGCCGCTCGGCTCCCAGAGCTGGCTGGGGAGCGCACTGCTCCGGCCATGGCCCACAGTGACTCCTGGGAGCATCCCCGACATGCCCGGGCAGCCTGCAGGCACGGCTTGTGGGGCTCAGTTTGCTATGTGACCGGGCCCTCCCGTCCCCTCCTGCAGCTCCCGCCTGCCGGTCGGCAGCTCCTGGACTCGGGAAGACGTTTGTCCCGGTCTCCCTCGGGCTCCCTACCTGTGCGCGTCGGCTCCCAGAGGCCTGCGAGCTCTGTGGGCAGGGGAGCCGTCGCAGCCTGTTCCCATGGGGGGACGAAGCCTGTCCCTGGCTGTCCTGCGGCGCTGCCAGCGGCCGCCTGTGGCCCATCTGCGGGCAGGAGGAGGAGAAGTCAAGGACTGGAGGCGGCTGCCTTGGCACAGCGGCCCCCACAGTGGCGGCAAGCCCGGCCCTGGCACTAAGGCAGCTCCGCGTGGCCCCGTCCCACCACCGGCCTCCCCCTCCTGCCCCGTCCCTCACCTGGCGCTGGTTCTGCAGGCCCGGCAGCCTGCTGTTGGGCTGGGGGCGGGCGTTTGCCTCCTCTTGCGTGGACATCTTCGGCGGCGTCTGCCGACAACCGGCCATGGTCACCCAGGGGAGATGCTGCCTCCTGAGGGAGTGGCTCTCCTGGGAGTGGGCACCCCAGGGCTCTGGCTCCTTAAATACCCGCGGGGTCGCCATGGGGACCCGTATCACAATGACCTCTGGGCATGGTGCGCCGCCTGCATCACAAAGCCCTTGCGGTTGCTGTGGAGACGCTCACACCCACACCTGGCGGGGACTGGCTGTGCCCGGCTGTGCCCGGCTGTGCCCGGCGTGGGGCAGCCCCTGCTTGCCCCTCACAGAGGCCCCAGCAGGCCCGAGCCCGCACCTCCCACATCCCCCCGGTGCCAGCAGCCTCTGCAGAGCTCAGTCCTGTGTGCGTGCAGCAGCTCTGGGTGCCACCGCCCGGGGCCTTGTCCCCAGGCATGGCTCCCACACAGGGCGCCCAGGCCTGGGGACGCTCCGGTGCCCGCCTACAGCAACACAGGGGAGGCCCGCAGGCCCGTGCCCAGAGGCCACTGGCCACGCCGAGCTGCTCCCGGCAGTCGCCATGGGCCGCGGGGTGACCAGCCCTCTCCCCAGCCGGCTCTGGGAGGTCCCTCCCAGGCTGCTCTTCCTCAGTGCCTTTCCTCCAGAGGTGGAGCGTGCAAGGGCTCACACCCACAGCCAGGACGAGGGAGCAGGGCTGCCTCCCTGGGGCTGACGCTCTGTGCTCCCTTTCGAGCTGGAATGAAAAGAAAAGCTGCCTTTGTTCCCAGTTACAACACAGAGAAACGGCTGTCTCGTGCACATGCCTGCACCTTTTCTGACAGAAAATGGCTTTGGGGGACTATGGAAACTCCTGGGGAGAAAAAAAGAAAACCAAACCATTAAAATAAACGCTGCTCAGCTGATGTTGGAGACCTTGGTATTAGACACCCAGACTTGTTCTCCTCCACGCAGTTATCACTCCTGCACCAGGAACTGCTTGCTAGTGGGTGAATCTGACGGCAGCAGCTCCCAGGCAGAGCTGGGAGCAGCTCCTGGGGACATCTTTAGGCTTTACAGCAGTGTTTGCTGCCCCAGCACGGGTCCCCGGCCCCCTGCAGGGACCAGGCAGGAGGCTGGAGGGAAGAGTCCCAGCAACAGCTTTGGCCTCCAGGCTGGAGAACCCTGTCCCAGGCTCAGGCACCGCTGCCTCCGGGCTCCCCTACCCCATCCTGGGGCAATAAGGCAACTCTCTTCCTTCTACAGAGCAACACTCAAAGCTTAAGGGGAGTTTCCTCTTAAGGCATTTCCTCCCTAATGCAGGTTTCCCCCAGTTCTAGAGGTTGCCACAGGGCTCTATGGCCAGTGTTCAAAGGTGTCTCAAATGCCAAAAGGAAAGTGGCTTTTCGCAGGCAACAATGCAGTGAGATTTCTGAAGCTGTGTAAAATAACGTGTTCACCTTGCCCATCAAGTGCGTTATCGTGAGGACCTGGCAAGGGCCCTGGTTTTGTACCGCAGCAGAGATGCTGTTGTAGCCACAGGACTCCAAGTTCTGGGGGCGTGAAAGGAACAAACTCAAACATCTCAGAGCTCACCATGACATCAAAATAGCTGGCCGGGAAGCCCTTCTTCGAAGCTGCTAGATGAAATGACAGGGCAGAAACGCAGAGGGAGCAAGTTTTCTCAGGAAAGGAAAGAGAAACCCCACTTTTTTTGAAACACAGATTTAGCCCCCTTAATATTTTTTCTTGTGAGATTGTGTCAGCAGTCAGACTGCGAGCACGTGATTAAACTGTTAAAACACCCAGATACTTGAGGATTATTTCCTGTATTAAATCCTCTTACAAGCAGGGCGGTCTGTTGCCCTGCGGGTAGGGTAGTACAGTGGTATGACTGGCATGACAGGCAATTTTCCTTTCCTAGTACAAGGATGCATTTATGAAGGCAACTCTGGGGTGCAAGCGGTGCCGCACAACAAAGCAGCCTGTGAAACCCAGACGTTAGCTGTTAGAAGCAGGAAGAGGCAACGGGCCTTTGCTTCAGACTCAGCAAAAGATTTACCAAACCCGAGGAAGGTGACAAAAAGGGAAGAGTTTCCGTGGCGTAACTTTGGTGTGGCAGGTGAGGTTTCCATCCATGTTGCTCATGCCTCCGCCTCGTTTTGTTTGCAGATGCAGTGTTGGATCAAACTGCAAGACCAGTTTTCTTTACTGCACATGCTACTGTAGTGCAAATACCCTGTGGTTTCTCAGGACGCACACCAATCCCACCCCTAGTGCCTGATGGCTGAGATCCCCACTGGCTCCAGTAGCTGCACTCGGACCCCCCCTCACTCCACTGGCTGCGCTGGGACGCACACCAGTAGCTGGCACCACAAGCCAGAGCTGCCTACGGCCTCGGGTTGACTCCAGTAGCTGGCACTCAGTCCACCCCCGCCACGTCCCCCATAGCAGGCACAGAGTCCCTTCAGCTCACAGACAAACAGGACAGGGAGTGAGATTACACAGAGAGGTCATTAAAAGAGGTTTAATGAGAAGCTCTATGAGAAGACAGGACAGACGTCATCTATGCCCTGCCACCAATCACTTGTCTCTGGGGAGACTGTGGTGTCATCAGGTTGCCCGTCACCTGGAACTTCCTCAACGAGATTAGAGGGGATCAATCCCCTTGTGCCGTCGGTCAGCTCTCCCACGTACCAACCGTCTCCATCCACGTCTCCAAAGACGTAAACGTATTGTCCAGCAACTAGCGGAAGCTCCAGCTCAGGCCGCTCGTTGGGACCATCAAAAGGATCATAGCTGTAACGAGCGATGAATGCTCGCAGCTCTGCCGGTTGTTTTCTCATAGCCTCCAGCAGGACGGACTCCTTGTCTGCTCCCAGGTTAGCCTGCTGCGGCTTGGAAACGGTGCTGTTGGATCTTTCTCCTTCCAGCCATTCCAGTTCCTGAAACAGCTGCTGGCGGCGTTTCTTTAGATTCTCAAACCAGTCACTGAGTTCCTTCAGATGGGCAGGGAATGCCCGCAGGGATTCTCTGTGCTCCCTGTGGGCCAGCTTTGTCTCCTCATGTTCCCTCTCCAGCTGTTGACTCCTTTCTGCCCTGTCCCTCACGGCTTTCAGCTCGTGCTCGGCCGCTTCCAGCCGGGTAAAAAGACAGATGGTTGCTTGGATAGTAGAGTCTCGCTCCTCTGCCAGTCGCGCTAGCTGCCCTTTCAGGTTGGCATTTTCAGCCTGAACCTGTTCTGTCAAAGCCATCTGCCCACGCAGGCGAGCGTTTTCTTCAGCCAGGTGGGTGTTTTCATTTGTCACCTTGGCGAGCTGCACCTGCAACTCCTCACAAGCTTGCCCGGGGGTGCTCACATCAGAGGATCCTTCTTCATCTGCAGCCGCTCGGGCCTCCAGCCCCTCAGCTGCCTTCTGTGCCAAGTCGTGCCGCTTGTCCCGTGCCAGCAGAGCTCTGGTGGGCTCTCCCGTTTCCCCACCCCTCGGCTGAGGAAGCAATGGCGGGCACAGGTGCTCAGCGGAGCGCTGGATGGGCAGTGGCCCGCGAGCATTGACCAGGCGATGGATGGTCACCTGCAGCTGCCTGGCTCGCTCTCCCAGCCGCAAGGTGAGGGCAGCTAGTTGAGCATTCTTCTGCTGCAGTCTCCCTGCCTCCTTGCACGCTCTTGGAGAACCGTCCTTTCCCAGGAGGCGGCTCTCCATCTCTGAGGAACTCTGTTGCCTCTCCAGGTCTTTCAGAAGACGCTGCAGGTGTCTGCTCTGCTCCAGGAGATGGCTGCATGCGCTGCCAGGCAGCATCAAGTCCTCCCGCTCCATCACCCGGAGCTGAGCACCTCTCACAGCCTGGCACGTTGCTTGTGGCCCAGCACTGTGGCTTTCTGTTGGTCCTTCCTGCAGGGCCGCCAAGGTGTGGGGCCTGTTTCTGCCAGAGGAGCAGGAGCTCTGCGTCCCCTGATGGCCCTGGTGGCCAGGAGAGCCCTTGGGCTGGGCCGTGCAGGGGGAGGCAGGCAGCTCGCGCTTGAACCGCTGCAGGATGGCTTGGGTGGACAGTGCCATCTCCTGCTGCAGCTGGTTCTGGAGGCAGCGGGTGCGGGTGGGCTGGGAGACAGCTGTGGCATTGGCTGCAGGGCTGCGTGGGGCATGGCTCCTGCTCTGCGCACTGGTGGCTTTCCCCTGCTCACCAGGGATGCCCCGAGTAGATGGGACAAGCTGTCGGTGTCTGCCGGTTGCAGTGCTGCTGGCCTTTCCCCTGCCCTGGCCAGAAGCTGCATAGGCTGCTGCTGGCAGAGGCGGGAGCTTGCAGCAAGTTCTGGCAGCTCCTGGTGCCCGAGCTGCGTGCACCTTCTGTGGTGCTGCTGCCTGCCTTGCTGGCAGACGGGCTGTCTCCTCGCGCCTCACCCTGACAGAGGGCATTGTCACCCTGCATGCTGCGCTGTCCGTCTGCAAGAGAATGCGAGGAGAGAGGCTGCGTGACTGTGGCCCTTCGCCCGTGCCCCCGTGTCCCAGCTGGAAAAGCCCCTGTGCCGGCTCCCCTGCCAGCCCCCAGGGCAGCACTCGGCCCCACAGGGAGTTGCCGCTCGGCTCCCAGAGCTGGCTGGGGAGCGCACTGCTCCGGCCATGGCCCACAGTGACTCCTGGGAGCATCCCCGACATGCCCGGGCAGCCTGCAGGCACGGCTTGTGGGGCTCAGTTTGCTATGTGACCGGGCCCTCCCGTCCCCTCCTGCAGCTCCCGCCTGCCGGTCGGCAGCTCCTGGACTCGGGAAGACGTTTGTCCCGGTCTCCCTCGGGCTCCCTACCTGTGCGCGTCGGCTCCCAGCGGCCTGCGAGCTCTGTGGGCAGGGGAGCCGTCACAGCCTGTTCCCATGGGGGGACGAAGCCTGTCCCTGGCTGTCCTGCGGCGCTGCCAGCGGCCGCCTGTGGCCCATCTGCGGGCAGGAGGAGGAGAAGTCAAGGACTGGAGGCGGCTGCCTTGGCACAGCGGCCCCCACAGTGGCGGCAAGCCCGGCCCTGGCACTAAGGCAGCTCCGCGTGGCCCCGTCCCACCACCGGCCTCCCCCTCCTGCCCCGTCCCTCACCTGGCGCTGGTTCTGCAGGCCCGGCAGCCTGCTGTTGGGCTGGGGGCGGGCGTTTGCCTCCTCTTGCGTGGGCATCTTCGGCGGCGTCTGCCGACAACCGGCCATGGTCACCCAGGGGAGATGCTGCCTCCTGAGGGAGTGGCTCTCCTGGGAGTGGGCACCCCAGGGCTCTGGCTCCTTAAATACCCGCGGGGTCGCCATGGGGACCCGTATCACAATGACCTCTGGGCATGGTGCGCCGCCTGCATCACAAAGCCCTTGCGGTTGCTGTGGAGACGCTCACACCCACACCTGGCGGGGACTGGCTGTGCCCGGCTGTGCCCGGCTGTGCCCGGCGTGGGGCAGCCCCTGCTTGCCCCTCACAGAGGCCCCAGCAGGCCCGAGCCCGCACCTCCCACATCCCCCCGGTGCCAGCAGCCTCTGCAGAGCTCAGTCCTGTGTGCGTGCAGCAGCTCTGGGTGCCACCGCCCGGGGCCTTGTCCCCAGGCATGGCTCCCCACACAGGGCGCCCAGGCCTGGGGACGCTCCGGTGCCCGCCTACAGCAACGCAGGGGAGGCCCGCAGGCCCGTGCCCAGAGGCCACTGGCCACGCCGAGCTGCTCCCGGCAGTCGCCATGGGCCGCGGGGTGACCAGCCCTCTCCCCAGCCGGCTCTGGGAGGTCCCTCCCAGGCTGCTCTTCCTCAGTGCCTTTCCTCCAGAGGTGGAGCGTGCAAGGGCTCACACCCACAGCCAGGACGAGGGAGCAGGGCTGCCTCCCTGGGGCTGACGCTCTGTGCTCCCCTTCGAGCTGGAACGAAAAGAAAAGCTGCCTTTGTTCCCAGTTACAACACAGAGAAACGGCTGTCTCGTGCACATGCCTGCACCTTTTCTGACAGAAAATGGCTTTGGGGGACTATGGAAACTCCTGGGGAGAAAAAAAGAAAACCAAACCATTAAAATAAACGCTGCTCAGCTGATGTTGGAGACCTTGGTATTAGACACCCAGACTTGTTCTCCTCCACGCAGTTATCACTCCTGCACCAGGAACTGCTTGCTAGTGGGTGAATCTGACGGCAGCAGCTCCCAGGCAGAGCTGGGAGCAGCTCCTGGGGACATCTTTAGGCTTTACAGCAGTGTTTGCTGCCCCAGCACGGGTCCCCGGCCCCCTGCAGGGACCAGGCAGGAGGCTGGAGGGAAGAGTCCCAGCAACAGCTTTGGCCTCCAGGCTGGAGAACCCTGTCCCAGGCTCAGGCACCGCTGCCTCCGGGCTCCCCTACCCCATCCTGGGGCAATAAGGCAACTCTCTTCCTTCTACAGAGCAACACTCAAAGCTTAAGGGGAGTTTCCTCTTAAGGCATTTCCTCCCTAATGCAGGTTTCCCCCAGGCCTAGAGGTTGCCACAGGGCTCTATGGCCAGTGTTCAAAGGTGTCTCAAATGCCAAAAGGAAAGTGGCTTTTCGCAGGCAACAATGCAGTGAGATTTCTGAAGCTGTGTAAAATAACGTGTTCACCTTGCCCATCAAGTGCGTTATCGTGAGGACCTGGCAAGGGCCCTGGTTTTGTACCGCAGCAGAGATGCTGTTGTAGCCACAGGACTCCAAGTTCTGGGGGCGTGAAAGGAACAAACTCAAACATCTCAGAGCTCACCATGACATCAAAATAGCTGGCCGGGAAGCCCTTCTTCGAAGCTGCTAGATGAAATGACAGGGCAGAAACGCAGAGGGAGCAAGTTTTCTCAGGAAAGGAAAGAGAAACCCCACTTTTTTTGAAACACAGATTTAGCCCCCTTAATATTTTTTCTTGTGAGATTGTGTCAGCAGTCAGACTGCGAGCACGTGATTAAACTGTTAAAACACCCAGATACTTGAGGATTATTTCCTGTATTAAATCCTCTTACAAGCAGGGCGGTCTGTTGCCCTGCGGGTAGGGTAGTACAGTGGTATGACTGGCATGACAGGCAATTTTCCTTTCCTAGTACAAGGATGCATTTATGAAGGCAACTCTGGGGTGCAAGCGGTGCCGCACAACAAAGCAGCCTGTGAAACCCAGACGTTAGCTGTTAGAAGCAGGAAGAGGCAACGGGCCTTTGCTTCAGACTCAGCAAAAGATTTACCAAACCCGAGGAAGGTGACAAAAAGGGAAGAGTTTCCGTGGCGTAACTTTGGTGTGGCAGGTGAGGTTTCCATCCATGTTGCTCATGCCTCCGCCTCGTTTTGTTTGCAGATGCAGTGTTGGATCAAACTGCAAGACCAGTTTTCTTTACTGCACATGCTACTGTAGTGCAAATACCCTGTGGTTTCTCAGGACGCACACCAATCCCACCCCTAGTGCCTGATGGCTGAGATCCCCACTGGCTCCAGTAGCTGCACTCGGACCCCCCCTCACTCCACTGGCTGCGCTGGGACGCACACCAGTAGCTGGCACCACAAGCCAGAGCTGCCTACGGCCTCGGGTTGACTCCAGTAGCTGGCACTCAGTCCACCCCCGCCACGTCCCCCATAGCAGGCACAGAGTCCCTTCAGCTCACAGACAAACAGGACAGGGAGTGAGATTACACAGAGAGGTCATTAAAAGAGGTTTAATGAGAAGCTCTATGAGAAGACAGGACAGACGTCATCTATGCCCTGCCACCAATCACTTGTCTCTGGGGAGACTGTGGTGTCATCAGGTTGCCCGTCACCTGGAACTTCCTCAACGAGATTAGAGGGGATCAATCCCCTTGTGCCGTCGGTCAGCTCTCCCACGTACCAACCGTCTCCATCCACGTCTCCAAAGACGTAAACGTATTGTCCAGCAACTAGCGGAAGCTCCAGCTCAGGCCGCTCGTTGGGACCATCAAAAGGATCATAGCTGTAACGAGCGATGAATGCTCGCAGCTCTGCCGGTTGTTTTCTCATAGCCTCCAGCAGGACGGACTCCTTGTCTGCTCCCAGGTTAGCCTGCTGCGGCTTGGAAACGGTGCTGTTGGATCTTTCTCCTTCCAGCCATTCCAGTTCCTGAAACAGCTGCTGGCGGCGTTTCTTTAGATTCTCAAACCAGTCACTGAGTTCCTTCAGATGGGCAGGGAATGCCCGCAGGGATTCTCTGTGCTCCCTGTGGGCCAGCTTTGTCTCCTCATGTTCCCTCTCCAGCTGTTGACTCCTTTCTGCCCTGTCCCTCACGGCTTTCAGCTCGCGCTCGGCCGCTTCCAGCCGGGTAAAAAGACAGATGGTTGCTTGGATAGTAGAGTCTCGCTCCTCTGCCAGTCGCGCTAGCTGCCCTTTCAGGTTGGCATTTTCAGCCTGAACCTGTTCTGTCAAAGCCATCTGCCCACGCAGGCGAGCGTTTTCTTCAGCCAGGTGGGTGTTTTCATTTGTCACCTTGGCGAGCTGCACCTGCAACTCCTCACAAGCTTGCCCGGGGGTGCTCACATCAGAGGATCCTTCTTCATCTGCAGCCGCTCGGGCCTCCAGCCCCTCAGCTGCCTTCTGTGCCAAGTCGTGCCGCTTGTCCCGTGCCAGCAGAGCTCTGGTGGGCTCTCCCGTTTCCCCACCCCTCGGCTGAGGAAGCAATGGCGGGCACAGGTGCTCAGCGGAGCGCTGGATGGGCAGTGGCCCGCGAGCATTGACCAGGCGATGGATGGTCACCTGCAGCTGCCTGGCTCGCTCTCCCAGCCGCAAGGTGAGGGCAGCTAGTTGAGCATTCTTCTGCTGCAGTCTCCCTGCCTCCTTGCACGCTCTTGGAGAACCGTCCTTTCCCAGGAGGTGGCTCTCCATCTCTGAGGAACTCTGTTGCCTCTCCAGGTCTTTCAGAAGACGCTGCAGGTGTCTGCTCTGCTCCAGGAGATGGCTGCATGCGCTGCCAGGCAGCATCAAGTCCTCCCGCTCCATCACCCGGAGCTGAGCACCTCTCACAGCCTGGCACGGTGCTTGTGGCCCAGCACTGTGGCTTTCTGTTGGTCTTTCCTGCAGGGCCGCCAAGGTGTGGGGCCTGTTTCTGCCAGAGGAGCAGGAGCTCTGCGTCCCCTGATGGCCCTGGTGGCCAGGAGAGCCCTCGGGCTGGGCCGTGCAGGGGGAGGCAGGCAGCTCGCGCTTGAACCGCTGCAGGATGGCTTGGGTGGACAGTGCCATCTCCTGCTGCAGCTGGTTCTGGAGGCAGCGGGTGCGGGTGGGCTGGGAGACAGCTGTGGCATTGGCTGCAGGGCTGCGTGGGGCATGGCTCCTGCTCTGCGCACTGGTGGCTTTCCCCTGCTCACCAGGGATGCCCCGAGTAGATGGGACAAGCTGTCGGTGTCTGCCGGTTGCAGTGCTGCTGGCCTTTCCCCTGCCCTGGCCAGAAGCTGCATAGGCTGCTGCTGGCAGAGGCGGGAGCTTGCAGCAAGTTCTGGCAGCTCCTGGTGCCCGAGCTGCGTGCACCTTCTGTGGTGCTGCTGCCTGCCTTGCTGGCAGACGGGCTGTCTCCTCGCGCCTCACCCTGACAGAGGGCATTGTCACCCTGCATGCTGCGCTGTCCGTCTGCAAGAGAATGCGAGGAGAGAGGCTGCGTGACTGTGGCCCTTCGCCCGTGCCCCCGTGTCCCAGCTGGAAAAGCCCCTGTGCCGGCTCCCCTGCCAGCCCCCAGGGCAGCACTCGGCCCCACAGGGAGTTGCCGCTCGGCTCCCAGAGCTGGCTGGGGAGCGCACTGCTCCGGCCATGGCCCACAGTGACTCCTGGGAGCATCCCCGACATGCCCGGGCAGCCTGCAGGCACGGCTTGTGGGGCTCAGTTTGCTATGTGACCGGGCCCTCCCGTCCCCTCCTGCAGCTCCCGCCTGCCGGTCGGCAGCTCCTGGACTCGGGAAGACGTTTGTCCCGGTCTCCCTCGGGCTCCCTACCTGTGCGCGTCGGCTCCCAGCGGCCTGCGAGCTCTGTGGGCAGGGGAGCCGTCGCAGCCTGTTCCCATGGGGGGACGAAGCCTGTCCCTGGCTGTCCTGCGGCGCTGCCAGCGGCCGCCTGTGGCCCATCTGCGGGCAGGAGGAGGAGAAGTCAAGGACTGGAGGCGGCTGCCTTGGCACAGCGGCCCCCACAGTGGCGGCAAGCCCGGCCCTGGCACTAAGGCAGCTCCGCGTGGCCCCGTCCCACCACCGGCCTCCCCCTCCTGCCCCGTCCCTCACCTGGCGCTGGTTCTGCAGGCCCGGCAGCCTGCTGTTGGGCTGGGGGCGGGCGTTTGCCTCCTCTTGCGTGGGCATCTTCGGCGGCGTCTGCCGACAACCGGCCATGGTCACCCAGGGGAGATGCTGCCTCCTGAGGGAGTGGCTCTCCTGGGAGTGGGCACCCCAGGGCTCTGGCTCCTTAAATACCCGCGGGGTCGCCATGGGGACCCGTATCACAATGACCTCTGGGCATGGTGCGCCGCCTGCATCACAAAGCCCTTGCGGTTGCTGTGGAGACGCTCACACCCACACCTGGCGGGGACTGGCTGTGCCCGGCTGTGCCCGGCTGTGCCCGGCGTGGGGCAGCCCCTGCTTGCCCCTCACAGAGGCCCCAGCAGGCCCGAGCCCGCACCTCCCACATCCCCCCGGTGCCAGCAGCCTCTGCAGAGCTCAGTCCTGTGTGCGTGCAGCAGCTCTGGGTGCCACCGCCCGGGGCCTTGTCCCCAGGCATGGCTCCCACACAGGGCGCCCAGGCCTGGGGACGCTCCGGTGCCCGCCTACAGCAACGCAGGGGAGGCCCGCAGGCCCGTGCCCAGAGGCCACTGGCCACGCCGAGCTGCTCCCGGCAGTCGCCATGGGCCGCGGGGTGACCAGCCCTCTCCCCAGCCGGCTCTGGGAGGTCCCTCCCAGGCTGCTCTTCCTCAGTGCCTTTCCTCCAGAGGTGGAGCGTGCAAGGGCTCACACCCACAGCCAGGACGAGGGAGCAGGGCTGCCTCCCTGGGGCTGACGCTCTGTGCTCCCTTTCGAGCTGGAATGAAAAGAAAAGCTGCCTTTGTTCCCAGTTACAACACAGAGAAACGGCTGTCTCGTGCACATGCCTGCACCTTTTCTGACAGAAAATGGCTTTGGGGGACTATGGAAACTCCTGGGGAGAAAAAAAGAAAACCAAACCATTAAAATAAACGCTGCTCAGCTGATGTTGGAGACCTTGGTATTAGACACCCAGACTTGTTCTCCTCCACGCAGTTATATCACTCCTGCACCAGGAACTTCTTGCTAGTGGGTGAATCTGACGGCAGCAGCTCCCAGGCAGAGCTGGGAGCAGCTCCTGGGGACATCTTTAGGCTTTACAGCAGTGTTTGCTGCCCCAGCACGGGTCCCCGGCCCCCTGCAGGGACCAGGCAGGAGGCTGGAGGGAAGAGTCCCAGCAACAGCTTTGGCCTCCAGGCTGGAGAACCCTGTCCCAGGCTCAGGCACCGCTGCCTCCGGGCTCCCCTACCCCATCCTGGGGCAATAAGGCAACTCTCTTCCTTCTACAGAGCAACACTCAAAGCTTAAGGGGAGTTTCCTCTTAAGGCATTTCCTCCCTAATGCAGGTTTCCCCCAGGCCTAGAGGTTGCCACAGGGCTCTATGGCCAGTGTTCAAAGGTGTCTCAAATGCCAAAAGGAAAGTGGCTTTTCGCAGGCAACAATGCAGTGAGATTTCTGAAGCTGTGTAAAATAACGTGTTCACCTTGCCCATCAAGTGCGTTATCGCGAGGACCTGGCAAGGGCCCTGGTTTTGTACCGCAGCAGAGATGCTGTTGTAGCCACAGGACTCCAAGTTCTGGGGGCGTGAAAGGAACAAACTCAAACATCTCAGAGCTCACCATGACATCAAAATAGCTGGCCGGGAAGCCCTTCTTCGAAGCTGCTAGATGAAATGACAGGGCAGAAACGCAGAGGGAGCAAGTTTTCTCAGGAAAGGAAAGAGAAACCCCACTTTTTTTGAAACACAGATTTAGCCCCCTTAATATTTTTTCTTGTGAGATTGTGTCAGCAGTCAGACTGCGAGCACGTGATTAAACTGTTAAAACACCCAGATACTTGAGGATTATTTCCTGTATTAAATCCTCTTACAAGCAGGGCGGTCTGTTGCCCTGCGGGTAGGGTAGTACAGTGGTATGACTGGCATGACAGGCAATTTTCCTTTCCTAGTACAAGGATGCATTTATGAAGGCAACTCTGGGGTGCAAGCGGTGCCGCACAACAAAGCAGCCTGTGAAACCCAGACGTTAGCTGTTAGAAGCAGGAAGAGGCAACGGGCCTTTGCTTCAGACTCAGCAAAAGATTTACCAAACCCGAGGAAGGTGACAAAAAGGGAAGAGTTTCCGTGGCGTAACTTTGGTGTGGCAGGTGAGGTTTCCATCCATGTTGCTCATGCCTCCGCCTCGTTTTGTTTGCAGATGCAGTGTTGGATCAAACTGCAAGACCAGTTTTCTTTACTGCACATGCTACTGTAGTGCAAATACCCTGTGGTTTCTCAGGACGCACACCAATCCCACCCCTAGTGCCTGATGGCTGAGATTCCCACTGGCTCCAGTAGCTGCACTCGGACCCCCCCTCACTCCACTGGCTGCGCTGGGACGCACACCAGTAGCTGGCACCACAAGCCAGAGCTGCCTACGGCCTCGGGTTGACTCCAGTAGCTGGCACTCAGTCCACCCCCGCCACGTCCCCCATAGCAGGCACAGAGTCCCTTCAGCTCACAGACAAACAGGACAGGGAGTGAGATTACACAGAGAGGTCATTAAAAGAGGTTTAATGAGAAGCTCTATGAGAAGACAGGACAGACGTCATCTATGCCCTGCCACCAATCACTTGTCTCTGGGGAGACTGTGGTGTCATCAGGTTGCCCGTCACCTGGAACTTCCTCAACGAGATTAGAGGGGATCAATCCCCTTGTGCCGTCGGTCAGCTCTCCCACGTACCAACCGTCTCCATCCACGTCTCCAAAGACGTAAACGTATTGTCCAGCAACTAGCGGAAGCTCCAGCTCAGGCCGCTCGTTGGGACCATCAAAAGGATCATAGCTGTAACGAGCGATGAATGCTCGCAGCTCTGCCGGTTGTTTTCTCACAGCCTCCAGCAGGACGGACTCCTTGTCTGCTCCCAGGTTAGCCTGCTGCGGCTTGGAAACGGTGCTGTTGGATCTTTCTCCTTCCAGCCATTCCAGTTCCTGAAACAGCTGCTGGCGGCGTTTCTTTAGATTCTCAAACCAGTCACTGAGTTCCTTCAGATGGGCAGGGAATGCCCGCAGGGATTCTCTGTGCTCCCTGTGGGCCAGCTTTGTCTCCTCATGTTCCCTCTCCAGCTGTTGACTCCTTTCTGCCCTGTCCCTCACGGCTTTCAGCTCGCGCTCGGCCGCTTCCAGCCGGGTAAAAAGACAGATGGTTGCTTGGATAGTAGAGTCTCGCTCCTCTGCCAGTCGCGCTAGCTGCCCTTTCAGGTTGGCATTTTCAGCCTGAACCTGTTCTGTCAAAGCCATCTGCCCACGCAGGCGAGCGTTTTCTTCAGCCAGGTGGGTGTTTTCATTTGTCACCTTGGCGAGCTGCACCTGCAACTCCTCACAAGCTTGCCCGGGGGTGCTCACATCAGAGGATCCTTCTTCATCTGCAGCCGCTCGGGCCTCCAGCCCCTCAGCTGCCTTCTGTGCCAAGTCGTGCCGCTTGTCCCGTGCCAGCAGAGCTCTGGTGGGCTCTCCCGTTTCCCCACCCCTCGGCTGAGGAAGCAATGGCGGGCACAGGTGCTCAGCGGAGCGCTGGATGGGCAGTGGCCCGCGAGCATTGACCAGGCGATGGATGGTCACCTGCAGCTGCCTGGCTCGCTCTCCCAGCCGCAAGGTGAGGGCAGCTAGTTGAGCATTCTTCTGCTGCAGTCTCCCTGCCTCCTTGCACGCTCTTGGAGAACCGTCCTTTCCCAGGAGGCGGCTCTCCATCTCTGAGGAACTCTGTTGCCTCTCCAGGTCTTTCAGAAGACGCTGCAGGTGTCTGCTCTGCTCCAGGAGATGGCTGCATGCGCTGCCAGGCAGCATCAAGTCCTCCCGCTCCATCACCCGGAGCTGAGCACCTCTCACAGCCTGGCACGTTGCTTGTGGCCCAGTACTGTGGCTTTCTGTTGGTCTTTCCTGCAGGGCCGCCAAGGTGTGGGGCCTGTTTCTGCCAGAGGAGCAGGAGCTCTGCGTCCCCTGATGGCCCTGGTGGCCAGGAGAGCCCTCGGGCTGGGCCGTGCAGGGGGAGGCAGGCAGCTCGCGCTTGAACCGCTGCAGGATGGCTTGGGTGGACAGTGCCATCTCCTGCTGCAGCTGGTTCTGGAGGCAGCGGGTGCGGGTGGGCTGGGAGACAGCTGTGGCATGGGCTGCAGGGCTGCGTGGGGCATGGCTCCTGCTCTGCGCACTGGTGGCTTTCCCCTGCTCACCAGGGATGCCCCGAGTAGATGGGACAAGCTGTCGGTGTCTGCCGGTTGCAGTGCTGCTGGCCTTTCCCCTGCCCTGGCCAGAAGCTGCATAGGCTGCTGCTGGCAGAGGCGGGAGCTTGCAGCAAGTTCTGGCAGCTCCTGGTGCCCGAGCTGCGTGCACCTTCTGTGGTGCTGCTGCCTGCCTTGCTGGCAGACGGGCTGTCTCCTCGCGCCTCACCCTGACAGAGGGCATTGTCACCCTGCATGCTGCGCTGTCCGTCTGCAAGAGAATGCGAGGAGAGAGGCTGCGTGACTGTGGCCCTTCGCCCGTGCCCCCGTGTCCCAGCTGGAAAAGCCCCTGTGCCGGCTCCCCTGCCAGCCCCCAGGGCAGCACTCGGCCCCACAGGGAGTTGCCGCTCGGCTCCCAGAGCTGGCTGGGGAGCGCACTGCTCCGGCCATGGCCCACAGTGACTCCTGGGAGCATCCCCGACATGCCCGGGCAGCCTGCAGGCACGGCTTGTGGGGCTCAGTTTGCTATGTGACCGGGCCCTCCCGTCCCCTCCTGCAGCTCCCGCCTGCCGGTCGGCAGCTCCTGGACTCGGGAAGACGTTTGTCCCGGTCTCCCTCGGGCTCCCTACCTGTGCGCGTCGGCTCCCAGCGGCCTGCGAGCTCTGTGGGCAGGGGAGCCGTCGCAGCCTGTTCCCATGGGGGGACGAAGCCTGTCCCTGGCTGTCCTGCGGCGCTGCCAGCGGCTGCCTGTGGCCCATCTGCGGGCAGGAGGAGGAGAAGTCAAGGACTGGAGGCGGCTGCCTTGGCACAGCGGCCCCCACAGTGGCGGCAAGCCCGGCCCTGGCACTAAGGCAGCTCCGCGTGGCCCCGTCCCACCACCGGCCTCCCCCTCCTGCCCCGTCCCTCACCTGGCGCTGGTTCTGCAGGCCCGGCAGCCTGCTGTTGGGCTGGGGGCGGGCGTTTGCCTCCTCTTGCGTGGGCATCTTCGGCGGCGTCTGCCGACAACCGGCCATGGTCACCCAGGGGAGATGCTGCCTCCTGAGGGAGTGGCTCTCCTGGGAGTGGGCACCCCAGGGCTCTGGCTCCTTAAATACCCGCGGGGTCGCCATGGGGACCCGTATCACAATGACCTCTGGGCATGGTGCGCCGCCTGCATCACAAAGCCCTTGCGGTTGCTGTGGAGACGCTCACACCCACACCTGGCGGGGACTGGCTGTGCCCGGCTGTGCCCGGCTGTGCCCGGCGTGGGGCAGCCCCTGCTTGCCCCTCACAGAGGCCCCAGCAGGCCCGAGCCCGCACCTCCCACATCCCCCCGGTGCCAGCAGCCTCTGCAGAGCTCAGTCCTGTGTGCGTGCAGCAGCTCTGGGTGCCACCGCCCGGGGCCTTGTCCCCAGGCATGGCTCCCACACAGGGCGCCCAGGCCTGGGGACGCTCCGGTGCCCGCCTACAGCAACGCAGGGGAGGCCCGCAGGCCCGTGCCCAGAGGCCACTGGCCACGCCGAGCTGCTCCCGGCAGTCGCCATGGGCCGCGGGGTGACCAGCCCTCTCCCCAGCCGGCTCTGGGAGGTCCCTCCCAGGCTGCTCTTCCTCAGTGCCTTTCCTCCAGAGGTGGAGCGTGCAAGGGCTCACACCCACAGCCAGGACGAGGGAGCAGGGCTGCCTCCCTGGGGCTGACGCTCTGTGCTCCCTTTCGAGCTGGAATGAAAAGAAAAGCTGCCTTTGTTCCCAGTTACAACACAGAGAAACGGCTGTCTCGTGCACATGCCTGCACCTTTTCTGACAGAAAATGGCTTTGGGGGACTATGGAAACTCCTGGGGAGAAAAAAAGAAAACCAAACCATTAAAATAAACGCTGCTCAGCTGATGTTGGAGACCTTGGTATTAGACACCCAGACTTGTTCTCCTCCACGCAGTTATCACTCCTGCACCAGGAACTGCTTGCTAGTGGGTGAATCTGACGGCAGCAGCTCCCAGGCAGAGCTGGGAGCAGCTCCTGGGGACATCTTTAGGCTTTACAGCAGTGTTTGCTGCCCCAGCACGGGTCCCCGGCCCCCTGCAGGGACCAGGCAGGAGGCTGGAGGGAAGAGTCCCAGCAACAGCTTTGGCCTCCAGGCTGGAGAACCCTGTCCCAGGCTCAGGCACCGCTGCCTCCGGGCTCCCCTACCCCATCCTGGGGCAATAAGGCAACTCTCTTCCTTCTACAGAGCAACACTCAAAGCTTAAGGGGAGTTTCCTCTTAAGGCATTTCCTCCCTAATGCAGGTTTCCCCCAGGCCTAGAGGTTGCCACAGGGCTCTATGGCCAGTGTTCAAAGGTGTCTCAAATGCCAAAAGGAAAGTGGCTTTTCGCAGGCAACAATGCAGTGAGATTTCTGAAGCTGTGTAAAATAACGTGTTCACCTTGCCCATCAAGTGCGTTATCGTGAGGACCTGGCAAGGGCCCTGGTTTTGTACCGCAGCAGAGATGCTGTTGTAGCCACAGGACTCCAAGTTCTGGGGGCGTGAAAGGAACAAACTCAAACATCTCAGAGCTCACCATGACATCAAAATAGCTGGCCGGGAAGCCCTTCTTCGAAGCTGCTAGATGAAATGACAGGGCAGAAACGTAGAGGGAGCAAGTTTTCTCAGGAAAGGAAAGAGAAACCCCACTTTTTTTGAAACACAGATTTAGCCCCCTTAATATTTTTTCTTGTGAGATTGTGTCAGCAGTCAGACTGCGAGCACGTGATTAAACTGTTAAAACACCCAGATACTTGAGGATTTTTTCCTGTATTAAATCCTCTTACAAGCAGGGCGGTCTGTTGCCCTGCGGGTAGGGTAGTACAGTGGTATGACTGGCATGACAGGCAATTTTCCTTTCCTAGTACAAGGATGCATTTATGAAGGCAACTCTGGGGTGCAAGCGGTGCCGCACAACAAAGCAGCCTGTGAAACCCAGACGTTAGCTGTTAGAAGCAGGAAGAGGCAATGGGCCTTTGCTTCAGACTCAGCAAAAGATTTACCAAACCCGAGGAAGGTGACAAAAAGGGAAGAGTTTCCGTGGCGTAACTTTGGTGTGGCAGGTGAGGTTTCCATCCATGTTGCTCATGCCTCCGCCTCGTTTTGTTTGCAGATGCAGTGTTGGATCAAACTGCAAGACCAGTTTTCTTTACTGCACATGCTACTGTAGTGCAAATACCCTGTGGTTTCTCAGGACGCACACCAATCCCACCCCTAGTGCCTGATGGCTGAGATCCCCACTGGCTCCAGTAGCTGCACTCGGACCCCCCCTCACTCCACTGGCTGCGCTGGGACGCACACCAGTAGCTGGCACCACAAGCCAGAGCTGCCTACGGCCTCGGGTTGACTCCAGTAGCTGGCACTCAGTCCACCCCCGCCACGTCCCCCATAGCAGGCACAGAGTCCCTTCAGCTCACAGACAAACAGGACAGGGAGTGAGATTACACAGAGAGGTCATTAAAAGAGGTTTAATGAGAAGCTCTATGAGAAGACAGGACAGACGTCATCTATGCCCTGCCACCAATCACTTGTCTCTGGGGAGACTGTGGTGTCATCAGGTTGCCCGTCACCTGGAACTTCCTCAACGAGATTAGAGGGGATCAATCCCCTTGTGCCGTCGGTCAGCTCTCCCACGTACCAACCGTCTCCATCCACGTCTCCAAAGACGTAAACGTATTGTCCAGCAACTAGCGGAAGCTCCAGCTCAGGCCGCTCATTGGGACCATCAAAAGGATCATAGCTGTAACGAGCGATGAATGCTCGCAGCTCTGCCGGTTGTTTTCTCATAGCCTCCAGCAGGACGGACTCCTTGTCTGCTCCCAGGTTAGCCTGCTGCGGCTTGGAAACGGTGCTGTTGGATCTTTCTCCTTCCAGCCATTCCAGTTCCTGAAACAGCTGCTGGCGGCGTTTCTTTAGATTCTCAAACCAGTCACTGAGTTCCTTCAGATGGGCAGGGAATGCCCGCAGGGATTCTCTGTGCTCCCTGTGGGCCAGCTTTGTCTCCTCATGTTCCCTCTCCAGCTGTTGACTCCTTTCTGCCCTGTCCCTCACGGCTTTCAGCTCGCGCTCGGCCGCTTCCAGCCGGGTAAAAAGACAGATGGTTGCTTGGATAGTAGAGTCTCGCTCCTCTGCCAGTCGCGCTAGCTGCCCTTTCAGGTTGGCATTTTCAGCCTGAACCTGTTCTGTCAAAGCCATCTGCCCACGCAGGCGAGCGTTTTCTTCAGCCAGGTGGGTGTTTTCATTTGTCACCTTGGCGAGCTGCACCTGCAACTCCTCACAAGCTTGCCCGGGGGTGCTCACATCAGAGGATCCTTCTTCATCTGCAGCCGCTCGGGCCTCCAGCCCCTCAGCTGCCTTCTGTGCCAAGTCGTGCCGCTTGTCCCGTGCCAGCAGAGCTCTGGTGGGCTCTCCCGTTTCCCCACCCCTCGGCTGAGGAAGCAATGGCGGGCACAGGTGCTCAGCGGAGCGCTGGATGGGCAGTGGCCCGCGAGCATTGACCAGGCGATGGATGGTCACCTGCAGCTGCCTGGCTCGCTCTCCCAGCCGCAAGGTGAGGGCAGCTAGTTGAGCATTCTTCTGCTGCAGTCTCCCTGCCTCCTTGCACGCTCTTGGAGAACCGTCCTTTCCCAGGAGGCGGCTCTCCATCTCTGAGGAACTCTGTTGCCTCTCCAGGTCTTTCAGAAGACGCTGCAGGTGTCTGCTCTGCTCCAGGAGATGGCTGCATGCGCTGCCAGGCAGCATCAAGTCCTCCCGCTCCATCACCCGGAGCTGAGCACCTCTCACAGCCTGGCACGTTGCTTGTGGCCCAGCACTGTGGCTTTCTGTTGGTCTTTCCTGCAGGGCCGCCAAGGTGTGGGGCCTGTTTCTGCCAGAGGAGCAGGAGCTCTGCGTCCCCTGATGGCCCTGGTGGCCAGGAGAGCCCTCGGGCTGGGCCGTGCAGGGGGAGGCAGGCAGCTCGCGCTTGAACCGCTGCAGGGTGGCTTGGGTGGACAGTGCCATCTCCTGCTGCAGCTGGTTCTGGAGGCAGCGGGTGCGGGTGGGCTGGGAGACAGCTGTGGCATGGGCTGCAGGGCTGCGTGGGGCATGGCTCCTGCTCTGCGCACTGGTGGCTTTCCCCTGCTCACCAGGGATGCCCCGAGTAGATGGGACAAGCTGTCGGTGTCTGCCGGTTGCAGTGCTGCTGGCCTTTCCCCTGCCCTGGCCAGAAGCTGCATAGGCTGCTGCTGGCAGAGGCGGGAGCTTGCAGCAAGTTCTGGCAGCTCCTGGTGCCCGAGCTGCGTGCACCTTCTGTGGTGCTGCTGCCTGCCTTGCTGGCAGACGGGCTGTCTCCTCGCGCCTCACCCTGACAGAGGGCATTGTCACCCTGCATGCTGCGCTGTCCGTCTGCAAGAGAATGCGAGGAGAGAGGCTGCATGACTGTGGCCCTTCGCCCGTGCCCCCGTGTCCCAGCTGGAAAAGCCCCTGTGCCGGCTCCCCTGCCAGCCCCCAGGGCAGCACTCGGCCCCACAGGGAGTTGCCGCTCGGCTCCCAGAGCTGGCTGGGGAGCGCACTGCTCCGGCCATGGCCCACAGTGACTCCTGGGAGCATCCCCGACATGCCCGGGCAGCCTGCAGGCACGGCTTGTGGGGCTCAGTTTGCTATGTGACCGGGCCCTCCCGTCCCCTCCTGCAGCTCCCGCCTGCCGGTCGGCAGCTCCTGGACTCGGGAAGACGTTTGTCCCGGTCTCCCTCGGGCTCCCTACCTGTGCGCGTCGGCTCCCAGCGGCCTGCGAGCTCTGTGGGCAGGGGAGCCGTCGCAGCCTGTTCCCATGGGGGGACGAAGCCTGTCCCTGGCTGTCCTGCGGCGCTGCCAGCGGCCGCCTGTGGCCCATCTGCGGGCAGGAGGAGGAGAAGTCAAGGACTGGAGGCGGCTGCCTTGGCACAGCGGCCCCCACAGTGGCGGCAAGCCCGGCCCTGGCACTAAGGCAGCTCCGCGTGGCCCCGTCCCACCACCGGCCTCCCCCTCCTGCCCCGTCCCTCACCTGGCGCTGGTTCTGCAGGCCCGGCAGCCTGCTGTTGGGCTGGGGGCGGGCGTTTGCCTCCTCTTGCGTGGGCATCTTCGGCGGCGTCTGCCGACAACCGGCCATGGTCACCCAGGGGAGATGCTGCCTCCTGAGGGAGTGGCTCTCCTGGGAGTGGGCACCCCAGGGCTCTGGCTCCTTAAATACCCGCGGGGTCGCCATGGGGACCCGTATCACAATGACCTCTGGGCATGGTGCGCCGCCTGCATCACAAAGCCCTTGCGGTTGCTGTGGAGACGCTCACACCCACACCTGGCGGGGACTGGCTGTGCCCGGCTGTGCCCGGCTGTGCCCGGCGTGGGGCAGCCCCTGCTTGCCCCTCACAGAGGCCCCAGCAGGCCCGAGCCCGCACCTCCCACATCCCCCCGGTGCCAGCAGCCTCTGCAGAGCTCAGTCCTGTGTGCGTGCAGCAGCTCTGGGTGCCACCGCCCGGGGCCTTGTCCCCAGGCATGGCTCCCACACAGGGCGCCCAGGCCTGGGGACGCTCCGGTGCCCGCCTACAGCAACGCAGGGGAGGCCCGCAGGCCCGTGCCCAGAGGCCACTGGCCACGCCGAGCTGCTCCCGGCAGTCGCCATGGGCCGCGGGGTGACCAGCCCTCTCCCCAGCCGGCTCTGGGAGGTCCCTCCCAGGCTGCTCTTCCTCAGTGCCTTTCCTCCAGAGGTGGAGCGTGCAAGGGCTCACACCCACAGCCAGGACGAGGGAGCAGGGCTGCCTCCCTGGGGCTGACGCTCTGTGCTCCCCTTCGAGCTGGAACGAAAAGAAAAGCTGCCTTTGTTCCCAGTTACAACACAGAGAAACGGCTGTCTCGTGCACATGCCTGCACCTTTTCTGACAGAAAATGGCTTTGGGGGACTATGGAAACTCCTGGGGAGAAAAAAAGAAAACCAAACCATTAAAATAAACGCTGCTCAGCTGATGTTGGAGACCTTGGTATTAGACACCCAGACTTGTTCTCCTCCACGCAGTTATCACTCCTGCACCAGGAACTGCTTGCTAGTGGGTGAATCTGACGGCAGCAGCTCCCAGGCAGAGCTGGGAGCAGCTCCTGGGGACATCTTTAGGCTTTACAGCAGTGTTTGCTGCCCCAGCACGGGTCCCCGGCCCCCTGCAGGGACCAGGCAGGAGGCTGGAGGGAAGAGTCCCAGCAACAGCTTTGGCCTCCAGGCTGGAGAACCCTGTACCAGGCTCAGGCACCGCTGCCTCCGGGCTCCCCTACCCCATCCTGGGGCAATAAGGCAACTCTCTTCCTTCTACAGAGCAACACTCAAAGCTTAAGGGGAGTTTCCTCTTAAGGCATTTCCTCCCTAATGCAGGTTTCCCCCAGGCCTAGAGGTTGCCACAGGGCTCTATGGCCAGTGTTCAAAGGTGTCTCAAATGCCAAAAGGAAAGTGGCTTTTCGCAGGCAACAATGCAGTGAGATTTCTGAAGCTGTGTAAAATAACGTGTTCACCTTGCCCATCAAGTGCGTTATCGTGAGGACCTGGCAAGGGCCCTGGTTTTGTACCGCAGCAGAGATGCTGTTGTAGCCACAGGACTCCAAGTTCTGGGGGCGTGAAAGGAACAAACTCAAACATCTCAGAGCTCACCATGACATCAAAATAGCTGGCCGGGAAGCCCTTCTTCGAAGCTGCTAGATGAAATGACAGGGCAGAAACGCAGAGGGAGCAAGTTTTCTCAGGAAAGGAAAGAGAAACCCCACTTTTTTTGAAACACAGATTTAGCCCCCTTAATATTTTTTCTTGTGAGATTGTGTCAGCAGTCAGACTGCGAGCACGTGATTAAACTGTTAAAACACCCAGATACTTGAGGATTATTTCCTGTATTAAATCCTCTTACAAGCAGGGCGGTCTGTTGCCCTGCGGGTAGGGTAGTACAGTGGTATGACTGGCATGACAGGCAATTTTCCTTTCCTAGTACAAGGATGCATTTATGAAGGCAACTCTGGGGTGCAAGCGGTGCCGCACAACAAAGCAGCCTGTGAAACCCAGACGTTAGCTGTTAGAAGCAGGAAGAGGCAATGGGCCTTTGCTTCAGACTCAGCAAAAGATTTACCAAACCCGAGGAAGGTGACAAAAAGGGAAGAGTTTCCGTGGCGTAACTTTGGTGTGGCAGGTGAGGTTTCCATCCATGTTGCTCATGCCTCCGCCTCGTTTTGTTTGCAGATGCAGTGTTGGATCAAACTGCAAGACCAGTTTTCTTTACTGCACATGCTACTGTAGTGCAAATACCCTGTGGTTTCTCAGGACGCACACCAATCCCACCCCTAGTGCCTGATGGCTGAGATCCCCACTGGCTCCAGTAGCTGCACTCGGACCCCCCCTCACTCCACTGGCTGCGCTGGGACGCACACCAGTAGCTGGCACCACAAGCCAGAGCTGCCTACGGCCTCGGGTTGACTCCAGTAGCTGGCACTCAGTCCACCCCCGCCACGTCCCCCATAGCAGGCACAGAGTCCCTTCAGCTCACAGACAAACAGGACAGGGAGTGAGATTACACAGAGAGGTCATTAAAAGAGGTTTAATGAGAAGCTCTATGAGAAGACAGGACAGACGTCATCTATGCCCTGCCACCAATCACTTGTCTCTGGGGAGACTGTGGTGTCATCAGGTTGCCCGTCACCTGGAACTTCCTCAACGAGATTAGAGGGGATCAATCCCCTTGTGCCGTCGGTCAGCTCTCCCACGTACCAACCGTCTCCATCCACGTCTCCAAAGACGTAAACGTATTGTCCAGCAACTAGCGGAAGCTCCAGCTCAGGCCGCTCGTTGGGACCATCAAAAGGATCATAGCTGTAACGAGCGATGAATGCTCGCAGCTCTGCCGGTTGTTTTCTCATAGCCTCCAGCAGGACGGACTCCTTGTCTGCTCCCAGGTTAGCCTGCTGCGGCTTGGAAACGGTGCTGTTGGATCTTTCTCCTTCCAGCCATTCCAGTTCCTGAAACAGCTGCTGGCGGCGTTTCTTTAGATTCTCAAACCAGTCACTGAGTTCCTTCAGATGGGCAGGGAATGCCCGCAGGGATTCTCTGTGCTCCCTGTGGGCCAGCTTTGTCTCCTCATGTTCCCTCTCCAGCTGTTGACTCCTTTCTGCCCTGTCCCTCACGGCTTTCAGCTCGCGCTCGGCCGCTTCCAGCTGGGTAAAAAGACAGATGGTTGCTTGGATAGTAGAGTCTCGCTCCTCTGCCAGTCGCGCTAGCTGCCCTTTCAGGTTGGCATTTTCAGCCTGAACCTGTTCTGTCAAAGCCATCTGCCCACGCAGGCGAGCGTTTTCTTCAGCCAGGTGGGTGTTTTCATTTGTCACCTTGGCGAGCTGCACCTGCAACTCCTCACAAGCTTGCCCGGGGGTGCTCACATCAGAGGATCCTTCTTCATCTGCAGCCGCTCGGGCCTCCAGCCCCTCAGCTGCCTTCTGTGCCAAGTCGTGCCGCTTGTCCCGTGCCAGCAGAGCTCTGGTGGGCTCTCCCGTTTCCCCACCCCTCGGCTGAGGAAGCAATGGCGGGCACAGGTGCTCAGCGGAGCGCTGGATGGGCAGTGGCCCGCGAGCATTGACCAGGCGATGGATGGTCACCTGCAGCTGCCTGGCTCGCTCTCCCAGCCGCAAGGTGAGGGCAGCTAGTTGAGCATTCTTCTGCTGCAGTCTCCCTGCCTCCTTGCACGCTCTTGGAGAACCGTCCTTTCCCAGGAGGTGGCTCTCCATCTCTGAGGAACTCTGTTGCCTCTCCAGGTCTTTCAGAAGACGCTGCAGGTGTCTGCTCTGCTCCAGGAGATGGCTGCATGCGCTGCCAGGCAGCATCAAGTCCTCCCGCTCCATCACCCGGAGCTGAGCACCTCTCACAGCCTGGCACGTTGCTTGTGGCCCAGCACTGTGGCTTTCTGTTGGTCCTTCCTGCAGGGCCGCCAAGGTGTGGGGCCTGTTTCTGCCAGAGGAGCAGGAGCTCTGCGTCCCCTGATGGCCCTGGTGGCCAGGAGAGCCCTCGGGCTGGGCCGTGCAGGGGGAGGCAGGCAGCTCGTGCTTGAACCGCTGCAGGATGGGTTGGGTGGACAGTGCCATCTCCTGCTGCAGCTGGTTCTGGAGGCAGCGGGTGCGGGTGGGCTGGGAGACAGCTGTGGCATTGGCTGCAGGGCTGCGTGGGGCATGGCTCCTGCTCTGCGCACTGGTGGCTTTCCCCTGCTCACCAGGGATGCCCCGAGTAGATGGGACAAGCTGTCGGTGTCTGCCGGTTGCAGTGCTGCTGGCCTTTCCCCTGCCCTGGCCAGAAGCTGCATAGGCTGCTGCTGGCAGAGGCGGGAGCTTGCAGCAAGTTCTGGCAGCTCCTGGTGCCCGAGCTGCGTGCACCTTCTGTGGTGCTGCTGCCTGCCTTGCTGGCAGACGGGCTGTCTCCTCGCGCCTCACCCTGACAGAGGGCATTGTCACCCTGCATGCTGCGCTGTCCGTCTGCAAGAGAATGCGAGGAGAGAGGCTGCGTGACTGTGGCCCTTCGCCCGTGCCCCCGTGTCCCAGCTGGAAAAGCCCCTGTGCCGGCTCCCCTGCCAGCCCCCAGGGCAGCACTCGGCCCCACAGGGAGTTGCCGCTCGGCTCCCAGAGCTGGCTGGGGAGCGCACTGCTCCGGCCATGGCCCACAGTGACTCCTGGGAGCATCCCCGACATGCCCGGGCAGCCTGCAGGCACGGCTTGTGGGGCTCAGCTTGCTATGTGACCGGGCCCTCCCGTCCCCTCCTGCAGCTCCCGCCTGCCGGTCGGCAGCTCCTGGACTCGGGAAGACGTTTGTCCCGGTCTCCCTCGGGCTCCCTACCTGTGCGCGTCGGCTCCCAGCGGCCTGCGAGCTCTGTGGGCAGGGGAGCCGTCACAGCCTGTTCCCATGGGGGGACGAAGCCTGTCCCTGGCTGTCCTGCGGCGCTGCCAGCGGCCGCCTGTGGCCCATCTGCGGGCAGGAGGAGGAGAAGTCAAGGACTGGAGGCGGCTGCCTTGGCACAGCGGCCCCCACAGTGGCGGCAAGCCCGGCCCTGGCACTAAGGCAGCTCCGCGTGGCCCCGTCCCACCACCGGCCTCCCCCTCCTGCCCCGTCCCTCACCTGGCGCTGGTTCTGCAGGCCCGGCAGCCTGCTGTTGGGCTGGGGGCGGGCGTTTGCCTCCTCTTGCGTGGGCATCTTCGGCGGCGTCTGCCGACAACCGGCCATGGTCACCCAGGGGAGATGCTGCCTCCTGAGGGAGTGGCTCTCCTGGGAGTGGGCACCCCAGGGCTCTGGCTCCTTAAATACCCGCGGGGTCGCCATGGGGACCCGTATCACAATGACCTCTGGGCATGGTGCGCCGCCTGCATCACAAAGCCCTTGCGGTTGCTGTGGAGACGCTCACACCCACACCTGGCGGGGACTGGCTGTGCCCGGCTGTGCCCGGCTGTGCCCGGCGTGGGGCAGCCCCTGCTTGCCCCTCACAGAGGCCCCAGCAGGCCCGAGCCCGCACCTCCCACATCCCCCCGGTGCCAGCAGCCTCTGCAGAGCTCAGTCCTGTGTGCGTGCAGCAGCTCTGGGTGCCACCGCCCGGGGCCTTGTCCCCAGGCATGGCTCCCACACAGGGCGCCCAGGCCTGGGGACGCTCCGGTGCCCGCCTACAGCAACGCAGGGGAGGCCCGCAGGCCCGTGCCCAGAGGCCACTGGCCACGCCGAGCTGCTCCCGGCAGTCGCCATGGGCCGCGGGGTGACCAGCCCTCTCCCCAGCCGGCTCTGGGAGGTCCCTCCCAGGCTGCTCTTCCTCAGTGCCTTTCCTCCAGAGGTGGAGCGTGCAAGGGCTCACACCCACAGCCAGGACGAGGGAGCAGGGCTGCCTCCCTGGGGCTGACGCCCTGTGCTCCCTTTCGAGCTGGAACGAAAAGAAAAGCTGCCTTTGTTCCCAGTTACAACACAGAGAAACGGCTGTCTCGTGCACATGCCTGCACCTTTTCTGACAGAAAATGGCTTTGGGGGACTATGGAAACTCCTGGGGAGAAAAAAAGAAAACCAAACCATTAAAATAAACGCTGCTCAGCTGATGTTGGAGACCTTGGTATTAGACACCCAGACTTGTTCTCCTCCACGCAGTTATCACTCCTGCACCAGGAACTGCTTGCTAGTGGGTGAATCTGACGGCAGCAGCTCCCAGGCAGAGCTGGGAGCAGCTCCTGGGGACATCTTTAGGCTTTACAGCAGTGTTTGCTGCCCCAGCACGGGTCCCCGGCCCCCTGCAGGGACCAGGCAGGAGGCTGGAGGGAAGAGTCCCAGCAACAGCTTTGGCCTCCAGGCTGGAGAACCCTGTCCCAGGCTCAGGCACCGCTGCCTCCGGGCTCCCCTACCCCATCCTGGGGCAATAAGGCAACTCTCTTCCTTCTACAGAGCAACACTCAAAGCTTAAGGGGAGTTTCCTCTTAAGGCATTTCCTCCCTAATGCAGGTTTCCCCCAGGCCTAGAGGTTGCCACAGGGCTCTATGGCCAGTGTTCAAAGGTGTCTCAAATGCCAAAAGGAAAGTGGCTTTTCGCAGGCAACAATGCAGTGAGATTTCTGAAGCTGTGTAAAATAACGTGTTCACCTTGCCCATCAAGTGCGTTATCGCGAGGACCTGGCAAGGGCCCTGGTTTTGTACCGCAGCAGAGATGCTGTTGTAGCCACAGGACTCCAAGTTCTGGGGGCGTGAAAGGAACAAACTCAAACATCTCAGAGCTCACCATGACATCAAAATAGCTGGCCGGGAAGCCCTTCTTCGAAGCTGCTAGATGAAATGACAGGGCAGAAACGTAGAGGGAGCAAGATTTCTCAGGAAAGGAAAGAGAAACCCCACTTTTTTTGAAACACAGATTTAGCCCCCTTAATATTTTTTCTTGTGAGATTGTGTCAGCAGTCAGACTGCGAGCACGTGATTAAACTGTTAAAACACCCAGATACTTGAGGATTATTTCCTGTATTAAATCCTCTTACAAGCAGGGCGGTCTGTTGCCCTGCGGGTAGGGTAGTACAGTGGTATGACTGGCATGACAGGCAATTTTCCTTTCCTAGTACAAGGATGCATTTATGAAGGCAACTCTGGGGTGCAAGCGGTGCCGCACAACAAAGCAGCCTGTGAAACCCAGACGTTAGCTGTTAGAAGCAGGAAGAGGCAACGGGCCTTTGCTTCAGACTCAGCAAAAGATTTACCAAACCCGAGGAAGGTGACAAAAAGGGAAGAGTTTCCGTGGCGTAACTTTGGTGTGGCAGGTGAGGTTTCCATCCATGTTGCTCATGCCTCCGCCTCGTTTTGTTTGCAGATGCAGTGTTGGATCAAACTGCAAGACCAGTTTTCTTTACTGCACATGCTACTGTAGTGCAAATACCCTGTGGTTTCTCAGGACGCACACCAATCCCACCCCTAGTGCCTGATGGCTGAGATCCCCACTGGCTCCAGTAGCTGCACTCGGACCCCCCCTCACTCCACTGGCTGCGCTGGGACGCACACCAGTAGCTGGCACCACAAGCCAGAGCTGCCTACGGCCTCGGGTTGACTCCAGTAGCTGGCACTCAGTCCACCCCCGCCACGTCCCCCATAGCAGGCACAGAGTCCCTTCAGCTCACAGACAAACAGGACAGGGAGTGAGATTACACAGAGAGGTCATTAAAAGAGGTTTAATGAGAAGCTCTATGAGAAGACAGGACAGACGTCATCTATGCCCTGCCACCAATCACTTGTCTCTGGGGAGACTGTGGTGTCATCAGGTTGCCCGTCACCTGGAACTTCCTCAACGAGATTAGAGGGGATCAATCCCCTTGTGCCGTCGGTCAGCTCTCCCACGTACCAACCGTCTCCATCCACGTCTCCAAAGACGTAAACGTATTGTCCAGCAACTAGCGGAAGCTCCAGCTCAGGCCGCTCGTTGGGACCATCAAAAGGATCATAGCTGTAACGAGCGATGAATGCTCGCAGCTCTGCCGGTTGTTTTCTCATAGCCTCCAGCAGGACGGACTCCTTGTCTGCTCCCAGGTTAGCCTGCTGCGGCTTGGAAACGGTGCTGTTGGATCTTTCTCCTTCCAGCCATTCCAGTTCCTGAAACAGCTGCTGGCGGCGTTTCTTTAGATTCTCAAACCAGTCACTGAGTTCCTTCAGATGGGCAGGGAATGCCCGCAGGGATTCTCTGTGCTCCCTGTGGGCCAGCTTTGTCTCCTCATGTTCCCTCTCCAGCTGTTGACTCCTTTCTGCCCTGTCCCTCACGGCTTTCAGCTCGCGCTCGGCCGCTTCCAGCCGGGTAAAAAGACAGATGGTTGCTTGGATAGTAGAGTCTCGCTCCTCTGCCAGTCGCGCTAGCTGCCCTTTCAGGTTGGCATTTTCAGCCTGAACCTGTTCTGTCAAAGCCATCTGCCCACGCAGGCGAGCGTTTTCTTCAGCCAGGTGGGTGTTTTCATTTGTCACCTTGGCGAGCTGCACCTGCAACTCCTCACAAGCTTGCCCGGGGGTGCTCACATCAGAGGATCCTTCTTCATCTGCAGCCGCTCGGGCCTCCAGCCCCTCAGCTGCCTTCTGTGCCAAGTCGTGCCGCTTGTCCCGTGCCAGCAGAGCTCTGGTGGGCTCTCCCGTTTCCCCACCCCTCGGCTGAGGAAGCAATGGCGGGCACAGGTGCTCAGCGGAGCGCTGGATGGGCAGTGGCCCGCGAGCATTGACCAGGCGATGGATGGTCACCTGCAGCTGCCTGGCTCGCTCTCCCAGCCGCAAGGTGAGGGCAGCTAGTTGAGCATTCTTCTGCTGCAGTCTCCCTGCCTCCTTGCACGCTCTTGGAGAACCGTCCTTTCCCAGGAGGCGGCTCTCCATCTCTGAGGAACTCTGTTGCCTCTCCAGGTCTTTCAGAAGACGCTGCAGGTGTCTGCTCTGCTCCAGGAGATGGCTGCATGCGCTGCCAGGCAGCATCAAGTCCTCCCGCTCCATCACCCGGAGCTGAGCACCTCTCACAGCCTGGCACGTTGCTTGTGGCCCAGCACTGTGGCTTTCTGTTGGTCCTTCCTGCAGGGCCGCCAAGGTGTGGGGCCTGTTTCTGCCAGAGGAGCAGGAGCTCTGCGTCCCCTGATGGCCCTGGTGGCCAGGAGAGCCCTTGGGCTGGGCCGTGCAGGGGGAGGCAGGCAGCTCGCGCTTGAACCGCTGCAGGATGGCTTGGGTGGACAGTGCCATCTCCTGCTGCAGCTGGTTCTGGAGGCAGCGGGTGCGGGTGGGCTGGGAGACAGCTGTGGCATTGGCTGCAGGGCTGCGTGGGGCATGGCTCCTGCTCTGCGCACTGGTGGCTTTCCCCTGCTCACCAGGGATGCCCCGAGTAGATGGGACAAGCTGTCGGTGTCTGCCGGTTGCAGTGCTGCTGGCCTTTCCCCTGCCCTGGCCAGAAGCTGCATAGGCTGCTGCTGGCAGAGGCGGGAGCTTGCAGCAAGTTCTGGCAGCTCCTGGTGCCCGAGCTGCGTGCACCTTCTGTGGTGCTGCTGCCTGCCTTGCTGGCAGACGGGCTGTCTCCTCGCGCCTCACCCTGACAGAGGGCATTGTCACCCTGCATGCTGCGCTGTCCGTCTGCAAGAGAATGCGAGGAGAGAGGCTGCGTGACTGTGGCCCTTCGCCCGTGCCCCCGTGTCCCAGCTGGAAAAGCCCCTGTGCCGGCTCCCCTGCCAGCCCCCAGGGCAGCACTCGGCCCCACAGGGAGTTGCCGCTCGGCTCCCAGAGCTGGCTGGGGAGCGCACTGCTCCGGCCATGGCCCACAGTGACTCCTGGGAGCATCCCCGACATGCCCGGGCAGCCTGCAGGCACGGCTTGTGGGGCTCAGTTTGCTATGTGACCGGGCCCTCCCGTCCCCTCCTGCAGCTCCCGCCTGCCGGTCGGCAGCTCCTGGACTCGGGAAGACGTTTGTCCCGGTCTCCCTCGGGCTCCCTACCTGTGCGCGTCGGCTCCCAGCGGCCTGCGAGCTCTGTGGGCAGGGGAGCCGTCGCAGCCTGTTCCCATGGGGGGACGAAGCCTGTCCCTGGCTGTCCTGCGGCGCTGCCAGCGGCCGCCTGTGGCCCATCTGCGGGCAGGAGGAGGAGAAGTCAAGGACTGGAGGCGGCTGCCTTGGCACAGCGGCCCCCACAGTGGCGGCAAGCCCGGCCCTGGCACTAAGGCAGCTCCGCGTGGCCCCGTCCCACCACCGGCCTCCCCCTCCTGCCCCGTCCCTCACCTGGCGCTGGTTCTGCAGGCCCGGCAGCCTGCTGTTGGGCTGGGGGCGGGCGTTTGCCTCCTCTTGCGTGGGCATCTTCGGCGGCGTCTGCCGACAACCGGCCATGGTCACCCAGGGGAGATGCTGCCTCCTGAGGGAGTGGCTCTCCTGGGAGTGGGCACCCCAGGGCTCTGGCTCCTTAAATACCCGCGGGGTCGCCATGGGGACCCGTATCACAATGACCTCTGGGCATGGTGCGCCGCCTGCATCACAAAGCCCTTGCGGTTGCTGTGGAGACGCTCACACCCACACCTGGCGGGGACTGGCTGTGCCCGGCTGTGCCCGGCTGTGCCCGGCGTGGGGCAGCCCCTGCTTGCCCCTCACAGAGGCCCCAGCAGGCCCGAGCCCGCACCTCCCACATCCCCCCGGTGCCAGCAGCCTCTGCAGAGCTCAGTCCTGTGTGCGTGCAGCAGCTCTGGGTGCCACCGCCCGGGGCCTTGTCCCCAGGCATGGCTCCCACACAGGGCGCCCAGGCCTGGGGACGCTCCGGTGCCCGCCTACAGCAACGCAGGGGAGGCCCGCAGGCCCGTGCCCAGAGGCCACTGGCCACGCCGAGCTGCTCCCGGCAGTCGCCATGGGCCGCGGGGTGACCAGCCCTCTCCCCAGCCGGCTCTGGGAGGTCCCTCCCAGGCTGCTCTTCCTCAGTGCCTTTCCTCCAGAGGTGGAGCGTGCAAGGGCTCACACCCACAGCCAGGACGAGGGAGCAGGGCTGCCTCCCTGGGGCTGACGCTCTGTGCTCCCCTTCGAGCTGGAACGAAAAGAAAAGCTGCCTTTGTTCCCAGTTACAACACAGAGAAACGGCTGTCTCGTGCACATGCCTGCACCTTTTCTGACAGAAAATGGCTTTGGGGGACTATGGAAACTCCTGGGGAGAAAAAAAGAAAACCAAACCATTAAAATAAACGCTGCTCAGCTGATGTTGGAGACCTTGGTATTAGACACCCAGACTTGTTCTCCTCCACGCAGTTATCACTCCTGCACCAGGAACTGCTTGCTAGTGGGTGAATCTGACGGCAGCAGCTCCCAGGCAGAGCTGGGAGCAGCTCCTGGGGACATCTTTAGGCTTTACAGCAGTGTTTGCTGCCCCAGCACGGGTCCCCGGCCCCCTGCAGGGACCAGGCAGGAGGCTGGAGGGAAGAGTCCCAGCAACAGCTTTGGCCTCCAGGCTGGAGAACCCTGTCCCAGGCTCAGGCACCGCTGCCTCCGGGCTCCCCTACCCCATCCTGGGGCAATAAGGCAACTCTCTTCCTTCTACAGAGCAACACTCAAAGCTTAAGGGGAGTTTCCTCTTAAGGCATTTCCTCCCTAATGCAGGTTTCCCCCAGGCCTAGAGGTTGCCACAGGGCTCTATGGCCAGTGTTCAAAGGTGTCTCAAATGCCAAAAGGAAAGTGGCTTTTCGCAGGCAACAATGCAGTGAGATTTCTGAAGCTGTGTAAAATAACGTGTTCACCTTGCCCATCAAGTGCGTTATCGTGAGGACCTGGCAAGGGCCCTGGTTTTGTACCGCAGCAGAGATGCTGTTGTAGCCACAGGACTCCAAGTTCTGGGGGCGTGAAAGGAACAAACTCAAACATCTCAGAGCTCACCATGACATCAAAATAGCTGGCCGGGAAGCCCTTCTTCGAAGCTGCTAGATGAAATGACAGGGCAGAAACGCAGAGGGAGCAAGTTTTCTCAGGAAAGGAAAGAGAAACCCCACTTTTTTTGAAACACAGATTTAGCCCCCTTAATATTTTTTCTTGTGAGATTGTGTCAGCAGTCAGACTGCGAGCACGTGATTAAACTGTTAAAACACCCAGATACTTGAGGATTATTTCCTGTATTAAATCCTCTTACAAGCAGGGCGGTCTGTTGCCCTGCGGGTAGGGTAGTACAGTGGTATGACTGGCATGACAGGCAATTTTCCTTTCCTAGTACAAGGATGCATTTATGAAGGCAACTCTGGGGTGCAAGCGGTGCCGCACAACAAAGCAGCCTGTGAAACCCAGACGTTAGCTGTTAGAAGCAGGAAGAGGCAATGGGCCTTTGCTTCAGACTCAGCAAAAGATTTACCAAACCCGAGGAAGGTGACAAAAAGGGAAGAGTTTCCGTGGCGTAACTTTGGTGTGGCAGGTGAGGTTTCCATCCATGTTGCTCATGCCTCCGCCTCGTTTTGTTTGCAGATGCAGTGTTGGATCAAACTGCAAGACCAGTTTTCTTTACTGCACATGCTACTGTAGTGCAAATACCCTGTGGTTTCTCAGGACGCACACCAATCCCACCCCTAGTGCCTGATGGCTGAGATCCCCACTGGCTCCAGTAGCTGCACTCGGACCCCCCCTCACTCCACTGGCTGCGCTGGGACGCACACCAGTAGCTGGCACCACAAGCCAGAGCTGCCTACGGCCTCGGGTTGACTCCAGTAGCTGGCACTCAGTCCACCCCCGCCACGTCCCCCATAGCAGGCACAGAGTCCCTTCAGCTCACAGACAAACAGGACAGGGAGTGAGATTACACAGAGAGGTCATTAAAAGAGGTTTAATGAGAAGCTCTATGAGAAGACAGGACAGACGTCATCTATGCCCTGCCACCAATCACTTGTCTCTGGGGAGACTGTGGTGTCATCAGGTTGCCCGTCACCTGGAACTTCCTCAACGAGATTAGAGGGGATCAATCCCCTTGTGCCGTCGGTCAGCTCTCCCACGTACCAACCGTCTCCATCCACGTCTCCAAAGACGTAAACGTATTGTCCAGCAACTAGCGGAAGCTCCAGCTCAGGCCGCTCGTTGGGACCATCAAAAGGATCATAGCTGTAACGAGCGATGAATGCTCGCAGCTCTGCCGGTTGTTTTCTCATAGCCTCCAGCAGGACGGACTCCTTGTCTGCTCCCAGGTTAGCCTGCTGCGGCTTGGAAACGGTGCTGTTGGATCTTTCTCCTTCCAGCCATTCCAGTTCCTGAAACAGCTGCTGGCGGCGTTTCTTTAGATTCTCAAACCAGTCACTGAGTTCCTTCAGATGGGCAGGGAATGCCCGCAGGGATTCTCTGTGCTCCCTGTGGGCCAGCTTTGTCTCCTCATGTTCCCTCTCCAGCTGTTGACTCCTTTCTGCCCTGTCCCTCACGGCTTTCAGCTCGCGCTCGGCCGCTTCCAGCCGGGTAAAAAGACAGATGGTTGCTTGGATAGTAGAGTCTCGCTCCTCTGCCAGTCGCGCTAGCTGCCCTTTCAGGTTGGCATTTTCAGCCTGAACCTGTTCTGTCAAAGCCATCTGCCCACGCAGGCGAGCGTTTTCTTCAGCCAGGTGGGTGTTTTCATTTGTCACCTTGGCGAGCTGCACCTGCAACTCCTCACAAGCTTGCCCGGGGGTGCTCACATCAGAGGATCCTTCTTCATCTGCAGCCGCTCGGGCCTCCAGCCCCTCAGCTGCCTTCTGTGCCAAGTCGTGCCGCTTGTCCCGTGCCAGCAGAGCTCTGGTGGGCTCTCCCGTTTCCCCACCCCTCGGCTGAGGAAGCAATGGCGGGCACAGGTGCTCAGCGGAGCGCTGGATGGGCAGTGGCCCGCGAGCATTGACCAGGCGATGGATGGTCACCTGCAGCTGCCTGGCTCGCTCTCCCAGCCGCAAGGTGAGGGCAGCTAGTTGAGCATTCTTCTGCTGCAGTCTCCCTGCCTCCTTGCACGCTCTTGGAGAACCGTCCTTTCCCAGGAGGCGGCTCTCCATCTCTGAGGAACTCTGTTGCCTCTCCAGGTCTTTCAGAAGATGCTGCAGGTGTCTGCTCTGCTCCAGGAGATGGCTGCATGCGCTGCCAGGCAGCATCAAGTCCTCCCGCTCCATCACCCGGAGCTGAGCACCTCTCACAGCCTGGCACGTTGCTTGTGGCCCAGCACTGTGGCTTTCTGTTGGTCTTTCCTGCAGGGCCGCCAAGGTGTGGGGCCTGTTTCTGCCAGAGGAGCAGGAGCTCTGCGTCCCCTGATGGCCCTGGTGGCCAGGAGAGCCCTCGGGCTGGGCCGTGCAGGGGGAGGCAGGCAGCTCGCACTTGAACCGCTGCAGGGTGGCTTGGGTGGACAGTGCCATCTCCTGCTGCAGCTGGTTCTGGAGGCAGCGGGTGCGGGTGGGCTGGGAGACAGCTGTGGCATGGGCTGCAGGGCTGCGTGGGGCATGGCTCCTGCTCTGCGCACTGGTGGCTTTCCCCTGCTCACCAGGGATGCCCCGAGTAGATGGGACAAGCTGTCGGTGTCTGCCGGTTGCAGTGCTGCTGGCCTTTCCCCTGCCCTGGCCAGAAGCTGCATAGGCTGCTGCTGGCAGAGGCGGGAGCTTGCAGCAAGTTCTGGCAGCTCCTGGTGCCCGAGCTGCGTGCACCTTCTGTGGTGCTGCTGCCTGCCTTGCTGGCAGACGGGCTGTCTCCTCGCGCCTCACCCTGACAGAGGGCATTGTCACCCTGCATGCTGCGCTGTCCGTCTGCAAGAGAATGCGAGGAGAGAGGCTGCGTGACTGTGGCCCTTCGCCCGTGCCCCCGTGTCCCAGCTGGAAAAGCCCCTGTGCCGGCTCCCCTGCCAGCCCCCAGGGCAGCACTCGGCCCCACAGGGAGTTGCTGCTCGGCTCCCAGAGCTGGCTGGGGAGCGCACTGCTCCGGCCATGGCCCACAGTGACTCCTGGGAGCATCCCCGACATGCCCGGGCAGCCTGCAGGCACGGCTTGTGGGGCTCAGTTTGCTATGTGACCGGGCCCTCCCGTCCCCTCCTGCAGCTCCCGCCTGCCGGTCGGCAGCTCCTGGACTCGGGAAGACGTTTGTCCCGGTCTCCCTCGGGCTCCCTACCTGTGCGCGTCGGCTCCCAGCGGCCTGCGAGCTCTGTGGGCAGGGGAGCCGTCGCAGCCTGTTCCCATGGGGGGACGAAGCCTGTCCCTGGCTGTCCTGCGGCGCTGCCAGCGGCCGCCTGTGGCCCATCTGCGGGCAGGAGGAGGAGAAGTCAAGGACTGGAGGCGGCTGCCTTGGCACAGCGGCCCCCACAGTGGCGGCAAGCCCGGCCCTGGCACTAAGGCAGCTCCGCGTGGCCCCGTCCCACCACCGGCCTCCCCCTCCTGCCCCGTCCCTCACCTGGCGCTGGTTCTGCAGGCCCGGCAGCCTGCTGTTGGGCTGGGGGCGGGCGTTTGCCTCCTCTTGCGTGGGCATCTTCGGCGGCGTCTGCCGACAACCGGCCATGGTCACCCAGGGGAGATGCTGCCTCCTGAGGGAGTGGCTCTCCTGGGAGTGGGCACCCCAGGGCTCTGGCTCCTTAAATACCCGCGGGGTCGCCATGGGGACCCGTATCACAATGACCTCTGGGCATGGTGCGCCGCCTGCATCACAAAGCCCTTGCGGTTGCTGTGGAGACGCTCACACCCACACCTGGCGGGGACTGGCTGTGCCCGGCTGTGCCCGGCTGTGCCCGGCGTGGGGCAGCCCCTGCTTGCCCCTCACAGAGGCCCCAGCAGGCCCGAGCCCGCACCTCCCACATCCCCCCGGTGCCAGCAGCCTCTGCAGAGCTCAGTCCTGTGTGCGTGCAGCAGCTCTGGGTGCCACCGCCCGGGGCCTTGTCCCCAGGCATGGCTCCCACACAGGGCGCCCAGGCCTGGGGACGCTCCGGTGCCCGCCTACAGCAACGCAGGGGAGGCCCGCAGGCCCGTGCCCAGAGGCCACTGGCCACGCCGAGCTGCTCCCGGCAGTCGCCATGGGCCGCGGGGTGACCAGCCCTCTCCCCAGCCGGCTCTGGGAGGTCCCTCCCAGGCTGCTCTTCCTCAGTGCCTTTCCTCCAGAGGTGGAGCGTGCAAGGGCTCACACCCACAGCCAGGACGAGGGAGCAGGGCTGCCTCCCTGGGGCTGACGCTCTGTGCTCCCCTTCGAGCTGGAACGAAAAGAAAAGCTGCCTTTGTTCCCAGTTACAACACAGAGAAACGGCTGTCTCGTGCACATGCCTGCACCTTTTCTGACAGAAAATGGCTTTGGGGGACTATGGAAACTCCTGGGGAGAAAAAAAGAAAACCAAACCATTAAAATAAACGCTGCTCAGCTGATGTTGGAGACCTTGGTATTAGACACCCAGACTTGTTCTCCTCCACGCAGTTATCACTCCTGCACCAGGAACTGCTTGCTAGTGGGTGAATCTGACGGCAGCAGCTCCCAGGCAGAGCTGGGAGCAGCTCCTGGGGACATCTTTAGGCTTTACAGCAGTGTTTGCTGCCCCAGCACGGGTCCCCGGCCCCCTGCAGGGACCAGGCAGGAGGCTGGAGGGAAGAGTCCCAGCAACAGCTTTGGCCTCCAGGCTGGAGAACCCTGTCCCAGGCTCAGGCACCGCTGCCTCCGGGCTCCCCTACCCCATCCTGGGGCAATAAGGCAACTCTCTTCCTTCTACAGAGCAACACTCAAAGCTTAAGGGGAGTTTCCTCTTAAGGCATTTCCTCCCTAATGCAGGTTTCCCCCAGGCCTAGAGGTTGCCACAGGGCTCTATGGCCAGTGTTCAAAGGTGTCTCAAATGCCAAAAGGAAAGTGGCTTTTCGCAGGCAACAATGCAGTGAGATTTCTGAAGCTGTGTAAAATAACGTGTTCACCTTGCCCATCAAGTGCGTTATCGCGAGGACCTGGCAAGGGCCCTGGTTTTGTACCGCAGCAGAGATGCTGTTGTAGCCACAGGACTCCAAGTTCTGGGGGCGTGAAAGGAACAAACTCAAACATCTCAGAGCTCACCATGACATCAAAATAGCTGGCCGGGAAGCCCTTCTTCGAAGCTGCTAGATGAAATGACAGGGCAGAAACATAGAGGGAGCAAGATTTCTCAGGAAAGGAAAGAGAAACCCCACTTTTTTTGAAACACAGATTTAGCCCCCTTAATATTTTTTCTTGTGAGATTGTGTCAGCAGTCAGACTGCGAGCACGTGATTAAACTGTTAAAACACCCAGATACTTGAGGATTATTTCCTGTATTAAATCCTCTTACAAGCAGGGCGGTCTGTTGCCCTGCGGGTAGGGTAGTACAGTGGTATGACTGGCATGACAGGCAATTTTCCTTTCCTAGTACAAGGATGCATTTATGAAGGCAACTCTGGGGTGCAAGCGGTGCCGCACAACAAAGCAGCCTGTGAAACCCAGACGTTAGCTGTTAGAAGCAGGAAGAGGCAACGGGCCTTTGCTTCAGACTCAGCAAAAGATTTACCAAACCCGAGGAAGGTGACAAAAAGGGAAGAGTTTCCGTGGCGTAACTTTGGTGTGGCAGGTGAGGTTTCCATCCATGTTGCTCATGCCTCCGCCTCGTTTTGTTTGCAGATGCAGTGTTGGATCAAACTGCAAGACCAGTTTTCTTTACTGCACATGCTACTGTAGTGCAAATACCCTGTGGTTTCTCAGGACGCACACCAATCCCACCCCTAGTGCCTGATGGCTGAGATCCCCACTGGCTCCAGTAGCTGCACTCGGACCCCCCCTCACTCCACTGGCTGCGCTGGGACGCACACCAGTAGCTGGCACCACAAGCCAGAGCTGCCTACGGCCTCGGGTTGACTCCAGTAGCTGGCACTCAGTCCACCCCCGCCACGTCCCCCATAGCAGGCACAGAGTCCCTTCAGCTCACAGACAAACAGGACAGGGAGTGAGATTACACAGAGAGGTCATTAAAAGAGGTTTAATGAGAAGCTCTATGAGAAGACAGGACAGACGTCATCTATGCCCTGCCACCAATCACTTGTCTCTGGGGAGACTGTGGTGTCATCAGGTTGCCCGTCACCTGGAACTTCCTCAACGAGATTAGAGGGGATCAATCCCCTTGTGCCGTCGGTCAGCTCTCCCACGTACCAACCGTCTCCATCCACGTCTCCAAAGACGTAAACGTATTGTCCAGCAACTAGCGGAAGCTCCAGCTCAGGCCGCTCGTTGGGACCATCAAAAGGATCATAGCTGTAACGAGCGATGAATGCTCGCAGCTCTGCCGGTTGTTTTCTCATAGCCTCCAGCAGGACGGACTCCTTGTCTGCTCCCAGGTTAGCCTGCTGCGGCTTGGAAACGGTGCTGTTGGATCTTTCTCCTTCCAGCCATTCCAGTTCCTGAAACAGCTGCTGGCGGCGTTTCTTTAGATTCTCAAACCAGTCACTGAGTTCCTTCAGATGGGCAGGGAATGCCCGCAGGGATTCTCTGTGCTCCCTGTGGGCCAGCTTTGTCTCCTCATGTTCCCTCTCCAGCTGTTGACTCCTTTCTGCCCTGTCCCTCACGGCTTTCAGCTCGCGCTCGGCCGCTTCCAGCCGGGTAAAAAGACAGATGGTTGCTTGGATAGTAGAGTCTCGCTCCTCTGCCAGTCGCGCTAGCTGCCCTTTCAGGTTGGCATTTTCAGCCTGAACCTGTTCTGTCAAAGCCATCTGCCCACGCAGGCGAGCGTTTTCTTCAGCCAGGTGGGTGTTTTCATTTGTCACCTTGGCGAGCTGCACCTGCAACTCCTCACAAGCTTGCCCGGGGGTGCTCACATCAGAGGATCCTTCTTCATCTGCAGCCGCTCGGGCCTCCAGCCCCTCAGCTGCCTTCTGTGCCAAGTCGTGCCGCTTGTCCCGTGCCAGCAGAGCTCTGGTGGGCTCTCCCGTTTCCCCACCCCTCGGCTGAGGAAGCAATGGCGGGCACAGGTGCTCAGCGGAGCGCTGGATGGGCAGTGGCCCGCGAGCATTGACCAGGCGATGGATGGTCACCTGCAGCTGCCTGGCTCGCTCTCCCAGCCGCAAGGTGAGGGCAGCTAGTTGAGCATTCTTCTGCTGCAGTCTCCCTGCCTCCTTGCACGCTCTTGGAGAACCGTCCTTTCCCAGGAGGCGGCTCTCCATCTCTGAGGAACTCTGTTGCCTCTCCAGGTCTTTCAGAAGACGCTGCAGGTGTCTGCTCTGCTCCAGGAGATGGCTGCATGCGCTGCCAGGCAGCATCAAGTCCTCCCGCTCCATCACCCGGAGCTGAGCACCTCTCACAGCCTGGCACGTTGCTTGTGGCCCAGCACTGTGGCTTTCTGTTGGTCTTTCCTGCAGGGCCGCCAAGGTGTGGGGCCTGTTTCTGCCAGAGGAGCAGGAGCTCTGCGTCCCCTGATGGCCCTGGTGGCCAGGAGAGCCCTCGGGCTGGGCCGTGCAGGGGGAGGCAGGCAGCTCGCGCTTGAACCGCTGCAGGGTGGCTTGGGTGGACAGTGCCATCTCCTGCTGCAGCTGGTTCTGGAGGCAGCGGGTGCGGGTGGGCTGGGAGACAGCTGTGGCATGGGCTGCAGGGCTGCGTGGGGCATGGCTCCTGCTCTGCGCACTGGTGGCTTTCCCCTGCTCACCAGGGATGCCCCGAGTAGATGGGACAAGCTGTCGGTGTCTGCCGGTTGCAGTGCTGCTGGCCTTTCCCCTGCCCTGGCCAGAAGCTGCATAGGCTGCTGCTGGCAGAGGCGGGAGCTTGCAGCAAGTTCTGGCAGCTCCTGGTGCCCGAGCTGCGTGCACCTTCTGTGGTGCTGCTGCCTGCCTTGCTGGCAGACGGGCTGTCTCCTCGCGCCTCACCCTGACAGAGGGCATTGTCACCCTGCATGCTGCGCTGTCCGTCTGCAAGAGAATGCGAGGAGAGAGGCTGCGTGACTGTGGCCCTTCGCCCGTGCCCCCGTGTCCCAGCTGGAAAAGCCCCTGTGCCGGCTCCCCTGCCAGCCCCCAGGGCAGCACTCGGCCCCACAGGGAGTTGCCGCTCGGCTCCCAGAGCTGGCTGGGGAGCGCACTGCTCCGGCCATGGCCCACAGTGACTCCTGGGAGCATCCCCGACATGCCCGGGCAGCCTGCAGGCACGGCTTGTGGGGCTCAGTTTGCTATGTGACCGGGCCCTCCCGTCCCCTCCTGCAGCTCCCGCCTGCCGGTCGGCAGCTCCTGGACTCGGGAAGACGTTTGTCCCGGTCTCCCTCGGGCTCCCTACCTGTGCGCGTCGGCTCCCAGCGGCCTGCGAGCTCTGTGGGCAGGGGAGCCGTCGCAGCCTGTTCCCATGGGGGGACGAAGCCTGTCCCTGGCTGTCCTGCGGCGCTGCCAGCGGCCGCCTGTGGCCCATCTGCGGGCAGGAGGAGGAGAAGTCAAGGACTGGAGGCGGCTGCCTTGGCACAGCGGCCCCCACAGTGGCGGCAAGCCCGGCCCTGGCACTAAGGCAGCTCCGCGTGGCCCCGTCCCACCACCGGCCTCCCCCTCCTGCCCCGTCCCTCACCTGGCGCTGGTTCTGCAGGCCCGGCAGCCTGCTGTTGGGCTGGGGGCGGGCGTTTGCCTCCTCTTGCGTGGGCATCTTCGGCGGCGTCTGCCGACAACCGGCCATGGTCACCCAGGGGAGATGCTGCCTCCTGAGGGAGTGGCTCTCCTGGGAGTGGGCACCCCAGGGCTCTGGCTCCTTAAATACCCGCGGGGTCGCCATGGGGACCCGTATCACAATGACCTCTGGGCATGGTGCGCCGCCTGCATCACAAAGCCCTTGCGGTTGCTGTGGAGACGCTCACACCCACACCTGGCGGGGACTGGCTGTGCCCGGCTGTGCCCGGCTGTGCCCGGCGTGGGGCAGCCCCTGCTTGCCCCTCACAGAGGCCCCAGCAGGCCCGAGCCCGCACCTCCCACATCCCCCCGGTGCCAGCAGCCTCTGCAGAGCTCAGTCCTGTGTGCGTGCAGCAGCTCTGGGTGCCACCGCCCGGGGCCTTGTCCCCAGGCATGGCTCCCACACAGGGCGCCCAGGCCTGGGGACGCTCCGGTGCCCGCCTACAGCAACGCAGGGGAGGCCCGCAGGCCCGTGCCCAGAGGCCACTGGCCACGCCGAGCTGCTCCCGGCAGTCGCCATGGGCCGCGGGGTGACCAGCCCTCTCCCCAGCCGGCTCTGGGAGGTCCCTCCCAGGCTGCTCTTCCTCAGTGCCTTTCCTCCAGAGGTGGAGCGTGCAAGGGCTCACACCCACAGCCAGGACGAGGGAGCAGGGCTGCCTCCCTGGGGCTGACGCTCTGTGCTCCCCTTCGAGCTGGAACGAAAAGAAAAGCTGCCTTTGTTCCCAGTTACAACACAGAGAAACGGCTGTCTCGTGCACATGCCTGCACCTTTTCTGACAGAAAATGGCTTTGGGGGACTATGGAAACTCCTGGGGAGAAAAAAAGAAAACCAAACCATTAAAATAAACGCTGCTCAGCTGATGTTGGAGACCTTGGTATTAGACACCCAGACTTGTTCTCCTCCACGCAGTTATCACTCCTGCACCAGGAACTGCTTGCTAGTGGGTGAATCTGACGGCAGCAGCTCCCAGGCAGAGCTGGGAGCAGCTCCTGGGGACATCTTTAGGCTTTACAGCAGTGTTTGCTGCCCCAGCACGGGTCCCCGGCCCCCTGCAGGGACCAGGCAGGAGGCTGGAGGGAAGAGTCCCAGCAACAGCTTTGGCCTCCAGGCTGGAGAACCCTGTCCCAGGCTCAGGCACCGCTGCCTCCGGGCTCCCCTACCCCATCCTGGGGCAATAAGGCAACTCTCTTCCTTCTACAGAGCAACACTCAAAGCTTAAGGGGAGTTTCCTCTTAAGGCATTTCCTCCCTAATGCAGGTTTCCCCCAGGCCTAGAGGTTGCCACAGGGCTCTATGGCCAGTGTTCAAAGGTGTCTCAAATGCCAAAAGGAAAGTGGCTTTTCGCAGGCAACAATGCAGTGAGATTTCTGAAGCTGTGTAAAATAACGTGTTCACCTTGCCCATCAAGTGCGTTATCGCGAGGACCTGGCAAGGGCCCTGGTTTTGTACCGCAGCAGAGATGCTGTTGTAGCCACAGGACTCCAAGTTCTGGGGGCGTGAAAGGAACAAACTCAAACATCTCAGAGCTCACCATGACATCAAAATAGCTGGCCGGGAAGCCCTTCTTCGAAGCTGCTAGATGAAATGACAGGGCAGAAACATAGAGGGAGCAAGATTTCTCAGGAAAGGAAAGAGAAACCCCACTTTTTTTGAAACACAGATTTAGCCCCCTTAATATTTTTTCTTGTGAGATTGTGTCAGCAGTCAGACTGCGAGCACGTGATTAAACTGTTAAAACACCCAGATACTTGAGGATTATTTCCTGTATTAAATCCTCTTACAAGCAGGGCGGTCTGTTGCCCTGCGGGTAGGGTAGTACAGTGGTATGACTGGCATGACAGGCAATTTTCCTTTCCTAGTACAAGGATGCATTTATGGAGGCAACTCTGGGGTGCAAGCGGTGCCGCACAACAAAGCAGCCTGTGAAACCCAGACGTTAGCTGTTAGAAGCAGGAAGAGGCAACGGGCCTTTGCTTCAGACTCAGCAAAAGATTTACCAAACCCGAGGAAGGTGACAAAAAGGGAAGAGTTTCCGTGGCGTAACTTTGGTGTGGCAGGTGAGGTTTCCATCCATGTTGCTCATGCCTCCGCCTCGTTTTGTTTGCAGATGCAGTGTTGGATCAAACTGCAAGACCAGTTTTCTTTACTGCACATGCTACTGTAGTGCAAATACCCTGTGGTTTCTCAGGACGCACACCAATCCCACCCCTAGTGCCTGATGGCTGAGATCCCCACTGGCTCCAGTAGCTGCACTCGGACCCCCCCTCACTCCACTGGCTGCGCTGGGACGCACACCAGTAGCTGGCACCACAAGCCAGAGCTGCCTACGGCCTCGGGTTGACTCCAGTAGCTGGCACTCAGTCCACCCCCGCCACGTCCCCCATAGCAGGCACAGAGTCCCTTCAGCTCACAGACAAACAGGACAGGGAGTGAGATTACACAGAGAGGTCATTAAAAGAGGTTTAATGAGAAGCTCTATGAGAAGACAGGACAGACGTCATCTATGCCCTGCCACCAATCACTTGTCTCTGGGGAGACTGTGGTGTCATCAGGTTGCCCGTCACCTGGAACTTCCTCAACGAGATTAGAGGGGATCAATCCCCTTGTGCCGTCGGTCAGCTCTCCCACGTACCAACCGTCTCCATCCACGTCTCCAAAGACGTAAACGTATTGTCCAGCAACTAGCGGAAGCTCCAGCTCAGGCCGCTCGTTGGGACCATCAAAAGGATCATAGCTGTAACGAGCGATGAATGCTCGCAGCTCTGCCGGTTGTTTTCTCATAGCCTCCAGCAGGACGGACTCCTTGTCTGCTCCCAGGTTAGCCTGCTGCGGCTTGGAAACGGTGCTGTTGGATCTTTCTCCTTCCAGCCATTCCAGTTCCTGAAACAGCTGCTGGCGGCGTTTCTTTAGATTCTCAAACCAGTCACTGAGTTCCTTCAGATGGGCAGGGAATGCCCGCAGGGATTCTCTGTGCTCCCTGTGGGCCAGCTTTGTCTCCTCATGTTCCCTCTCCAGCTGTTGACTCCTTTCTGCCCTGTCCCTCACGGCTTTCAGCTCGCGCTCGGCCGCTTCCAGCCGGGTAAAAAGACAGATGGTTGCTTGGATAGTAGAGTCTCGCTCCTCTGCCAGTCGCGCTAGCTGCCCTTTCAGGTTGGCATTTTCAGCCTGAACCTGTTCTGTCAAAGCCATCTGCCCACGCAGGCGAGCGTTTTCTTCAGCCAGGTGGGTGTTTTCATTTGTCACCTTGGCGAGCTGCACCTGCAACTCCTCACAAGCTTGCCCGGGGGTGCTCACATCAGAGGATCCTTCTTCATCTGCAGCCGCTCGGGCCTCCAGCCCCTCAGCTGCCTTCTGTGCCAAGTCGTGCCGCTTGTCCCGTGCCAGCAGAGCTCTGGTGGGCTCTCCCGTTTCCCCACCCCTCGGCTGAGGAAGCAATGGCGGGCACAGGTGCTCAGCGGAGCGCTGGATGGGCAGTGGCCCGCGAGCATTGACCAGGCGATGGATGGTCACCTGCAGCTGCCTGGCTCGCTCTCCCAGCCGCAAGGTGAGGGCAGCTAGTTGAGCATTCTTCTGCTGCAGTCTCCCTGCCTCCTTGCACGCTCTTGGAGAACCGTCCTTTCCCAGGAGGCGGCTCTCCATCTCTGAGGAACTCTGTTGCCTCTCCAGGTCTTTCAGAAGACGCTGCAGGTGTCTGCTCTGCTCCAGGAGATGGCTGCATGCGCTGCCAGGCAGCATCAAGTCCTCCCGCTCCATCACCCGGAGCTGAGCACCTCTCACAGCCTGGCACGTTGCTTGTGGCCCAGCACTGTGGCTTTCTGTTGGTCTTTCCTGCAGGGCCGCCAAGGTGTGGGGCCTGTTTCTGCCAGAGGAGCAGGAGCTCTGCGTCCCCTGATGGCCCTGGTGGCCAGGAGAGCCCTCGGGCTGGGCCGTGCAGGGGGAGGCAGGCAGCTCGCGCTTGAACCGCTGCAGGGTGGCTTGGGTGGACAGTGCCATCTCCTGCTGCAGCTGGTTCTGGAGGCAGCGGGTGCGGGTGGGCTGGGAGACAGCTGTGGCATGGGCTGCAGGGCTGCGTGGGGCATGGCTCCTGCTCTGCGCACTGGTGGCTTTCCCCTGCTCACCAGGGATGCCCCGAGTAGATGGGACAAGCTGTCGGTGTCTGCCGGTTGCAGTGCTGCTGGCCTTTCCCCTGCCCTGGCCAGAAGCTGCATAGGCTGCTGCTGGCAGAGGCGGGAGCTTGCAGCAAGTTCTGGCAGCTCCTGGTGCCCGAGCTGCGTGCACCTTCTGTGGTGCTGCTGCCTGCCTTGCTGGCAGACGGGCTGTCTCCTCGCGCCTCACCCTGACAGAGGGCATTGTCACCCTGCATGCTGCGCTGTCCGTCTGCAAGAGAATGCGAGGAGAGAGGCTGCGTGACTGTGGCCCTTCGCCCGTGCCCCCGTGTCCCAGCTGGAAAAGCCCCTGTGCCGGCTCCCCTGCCAGCCCCCAGGGCAGCACTCGGCCCCACAGGGAGTTGCCGCTCGGCTCCCAGAGCTGGCTGGGGAGCGCACTGCTCCGGCCATGGCCCACAGTGACTCCTGGGAGCATCCCCGACATGCCCGGGCAGCCTGCAGGCACGGCTTGTGGGGCTCAGTTTGCTATGTGACCGGGCCCTCCCGTCCCCTCCTGCAGCTCCCGCCTGCCGGTCGGCAGCTCCTGGACTCGGGAAGACGTTTGTCCCGGTCTCCCTCGGGCTCCCTACCTGTGCGCGTCGGCTCCCAGCGGCCTGCGAGCTCTGTGGGCAGGGGAGCCGTCGCAGCCTGTTCCCATGGGGGGACGAAGCCTGTCCCTGGCTGTCCTGCGGCGCTGCCAGCGGCCGCCTGTGGCCCATCTGCGGGCAGGAGGAGGAGAAGTCAAGGACTGGAGGCGGCTGCCTTGGCACAGCGGCCCCCACAGTGGCGGCAAGCCCGGCCCTGGCACTAAGGCAGCTCCGCGTGGCCCCGTCCCACCACCGGCCTCCCCCTCCTGCCCCGTCCCTCACCTGGCGCTGGTTCTGCAGGCCCGGCAGCCTGCTGTTGGGCTGGGGGCGGGCGTTTGCCTCCTCTTGCGTGGGCATCTTCGGCGGCGTCTGCCGACAACCGGCCATGGTCACCCAGGGGAGATGCTGCCTCCTGAGGGAGTGGCTCTCCTGGGAGTGGGCACCCCAGGGCTCTGGCTCCTTAAATACCCGCGGGGTCGCCATGGGGACCCGTATCACAATGACCTCTGGGCATGGTGCGCCGCCTGCATCACAAAGCCCTTGCGGTTGCTGTGGAGACGCTCACACCCACACCTGGCGGGGACTGGCTGTGCCCGGCTGTGCCCGGCTGTGCCCGGCGTGGGGCAGCCCCTGCTTGCCCCTCACAGAGGCCCCAGCAGGCCCGAGCCCGCACCTCCCACATCCCCCCGGTGCCAGCAGCCTCTGCAGAGCTCAGTCCTGTGTGCGTGCAGCAGGCTCTGGGTGCCACCGCCCGGGGCCTTGTCCCCAGGCATGGCTCCCACACAGGGCGCCCAGGCCTGGGGACGCTCCGGTGCCCGCCTACAGCAACGCAGGGGAGGCCCGCAGGCCCGTGCCCAGAGGCCACTGGCCACGCCGAGCTGCTCCCGGCAGTCGCCATGGGCCGCGGGGTGACCAGCCCTCTCCCCAGCCGGCTCTGGGAGGTCCCTCCCAGGCTGCTCTTCCTCAGTGCCTTTCCTCCAGAGGTGGAGCGTGCAAGGGCTCACACCCACAGCCAGGACGAGGGAGCAGGGCTGCCTCCCTGGGGCTGACGCTCTGTGCTCCCCTTCGAGCTGGAACGAAAAGAAAAGCTGCCTTTGTTCCCAGTTACAACACAGAGAAACGGCTGTCTCGTGCACATGCCTGCACCTTTTCTGACAGAAAATGGCTTTGGGGGACTATGGAAACTCCTGGGGAGAAAAAAAGAAAACCAAACCATTAAAATAAACGCTGCTCAGCTGATGTTGGAGACCTTGGTATTAGACACCCAGACTTGTTCTCCTCCACGCAGTTATCACTCCTGCACCAGGAACTGCTTGCTAGTGGGTGAATCTGACGGCAGCAGCTCCCAGGCAGAGCTGGGAGCAGCTCCTGGGGACATCTTTAGGCTTTACAGCAGTGTTTGCTGCCCCAGCACGGGTCCCCGGCCCCCTGCAGGGACCAGGCAGGAGGCTGGAGGGAAGAGTCCCAGCAACAGCTTTGGCCTCCAGGCTGGAGAACCCTGTCCCAGGCTCAGGCACCGCTGCCTCCGGGCTCCCCTACCCCATCCTGGGGCAATAAGGCAACTCTCTTCCTTCTACAGAGCAACACTCAAAGCTTAAGGGGAGTTTCCTCTTAAGGCATTTCCTCCCTAATGCAGGTTTCCCCCAGGCCTAGAGGTTGCCACAGGGCTCTATGGCCAGTGTTCAAAGGTGTCTCAAATGCCAAAAGGAAAGTGGCTTTTCGCAGGCAACAATGCAGTGAGATTTCTGAAGCTGTGTAAAATAACGTGTTCACCTTGCCCATCAAGTGCGTTATCGCGAGGACCTGGCAAGGGCCCTGGTTTTGTACCGCAGCAGAGATGCTGTTGTAGCCACAGGACTCCAAGTTCTGGGGGCGTGAAAGGAACAAACTCAAACATCTCAGAGCTCACCATGACATCAAAATAGCTGGCCGGGAAGCCCTTCTTCGAAGCTGCTAGATGAAATGACAGGGCAGAAACGTAGAGGGAGCAAGATTTCTCAGGAAAGGAAAGAGAAACCCCTCTTTTTTGAAACACAGATTTAGCCCCCTTAATATTTTTTCTTGTGAGATTGTGTCAGCAGTCAGACTGCGAGCACGTGATTAAACTGTTAAAACACCCAGATACTTGAGGATTATTTCCTGTATTAAATCCTCTTACAAGCAGGGCGGTCTGTTGCCCTGCGGGTAGGGTAGTACAGTGGTATGGACTGGCATGACAGGCAATTTTCCTTTCCTAGTACAAGGATGCATTATGAAGGCAACTCTGGGGTGCAAGCGGTGCCGCACAACAAAGCAGCCTGTGAAACCCAGACGTTAGCTGTTAGAAGCAGGAAGAGGCAACGGGCCTTTGCTTCAGACTCAGCAAAAGATTTACCAAACCCGAGGAAGGTGACAAAAGGGAAGAGTTTCCGTGGCGTAACTTTGGTGTGGCAGGTGAGGTTTCCATCCATGTTGCTCATGCCTCGCCTCGTTTTGTTTGCAGATGCAGTGTTGGATCAAACTGCAAGACCAGTTTTCTTTACTGCACATGCTACTGTAGTGCAAATACCCTGTGGTTTCTCAGGACGCACACCAATCCCACCCCTAGTGCCTGATGGCTGAGATCCCCACTGGCTCCAGTAGCTGCACTCGGACCCCCCCTCACTCCACTGGCTGCGCTGGGACGCACACCAGTAGCTGGCACCACAAGCCAGAGCTGCCTACGGCCTCGGGTTGACTCCAGTAGCTGGCACTCAGGTCCACCCCCGCCACGTCCCCCATAGCAGGCACAGAGTCCCTTCAGCTCACAGACAAACAGGACAGGGAGTGAGATTACACAGAGAGGTCATTAAAGAGGGTTTAATGAGAAGCTCTATGAGAAGACAGGACAGACGTCATCTATGCCCTGCCACCAATCACTTGTCTCTGGGGAGACTGTGGTGTCATCAGGTTGCCCGTCACCTGGAACTTCCTCAACGAGATTAGAGGGGATCAATCCCCTTGTGCCGTCGGTCAGCTCTCCCACGTACCAACCGTCTCCATCCACGTCTCCAAAGACGTAAACGTATTGTCCAGCAACTAGCGGAAGCTCCAGCTCAGGCCGCTCGTTGGACCATCAAAAAGGATCATAGCTGTAACGAGCGATGAATGCTCGCAGCTCTGCCGGTTGTTTTCTCATAGCCTCCAGCAGGACGGACTCCTTGTCTGCTCCCAGGTTAGCCTGCTGCGGCTTGGAAACGGTGCTGTTGGATCTTTCTCCTTCCAGCCATTCCAGTTCCTGAAACAGCTGCTGGCGGCGTTTCTTTAGATTCTCAAACCAGTCACTGAGTTCCTTCAGATGGGCAGGGAATGCCCGCAGGGATTCTCTGTGCTCCCTGTGGGCCAGCTTTGTCTCCTCATGTTCCCTCTCCAGCTGTTGACTCCTTTCTGCCCTGTCCCTCACGGCTTTCAGCTCGCGCTCGGCCGCTTCCAGCCGGGTAAAAAGACAGATGGTTGCTTGGATAGTAGAGTCTCGCTCCTCTGCCAGTCGCGCTAGCTGCCCTTTTCAGGTTGGCATTTTCAGCCTGAACCTGTTCTGTCAAAGCCATCTGCCCACGCAGGCGAGCGTTTTCTTCAGCCAGGTGGGTGTTTTCATTTGTCACCTTGGCGAGCTGCACCTGCAACTCCTCACAAGCTTGCCCGGGGGTGCTCACATCAGAGGATCCTTCTTCATCTGCAGCCGCTCGGGCCTCCAGCCCCTCAGCTGCCTTCTGTGCCAAGTCGTGCCGCTTGTCCCGTGCCAGCAGAGCTCTGGTGGGCTCTCCCGTTTCCCCCACCCCTCGGCTGAGGAAGCAATGGCGGGCACAGGTGCTCAGCGGAGCGCTGGATGGGCAGTGGCCGCGAGCATTGACCAGGCGATGGATGGTCACCTGCAGCTGCCTGGCTCGCTCTCCCAGCCGCAAGGTGAGGGCAGCTAGTTGAGCATTCTTCTGCTGCAGTCTCCCTGCCTCCTTGCACGCTCTTGGAGAACCGTCCTTTCCCAGGAGGCGGCTCTCCATCTCTGAGGAACTCTGTTGCCTCTCCAGGTCTTTCAGAAGGACGCTGCAGGTGTCTGCTCTGCTCCAGGAGATGGCTGCATGCGCCTGCCAGGCAGCATCAAGTCCTCCCGCTCATCACCCGGAGCTGAGCACCTCTCACAGCCTGGCACGTTGCTTGTGGCCCAGCACTGTGGCTTTCTGTTGGTCCTTCCTGCAGGGCCGCCAAGGTGTGGGGCCTGTTTCTGCCAGAGGAGCAGGAGCTCTGCGTCCCCTGATGGCCCTGGTGGCCAGGAGAGCCCTCGGGCTGGGCCCGTGCAGGGGGAGGCAGGCAGCTCGCGCTTGAACCGCTGCAGGGTGGCTTGGGGTGGACAGTGCCATCTCTGCTGCAGCTGGTTCTGGAGGCAGCGGGTGCGGGTGGGCTGGGAGACAGCTGTGGCATGGGCTGCAGGGCTGCGTGGGGCATGGCTCCTGCTCTGCGCACTGGTGGCTTTCCCCTGCTCACCAGGGATGCCCCGAGTAGATGGGACAAGCTGTCGGTGTCTGCCGGTTGCAGTGCTGCTGGCCTTTCCCCTGCCCTGGCCAGAAGCTGCATAGGCTGCTGCTGGCAGAGGCGGGAGCTTGCAGCAAGTTCTGGCAGCTCCTGGTGCCCGAGCTGCGTGCACCTTCTGTGGTGCTGCTGCCTGCCTTGCTGGCAGACGGGCTGTCTCCTCGCGCCTCACCCTGACAGAGGGCATTGTCACCCTGCATGCTGCGCTGTCCGTCTGCAAGAGAATGCGAGGAGAGAGCTGCGTGACTGTGGCCCTTCGCCCGTGCCCCCGTGTCCCAGCTGGAAAAGCCCCTGTGCCGGCTCCCCTGCCAGCCCCAGGGCAGCACTCGGCCCCACAGGGAGTTGCCGCTCGGCTCCCAGAGCTGGCTGGGGAGCGCACTGCTCCGGCCATGGCCCACAGTGACTCCTGGGAGCATCCCCGACATGCCCGGGCAGCCTGCAGGCACGGCTTGTGGGGCTCAGTTTGCTATGTGACCGGGCCCTCCCGTCCCCTCCTGCAGCTCCCGCCTGCCGGTCGGCAGCTCCTGGACTCGGGAAGACGTTTGTCCCGGTCTCCCTCGGGCTCCCTACCTGTGCGCGTCGGCTCCCAGCGGCCTGCGAGCTCTGTGGGCAGGGGAGCCGTCGCAGCCTGTTCCCATGGGGGGACGAAGCCTGTCCCCTGGCTGTCCTGCGGCGCTGCCAGCGGCCGCCTGTGGCCCATCTGCGGGGCAGGAGGAGGAGAAGTCAAGGACTGGAGGCGGCTGCCTTGGCACAGCGGCCCCCACAGTGGCGGCAAGCCCGGCCCTGGCACTAAGGCAGCTCCGCGTGGCCCCGTCCCACCACCGGCCTCCCCCTCCTGCCCCGTCCCTCACCTGGCGCTGGTTCTGCAGGCCCGGCAGCCTGCTGTTGGGCTGGGGGCGGGCGTTTGCCTCCTCTTGCGTGGGCATCTTCGGCGGCGTCTGCCGACAACCGGCCATGGTCACCCAGGGGAGATGCTGCCTCCTGAGGGAGTGGCTCTCCTGGGAGTGGGCACCCCAGGGCTCTGGCTCCTTAAATACCCGCGGGGTCGCCATGGGGACCCGTATCACAATGACCTCTGGGCATGGTGCGCCGCCTGCATCACAAAGCCCTTGCGGTTGCTGTGGAGACGCTCACACCCACACCTGGCGGGGACTGGCTGTGCCCGGCTGTGCCCGGCTGTGCCCGGCGTGGGGCAGCCCCTGCTTGCCCCTCACAGAGGCCCCAGCAGGCCCGAGCCCGCACCTCCCACATCCCCCCGGTGCCAGCAGCCTCTGCAGAGCTCAGTCCTGTGTGCGTGCAGCAGCTCTGGGTGCCACCGCCCGGGGCCTTGTCCCCAGGCATGGCTCCCACACAGGGCGCCCAGGCCTGGGGACGCTCCGGTGCCCGCCTACAGCAACGCAGGGGAGGCCCGCAGGCCCGTGCCCAGAGGCCACTGGCCACGCCGAGCTGCTCCCGGCAGTCGCCATGGGCCGCGGGGTGACCAGCCCTCTCCCCAGCCGGCTCTGGGAGGTCCCTCCCAGGCTGCTCTTCCTCAGTGCCTTTCCTCCAGAGGTGGAGCGTGCAAGGGCTCACACCCACAGCCAGGACGAGGGAGCAGGGCTGCCTCCCTGGGGCTGACGCTCTGTGCTCCCCTTCGAGCTGGAACGAAAAGAAAAGCTGCCTTTGTTCCCAGTTACAACACAGAGAAACGGCTGTCTCGTGCACATGCCTGCACCTTTTCTGACAGAAAATGGCTTTGGGGGACTATGGAAACTCCTGGGGAGAAAAAAAGAAAACCAAACCATTAAAATAAACGCTGCTCAGCTGATGTTGGAGACCTTGGTATTAGACACCCAGACTTGTTCTCCTCCACGCAGTTATCACTCCTGCACCAGGAACTGCTTGCTAGTGGGTGAATCTGACGGCAGCAGCTCCCAGGCAGAGCTGGGAGCAGCTCCTGGGGACATCTTTAGGCTTTACAGCAGTGTTTGCTGCCCCAGCACGGGTCCCCGGCCCCCTGCAGGGACCAGGCAGGAGGCTGGAGGGAAGAGTCCCAGCAACAGCTTTGGCCTCCAGGCTGGAGAACCCTGTCCCAGGCTCAGGCACCGCTGCCTCCGGGCTCCCCTACCCCATCCTGGGGCAATAAGGCAACTCTCTTCCTTCTACAGAGCAACACTCAAAGCTTAAGGGGAGTTTCCTCTTAAGGCATTTCCTCCCTAATGCAGGTTTCCCCCAGGCCTAGAGGTTGCCACAGGGCTCTATGGCCAGTGTTCAAAGGTGTCTCAAATGCCAAAAGGAAAGTGGCTTTTCGCAGGCAACAATGCAGTGAGATTTCTGAAGCTGTGTAAAATAACGTGTTCACCTTGCCCATCAAGTGCGTTATCGCGAGGACCTGGCAAGGGCCCTGGTTTTGTACTGCAGCAGAGATGCTGTTGTAGCCACAGGACTCCAAGTTCTGGGGGCGTGAAAGGAACAAACTCAAACATCTCAGAGCTCACCATGACATCAAAATAGCTGGCCGGGAAGCCCTTCTTCGAAGCTGCTAGATGAAATGACAGGGCAGAAACGTAGAGGGAGCAAGATTTCTCAGGAAAGGAAAGAGAAACCCCTCTTTTTTTGAAACACAGATTTAGCCCCCTTAATATTTTTTCTTGTGAGATTGTGTCAGCAGTCAGACTGCGAGCACGTGATTAAACTGTTAAAACACCCAGATACTTGAGGATTATTTCCTGTATTAAATCCTCTTACAAGCAGGGCGGTCTGTTGCCCTGCGGGTAGGGTAGTACAGTGGTATGACTGGCATGACAGGCAATTTTCCTTTCCTAGTACAAGGATGCATTTATGAAGGCAACTCTGGGGTGCAAGCGGTGCCGCACAACAAAGCAGCCTGTGAAACCCAGACGTTAGCTGTTAGAAGCAGGAAGAGGCAACGGGCCTTTGCTTCAGACTCAGCAAAAGATTTACCAAACCCGAGGAAGGTGACAAAAAGGGAAGAGTTTCCGTGGCGTAACTTTGGTGTGGCAGGTGAGGTTTCCATCCATGTTGCTCATGCCTCCGCCTCGTTTTGTTTGCAGATGCAGTGTTGGATCAAACTGCAAGACCAGTTTTCTTTACTGCACATGCTACTGTAGTGCAAATACCCTGTGGTTTCTCAGGACGCACACCAATCCCACCCCTAGTGCCTGATGGCTGAGATCCCCACTGGCTCCAGTAGCTGCACTCGGACCCCCCCTCACTCCACTGGCTGCGCTGGGACGCACACCAGTAGCTGGCACCACAAGCCAGAGCTGCCTACGGCCTCGGGTTGACTCCAGTAGCTGGCACTCAGTCCACCCCCGCCACGTCCCCCATAGCAGGCACAGAGTCCCTTCAGCTCACAGACAAACAGGACAGGGAGTGAGATTACACAGAGAGGTCATTAAAAGAGGTTTAATGAGAAGCTCTATGAGAAGACAGGACAGACGTCATCTATGCCCTGCCACCAATCACTTGTCTCTGGGGAGACTGTGGTGTCATCAGGTTGCCCGTCACCTGGAACTTCCTCAACGAGATTAGAGGGGATCAATCCCCTTGTGCCGTCGGTCAGCTCTCCCACGTACCAACCGTCTCCATCCACGTCTCCAAAGACGTAAACGTATTGTCCAGCAACTAGCGGAAGCTCCAGCTCAGGCCGCTCGTTGGGACCATCAAAAGGATCATAGCTGTAACGAGCGATGAATGCTCGCAGCTCTGCCGGTTGTTTTCTCATAGCCTCCAGCAGGACGGACTCCTTGTCTGCTCCCAGGTTAGCCTGCTGCGGCTTGGAAACGGTGCTGTTGGATCTTTCTCCTTCCAGCCATTCCAGTTCCTGAAACAGCTGCTGGCGGCGTTTCTTTAGATTCTCAAACCAGTCACTGAGTTCCTTCAGATGGGCAGGGAATGCCCGCAGGGATTCTCTGTGCTCCCTGTGGGCCAGCTTTGTCTCCTCATGTTCCCTCTCCAGCTGTTGACTCCTTTCTGCCCTGTCCCTCACGGCTTTCAGCTCGCGCTCGGCCGCTTCCAGCCGGGTAAAAAGACAGATGGTTGCTTGGATAGTAGAGTCTCGCTCCTCTGCCAGTCGCGCTAGCTGCCCTTTCAGGTTGGCATTTTCAGCCTGAACCTGTTCTGTCAAAGCCATCTGCCCACGCAGGCGAGCGTTTTCTTCAGCCAGGTGGGTGTTTTCATTTGTCACCTTGGCGAGCTGCACCTGCAACTCCTCACAAGCTTGCCCGGGGGTGCTCACATCAGAGGATCCTTCTTCATCTGCAGCCGCTCGGGCCTCCAGCCCCTCAGCTGCCTTCTGTGCCAAGTCGTGCCGCTTGTCCCGTGCCAGCAGAGCTCTGGTGGGCTCTCCCGTTTCCCCACCCCTCGGCTGAGGAAGCAATGGCGGGCACAGGTGCTCAGCGGAGCGCTGGATGGGCAGTGGCCCGCGAGCATTGACCAGGCGATGGATGGTCACCTGCAGCTGCCTGGCTCGCTCTCCCAGCCGCAAGGTGAGGGCAGCTAGTTGAGCATTCTTCTGCTGCAGTCTCCCTGCCTCCTTGCACGCTCTTGGAGAACCGTCCTTTCCCAGGAGGCGGCTCTCCATCTCTGAGGAACTCTGTTGCCTCTCCAGGTCTTTCAGAAGACGCTGCAGGTGTCTGCTCTGCTCCAGGAGATGGCTGCATGCGCTGCCAGGCAGCATCAAGTCCTCCCGCTCCATCACCCGGAGCTGAGCACCTCTCACAGCCTGGCACGTTGCTTGTGGCCCAGCACTGTGGCTTTCTGTTGGTCTTTCCTGCAGGGCCGCCAAGGTGTGGGGCCTGTTTCTGCCAGAGGAGCAGGAGCTCTGCGTCCCCTGATGGCCCTGGTGGCCAGGAGAGCCCTCGGGCTGGGCCGTGCAGGGGGAGGCAGGCAGCTCGCGCTTGAACCGCTGCAGGATGGCTTGGGTGGACAGTGCCATCTCCTGCTGCAGCTGGTTCTGGAGGCAGCGGGTGCGGGTGGGCTGGGAGACAGCTGTGGCATGGGCTGCAGGGCTGCGTGGGGCATGGCTCCTGCTCTGCGCACTGGTGGCTTTCCCCTGCTCACCAGGGATGCCCCGAGTAGATGGGACAAGCTGTCGGTGTCTGCCGGTTGCAGTGCTGCTGGCCTTTCCCCTGCCCTGGCCAGAAGCTGCATAGGCTGCTGCTGGCAGAGGCGGGAGCTTGCAGCAAGTTCTGGCAGCTCCTGGTGCCCGAGCTGCGTGCACCTTCTGTGGTGCTGCTGCCTGCCTTGCTGGCAGACGGGCTGTCTCCTCGCGCCTCACCCTGACAGAGGGCATTGTCACCCTGCATGCTGCGCTGTCCGTCTGCAAGAGAATGCGAGGAGAGAGGCTGCGTGACTGTGGCCCTTCGCCCGTGCCCCCGTGTCCCAGCTGGAAAAGCCCCTGTGCCGGCTCCCCTGCCAGCCCCCAGGGCAGCACTCGGCCCCACAGGGAGTTGCTGCTCGGCTCCCAGAGCTGGCTGGGGAGCGCACTGCTCTGGCCATGGCCCACAGTGACTCCTGGGAGCATCCCCGACATGCCCGGGCAGCCTGCAGGCACGGCTTGTGGGGCTCAGCTTGCTATGTGACCGGGCCCTCCCGTCCCCTCCTGCAGCTCCCGCCTGCCGGTCGGCAGCTCCTGGACTCGGGAAGACGTTTGTCCCGGTCTCCCTCGGGCTCCCTACCTGTGCGCGTCGGCTCCCAGCGGCCTGCGAGCTCTGTGGGCAGGGGAGCCGTCGCAGCCTGTTCCCATGGGGGGACGAAGCCTGTCCCTGGCTGTCCTGCGGCGCTGCCAGCGGCCGCCTGTGGCCCATCTGCGGGCAGGAGGAGGAGAAGTCAAGGACTGGAGGCGGCTGCCTTGGCACAGCGGCCCCCACAGTGGCGGCAAGCCCGGCCCTGGCACTAAGGCAGCTCCGCGTGGCCCCGTCCCACCACCGGCCTCCCCCTCCTGCCCCGTCCCTCACCTGGCGCTGGTTCTGCAGGCCCGGCAGCCTGCTGTTGGGCTGGGGGCGGGCGTTTGCCTCCTCTTGCGTGGGCATCTTCGGCGGCGTCTGCCGACAACCGGCCATGGTCACCCAGGGGAGATGCTGCCTCCTGAGGGAGTGGCTCTCCTGGGAGTGGGCACCCCAGGGCTCTGGCTCCTTAAATACCCGCGGGGTCGCCATGGGGACCCGTATCACAATGACCTCTGGGCATGGTGCGCCGCCTGCATCACAAAGCCCTTGCGGTTGCTGTGGAGACGCTCACACCCACACCTGGCGGGGACTGGCTGTGCCCGGCTGTGCCCGGCTGTGCCCGGCGTGGGGCAGCCCCTGCTTGCCCCTCACAGAGGCCCCAGCAGGCCCGAGCCCGCACCTCCCACATCCCCCCGGTGCCAGCAGCCTCTGCAGAGCTCAGTCCTGTGTGCGTGCAGCAGCTCTGGGTGCCACCGCCCGGGGCCTTGTCCCCAGGCATGGCTCCCACACAGGGCGCCCAGGCCTGGGGACGCTCCGGTGCCCGCCTACAGCAACGCAGGGGAGGCCCGCAGGCCCGTGCCCAGAGGCCACTGGCCACGCCGAGCTGCTCCCAGCAGTCGCCATGGGCCGCGGGGTGACCAGCCCTCTCCCCAGCCGGCTCTGGGAGGTCCCTCCCAGGCTGCTCTTCCTCAGTGCCTTTCCTCCAGAGGTGGAGCGTGCAAGGGCTCACACCCACAGCCAGGACGAGGGAGCAGGGCTGCCTCCCTGGGGCTGACGCTCTGTGCTCCCTTTCGAGCTGGAACGAAAAGAAAAGCTGCCTTTGTTCCCAGTTACAACACAGAGAAACGGCTGTCTCGTGCACATGCCTGCACCTTTTCTGACAGAAAATGGCTTTGGGGGACTATGGAAACTCCTGGGGAGAAAAAAAGAAAACCAAACCATTAAAATAAACGCTGCTCAGCTGATGTTGGAGACCTTGGTATTAGACACCCAGACTTGTTCTCCTCCACGCAGTTATCACTCCTGCACCAGGAACTGCTTGCTAGTGGGTGAATCTGACGGCAGCAGCTCCCAGGCAGAGCTGGGAGCAGCTCCTGGGGACATCTTTAGGCTTTACAGCAGTGTTTGCTGCCCCAGCACGGGTCCCCGGCCCCCTGCAGGGACCAGGCAGGAGGCTGGAGGGAAGAGTCCCAGCAACAGCTTTGGCCTCCAGGCTGGAGAACCCTGTCCCAGGCTCAGGCACCGCTGCCTCCGGGCTCCCCTACCCCATCCTGGGGCAATAAGGCAACTCTCTTCCTTCTACAGAGCAACACTCAAAGCTTAAGGGGAGTTTCCTCTTAAGGCATTTCCTCCCTAATGCAGGTTTCCCCCAGGCCTAGAGGTTGCCACAGGGCTCTATGGCCAGTGTTCAAAGGTGTCTCAAATGCCAAAAGGAAAGTGGCTTTTCGCAGGCAACAATGCAGTGAGATTTCTGAAGCTGTGTAAAATAACGTGTTCACCTTGCCCATCAAGTGCGTTATCGTGAGGACCTGGCAAGGGCCCTGGTTTTGTACCGCAGCAGAGATGCTGTTGTAGCCACAGGACTCCAAGTTCTGGGGGCGTGAAAGGAACAAACTCAAACATCTCAGAGCTCACCATGACATCAAAATAGCTGGCCGGGAAGCCCTTCTTCGAAGCTGCTAGATGAAATGACAGGGCAGAAACGTAGAGGGAGCAAGATTTCTCAGGAAAGGAAAGAGAAACCCCACTTTTTTTGAAACACAGATTTAGCCCCCTTAATATTTTTTCTTGTGAGATTGTGTCAGCAGTCAGACTGCGAGCACGTGGTTAAACTGTTAAAACACCCAGATACTTGAGGATTATTTCCTGTATTAAATCCTCTTACAAGCAGGGCGGTCTGTTGCCCTGCGGGTAGGGTAGTACAGTGGTATGACTGGCATGACAGGCAATTTTCCTTTCCTAGTACAAGGATGCATTTATGAAGGCAACTCTGGGGTGCAAGCGGTGCCGCACAACAAAGCAGCCTGTGAAACCCAGACGTTAGCTGTTAGAAGCAGGAAGAGGCAACGGGCCTTTGCTTCAGACTCAGCAAAAGATTTACCAAACCCGAGGAAGGTGACAAAAAGGGAAGTTTCCGTGGCGTAACTTTGGTGTGGCAGGTGAGGTTTCCATCCATGTTGCTCATGCCTCCGCCTCGTTTTGTTTGCAGATGCAGTGTTGGATCAAACTGCAAGACCAGTTTTCTTTACTGCACATGCTACTGTAGTGCAAATACCCTGTGGTTTCTCAGGACGCACACCAATCCCACCCCTAGTGCCTGATGGCTGAGATCCCCACTGGCTCCAGTAGCTGCACTCGGACCCCCCCTCACTCCACTGGCTGCGCTGGGACGCACACCAGTAGCTGGCACCACAAGCCAGAGCTGCCTACGGCCTCGGGTTGACTCCAGTAGCTGGCACTCAGTCCACCCCCGCCACGTCCCCCATAGCAGGCACAGAGTCCCTTCAGCTCACAGACAAACAGGACAGGGAGTGAGATTACACAGAGAGGTCATTAAAAGAGGTTTAATGAGAAGCTCTATGAGAAGACAGGACAGACGTCATCTATGCCCTGCCACCAATCACTTGTCTCTGGGGAGACTGTGGTGTCATCAGGTTGCCCGTCACCTGGAACTTCCTCAACGAGATTAGAGGGGATCAATCCCCTTGTGCCGTCGGTCAGCTCTCCCACGTACCAACCGTCTCCATCCACGTCTCCAAAGACGTAAACGTATTGTCCAGCAACTAGCGGAAGCTCCAGCTCAGGCCGCTCGTTGGGACCATCAAAAGGATCATAGCTGTAACGAGCGATGAATGCTCGCAGCTCTGCCGGTTGTTTTCTCATAGCCTCCAGCAGGACGGACTCCTTGTCTGCTCCCAGGTTAGCCTGCTGCGGCTTGGAAACGGTGCTGTTGGATCTTTCTCCTTCCAGCCATTCCAGTTCCTGAAACAGCTGCTGGCGGCGTTTCTTTAGATTCTCAAACCAGTCACTGAGTTCCTTCAGATGGGCAGGGAATGCCCGCAGGGATTCTCTGTGCTCCCTGTGGGCCAGCTTTGTCTCCTCATGTTCCCTCTCCAGCTGTTGACTCCTTTCTGCCCTGTCCCTCACGGCTTTCAGCTCGCGCTCGGCCGCTTCCAGCCGGGTAAAAAGACAGATGGTTGCTTGGATAGTAGAGTCTCGCTCCTCTGCCAGTCGCGCTAGCTGCCCTTTCAGGTTGGCATTTTCAGCCTGAACCTGTTCTGTCAAAGCCATCTGCCCACGCAGGCGAGCGTTTTCTTCAGCCAGGTGGGTGTTTTCATTTGTCACCTTGGCGAGCTGCACCTGCAACTCCTCACAAGCTTGCCCGGGGGTGCTCACATCAGAGGATCCTTCTTCATCTGCAGCCGCTCGGGCCTCCAGCCCCTCAGCTGCCTTCTGTGCCAAGTCGTGCCGCTTGTCCCGTGCCAGCAGAGCTCTGGTGGGCTCTCCCGTTTCCCCACCCCTCGGCTGAGGAAGCAATGGCGGGCACAGGTGCTCAGCGGAGCGCTGGATGGGCAGTGGCCCGCGAGCATTGACCAGGCGATGGATGGTCACCTGCAGCTGCCTGGCTCGCTCTCCCAGCCGCAAGGTGAGGGCAGCTAGTTGAGCATTCTTCTGCTGCAGTCTCCCTGCCTCCTTGCACGCTCTTGGAGAACCGTCCTTTCCCAGGAGGCGGCTCTCCATCTCTGAGGAACTCTGTTGCCTCTCCAGGTCTTTCAGAAGACGCTGCAGGTGTCTGCTCTGCTCCAGGAGATGGCTGCATGCGCTGCCAGGCAGCATCAAGTCCTCCCGCTCCATCACCCGGAGCTGAGCACCTCTCACAGCCTGGCACGTTGCTTGTGGCCCAGCACTGTGGCTTTCTGTTGGTCCTTCCTGCAGGGCCGCCAAGGTGTGGGGCCTGTTTCTGCCAGAGGAGCAGGAGCTCTGCGTCCCCTGATGGCCCTGGTGGCCAGGAGAGCCCTCGGGCTGGGCCGTGCAGGGGGAGGCAGGCAGCTCGCGCTTGAACCGCTGCAGGATGGCTTGGGTGGACAGTGCCATCTCCTGCTGCAGCTGGTTCTGGAGGCAGCGGGTGCGGGTGGGCTGGGAGACAGCTGTGGCATTGGCTGCAGGGCTGCGTGGGGCATGGCTCCTGCTCTGCGCACTGGTGGCTTTCCCCTGCTCACCAGGGATGCCCCGAGTAGATGGGACAAGCTGTCGGTGTCTGCCGGTTGCAGTGCTGCTGGCCTTTCCCCTGCCCTGGCCAGAAGCTGCATAGGCTGCTGCTGGCAGAGGCGGGAGCTTGCAGCAAGTTCTGGCAGCTCCTGGTGCCCGAGCTGCGTGCACCTTCTGTGGTGCTGCTGCCTGCCTTGCTGGCAGACGGGCTGTCTCCTCGCGCCTCACCCTGACAGAGGGCATTGTCACCTTGCATGCTGTGCTGTCCGTCTGCAAGAGAATGCGAGGAGAGAGGCTGCGTGACTGTGGCCCTTCGCCCGTGCCCCCGTGTCCCAGCTGGAAAAGCCCCTGTGCCGGCTCCCCTGCCAGCCCCCAGGGCAGCACTCGGCCCCACAGGGAGTTGCCGCTCGGCTCCCAGAGCTGGCTGGGGAGCGCACTGCTCCGGCCATGGCCCACAGTGACTCCTGGGAGCATCCCCGACATGCCCGGGCAGCCTGCAGGCACGGCTTGTGGGGCTCAGTTTGCTATGTGACCGGGCCCTCCCGTCCCCTCCTGCAGCTCCCGCCTGCCGGTCGGCAGCTCCTGGACTCGGGAAGACGTTTGTCCCGGTCTCCCTCGGGCTCCCTACCTGTGCGCGTCGGCTCCCAGCGGCCTGCGAGCTCTGTGGGCAGGGGAGCCGTCGCAGCCTGTTCCCATGGGGGGACGAAGCCTGTCCCTGGCTGTCCTGCGGCGCTGCCAGCGGCCGCCTGTGGCCCATCTGCGGGCAGGAGGAGGAGAAGTCAAGGACTGGAGGCGGCTGCCTTGGCACAGCGGCCCCCACAGTGGCGGCAAGCCCGGCCCTGGCACTAAGGCAGCTCCGCGTGGCCCCGTCCCACCACCGGCCTCCCCCTCCTGCCCCGTCCCTCACCTGGCGCTGGTTCTGCAGGCCCGGCAGCCTGCTGTTGGGCTGGGGGCGGGCGTTTGCCTCCTCTTGCGTGGGCATCTTCGGCGGCGTCTGCCGACAACCGGCCATGGTCACCCAGGGGAGATGCTGCCTCCTGAGGGAGTGGCTCTCCTGGGAGTGGGCACCCCAGGGCTCTGGCTCCTTAAATACCCGCGGGGTCGCCATGGGGACCCGTATCACAATGACCTCTGGGCATGGTGCGCCGCCTGCATCACAAAGCCCTTGCGGTTGCTGTGGAGACGCTCACACCCACACCTGGCGGGGACTGGCTGTGCCCGGCTGTGCCCGGCTGTGCCCGGCGTGGGGCAGCCCCTGCTTGCCCCTCACAGAGGCCCCAGCAGGCCCGAGCCCGCACCTCCCACATCCCCCCGGTGCCAGCAGCCTCTGCAGAGCTCAGTCCTGTGTGTGTGCAGCAGCTCTGGGTGCCACCGCCCGGGGCCTTGTCCCCAGGCATGGCTCCCACACAGGGCGCCCAGGCCTGGGGACGCTCCGGTGCCCGCCTACAGCAACGCAGGGGAGGCCCGCAGGCCCGTGCCCAGAGGCCACTGGCCACGCCGAGCTGCTCCCGGCAGTCGCCATGGGCCGCGGGGTGACCAGCCCTCTCCCCAGCCGGCTCTGGGAGGTCCCTCCCAGGCTGCTCTTCCTCAGTGCCTTTCCTCCAGAGGTGGAGCGTGCAAGGGCTCACACCCACAGCCAGGACGAGGGAGCAGGGCTGCCTCCCTGGGGCTGACGCTCTGTGCTCCCTTTCGAGCTGGAATGAAAAGAAAAGCTGCCTTTGTTCCCAGTTACAACACAGAGAAACGGCTGTCTCGTGCACATGCCTGCACCTTTTCTGACAGAAAATGGCTTTGGGGGACTATGGAAACTCCTGGGGAGAAAAAAAGAAAACCAAACCATTAAAATAAACGCTGCTCAGCTGATGTTGGAGACCTTGGTATTAGACACCCAGACTCGTTCTCCTCCACGCAGTTATCACTCCTGCACCAGGAACTGCTTGCTAGTGGGTGAATCTGACAGCAGCAGCTCCCAGGCAGAGCTGGGAGCAGCTCCCGGGGACATCTTTAGGCTTTACAGCAGTGTTTGCTGCCCCAGCACGGGTACGCAGGTGACATCTTCTTGGCTGGGAGATGTCCATCTCCCTGTGTACCTTGCTGGCTACGTGCTCGAGCTTGCTTCAGGCTCCCCTGCCGCTCCTGCTGGTCTTCACCCTCTTGTCGGCACACTGTGGCTGCAGGTCCTGCGGCTGGCGAATGGTAGTGGCACACTGCTGCCACAGCAGCTCCCATCCCTTGCGGAGCGTAGCCTCCTTCCAGTGCAGCAGCTGGCATGTCTCAGCCACCTGCTGCCAAAGGTTTAGCTCCTGTAACCACCACACCTTTTTAGCCCATTGCTGCTCCCACTCGTATTGCATCTGCTCCAACAGGAGCTGCCGCTGCTTCTCCAAAGCCGCCTTCAGCTGCCAGGCTATAGCAGCAGTGTAGTCATGCTGCTGTTGGGTGCAAAGCCACAGTTCCTGCAGCTCAGCCTCTAGTGCTTCCAGCTGCTGCCACTGCTCCACCACCAGTGCAAGGCTGACAGGGCTTTGTGCCGGCTCCCAGCAGGGTGAGGGGCAGCTGCGTGCTGCGGGCCCCTGGCCTGCAACACCCCGCATCATGGCCTCAGCCAGCAATCCCTGCTGCCAAAGGACACCAGTGGTTGCGTTCCCTGTGTCTGTGAGGTGCGGCAGCCCCCTCACCCGCTGCAGGTGCTGCCTCCCTTGGCTGTGCAGTAGCAGACAGAGCCTCTGCCAGGTCCAGGGTGGGCAACGTGGCCTTACATGGTGTCCTGGCGCCAAGCTCACAGAGGAGGATGGGGCAGGATGCCCTCTATGGTATATCTCTCCTGCCTGCACACAACAGAGGGCTGGGTGTGAGGTTCAGGCTGTTGGTTGGAAAAAGCGAAAAAGAAGAATTGTGCTGAAGAAGGGAAACTGCCATGGAAACCATAGGAGAGAGCAGGACCGAGCGCAGGCTGGGGAGTTTCTCCTTTCTGAGGCTCTCGATCCCTCCTGTGCATACCTCAGAGCCCTGCCTCGCTCACACCCTGCGTCTCAAAGGGAACACAGCCCAAAGGACGAAATCAAGGGTGATCAATGTATGATCGCTGTCTCCATTCTATTTAATAGGGGTAGTGGTTTGCTGGTGGGTATTGATTTATGGTGTTTATGAAAGCAATCATATTCATCACAGGGTGAGTCCCAGTGTTGGTTTGAGCCACCCGGTTCCGTAACTGGTGAATTGGATTCCCTGCTCTGTGTAGCAGGTGGCAAGCCTGATGGATCACGACAGTTGGGCAGGGATGTGCAGCACGCAGCAGCCTGTGACTTTTCATGCCATACCAACTTCCCACCCCAATGATTCCCCATCCTGCTGACGATTCCTTGTCCTCCATGCTGATTTCCCATCCCCTCCATGGTTTCCCATCACAGTGATGGTTTCTCAGCCCCATGATGGTTTCCTATCCCAATGGTCTCCAGTCCCCACCATTCCCACCCCAAGCTATATTTTGAGAGGGAGGTGAATTTCCTGTCCAAGGGGAAGGGATGGGGCCAGCACACAAGTTTGTGCACGTGTGAGCACAGGCTCCTTTTTCAGTCTCCCTTCCTCCCCCACCATCTAAGGTGGGCTTCTGCTCAGTCTAGGGTGAGCTCAACACCTCGGACTGCCACCTCCCAGCTTACCTAGCCTAGGCTACGGCAAAGAAATAAAAATTAGCAAACACAACTCTACCCATAGTGACCTTCTGGCCAGCGTATAAATGTGGAAGAGCTCAGCCTACAGCTTGGGAGGTAGAGACCAACCTACACTTTTATGCCCGATCTACCTCCTCTAGGATCTCTCCCAAAAGTCAAATCCAACTTACCCTTGAGTGAGGATGCAAGAAGAGGATCAGTGATAAATGCTTGGCAAGAGGTAGCCAAGCAAGGAGCCGGAGAAGGAGCCGAGTTATTCCGAAGGGCAGCTCAGCCCAGCTGGCTTTCGCTGGCCCACTGTTCAGGATGTCAAGCCCATGACACTCATGTAGCAAAGCACCTGGGCTCTGACAGGTTCACTGCTGATAAATTTCATCTGCCCCCCCCCCCCCCCCCCCCCCCCCAAGATACACTCTCTGCTTGGGACCTCCAGTTTGGCCACGGCCTTGCTTGGGTGGCTTTTGTTCATCACGTGCCTCTGGGGATGGCTGGTGTTTCCCCTCCCAGCCCTGGGGAGGCAGCTTTTGCCCCTTGTCCACACAGGGGACCTGGATTGACTCCTGCCCTGCTCAGGGGGCTCTCTATGCCACTGCTCAAATATGGGTGGCGAGCTTTGCTTCTGCCCCATGTGGGGGGCATTGACTTTTGTCCCTGCCCTGCTCAGGGCATCTCACCTTGCCCCTGCCCTGCTGGGAGCAGCCAGTTTTGCCCCTGCCACAGCAGGACCACTGGGGCTCCAGCACCATTTCCCTGGCACCAGCTACCAGTGCGGTGCTGGATCTCCTTGTCTTACCACAACCTCGCCGCCCAGGACAAAGTCAGCTTGGGTCCAAGTCTCCTTTAGTGCTGTTCCTCCAGCTGGCATCTGACAGGCGTAGGTGCAAAGTTCCCTCCCGGCTGAGCTGGCTGCAGGGCCCGGCCACAGGAGCTGGCAGCACCCAATGCCACCCTGGGAATGAAGGATCCTGGCAGCTGGATGTCAAGCAGGGTCTGCCTCTGCCTCCCGTTCCTCACTCACATGCTTCAGCTACAGCTCCTGTGCTTGGGCACATGGCATTCTGTTACGCTTCCCCAAATGCCGCAGTCAGCGGGCTGGGTTAGAGGAACGTGGCTGAAGAGTTCCTGTGCCCCAAGAGGCTCCTTTTACAAAGGCATCTTGTCCATAAGATGCCTGGCCAGAGTGGTTTGATTATTTGAATGGTAATATTCTTATCTGAAGATGCTGGGGAGGGTGGGGAGGGTGGCGAGAAAATGGAAACGGAAAGAAAAAAAAGAGAAACCTGTGCATACCACGTCTGCCCTCATTAGACATACTTAATATGGTAAACAGCTCTTGCTTGGCTGATGCTTTCACGCCGTGATGCCAAAAATTGTGTGAAATGCCATGGAAGTAACAAACACCCTTGCCCCAACCTGCAAGCAAGATGCGTGCACCCACGGGCCTGGCGGAGGTTTGGGGTGATGGGGTGAGCCAAGGCTGGGAGAAGTCATGACAGCAGTGGGCAGCTCTAACCTGGTATTGCAGCATGAGAGGCAAAATCCCACTGTGCCAGGCACAGTCCCCAGAACACGCCGTCCCCCCCGCACAAGGCTTATGGCCAAGCCCCCAGCCCCAGGGCACATGGCCATGGGGCAGTGCAGCACCAGGGGACCCTCCTGGGGCCCAGGGAAGTGCCACCCTCCAGGACATCCCCAGCTGTCATGCACATGCTGTCCCCAGCCTGCCAATGGGGGACGGTTGGAGACATGCAATTTCAGGATGCAATTGATGATGGAGATGCCATTGAAGATGCAGGTGCCATCGCAGATGCAGGCACCTTCAGCAGATACCTGATAACATGGCACCCACTTTGGTCTACCTGCTGATCCTGATCCATTAGCTGGCTCCTGTCCCAGCACGAGCAAGAGGCAAGCCCACCTCCTTGCCTTCCTGGACAGCCCTTCCTGCAGAGCCCACGTCCCCCCACCACAGCCCTCCGGCTGTGCCAGCCACCCACTGCACCGCTGTGGTGCCAGTGCATTCACAGCCCTGTAAACACACAGACTTGTGGCCCTGCTGATGGTTCCCCACGCTGCATGCACGAGCATGCAGACACATGAGGGAGGCACCAGCTCTGCTGCTTTCCTGGGAAGAGGGTGAGAGCTTCCCCTGTCGTGCTGCCTGTGTGTTGGGAAGTGCCAGAATGTTCATGCTGGGGAGCGTGTGTGCACTTTATTCCCTCCTGCCCCTACCAGCAGATGTGAGATCACACATGGGGTGTGTATAATGCCTGTAGAGCAATCCATCACCGGGCACAGACCAGTCAGTCCATCTGGGAACCACCCCAGGACTCCAGGTTTTGTATTTATAGGTGGATCTTGGCAGGTGAGAAGCCTCCCGGCCCCTTGGCTAACAGCCACTGCTACAGCCGCTGCTCCCGGCACCTTCCCCTCTGCTGCGGTACCAGCATCTGGTGCTAGGGAGGAAGAAAGAGAAGTGTGTGACCGTATGGACAGGGAGAAGGCAGAGAACTCCTGCAGGCTTAGCTCAGGCCACCTGGGATGGGGTGTGCTTGCAATGAAGCCGCAAGGTGCCTGTGAAGTAGGAGAGGCGCCTTGTGCCCAAGGCCATGAGAGGGGCCCAGGCGCAACTGCCCAGCCTGGGGCTGAGTCCCCTGGGGCCGAGACCTGGAGTGTCCCCTGCTGGTGTCCCCGCTTGGGGATAGGTGTCTTGGGGCAAGACTCTGCCTGGGAAGGACATGCTCCCTGGTTTGGAATGGGGAGAGCCTGCCATCAGAGGGACCCTCTGCCTTCTGCCAGGCCTTTTACATCCCACATGGAAAGCCGGTTCTGGGTGTCCAGGCAGGCCCTTGGGTGTCAGGGAGGTCCACTGCAAGGCCAGCCTCCTGAACCTGCTTCTGTCTCACGAGGGCCGTCAGGGAAATCCCCCATTTCCCCCAGGGCTGGCCTCAGTGGAGGGGTCTCTTTGGAGACTGTTACCAGGGGAGCTGCTTCTGCTGCTCTTGAAGCCGCCTCCTGTTCTCAGCGACGTACTTGAATATTTCCTTGCGCTCAAGGTATGGCTCCAGCCTTCTGAGGACCTGGACCGCTCGTGGGGAAAGGTGGCTGCAACAACAGGGAAACATTGTCTCCTCAGCCTCTGCTGCAGACCCCACCTGCCTCTCCCCTCGTCCAGCCCCTGTGCCCACCAAGACACATGGGTACCCACCCTTGCAGCCGGTCATGAGCTTTGGGCCGTGAACTGTGGGGTAACCCAGGCCATGCCCGTGTTAGGAGACACCAGAGGGTGTCCTATGCAACCCCAGGATGCAGGAACGTGGGATGTGGACACGTCTGTGGGCTCACAGCTATGTGGCTGCCCCAGGCTGTGGCGAGAGCCAGCACACACTTACTCGGGCTGGAGTCTCTGCAGCGGGGTTGCTGCTGTCTTCTGTTCTGCTGGGAGACGGGTTGGAGCCTTTCTCCACCTCTCCTTGACTGCCTCTCTCCTGGGCTGGGCTGGAGGGTGGGGAGTCCATGTGCCTCCAGTGCCGAGTGCCTGCCAAGGAGGAGACACTCTCAGCAAAGCAGATGGCAACCACCGGTGAAGTTTTCCAGAGGACATCTTGAAAGGAGCCTGCAGCAGGACCTGGCAGCCGGGAGACCCAGCACCACGTGCCCATCATCACGGCTGCTTTTGCCGCTTGCATCCTGCTGCCAGTCTCTCCCTTACGAGCATGAGCAGGCAAAGCCCTGCCCTGCAGCTGGGTGTCTGTCCTGCTCCCCTCCTCTGGAGACCTGCCGCCCTGGGTGCCCCGAAGGAGAGGGTCGCTGCTGCTCTCAGCGGTGTCAATCGCTGCCCGTACCTGGGGCGGCTGTCGGTCCTTCCCCGCAGACCAGGCTTCCCACGCCGCCCACTCTGCCTTTGCTTGCTCAAGATGCACTTGCCACTTGGGCCTCACTTGCTCCCACTCTGCAGACAGTTGCCAGACCTCCTGGAGGGGATGGCAAGGCAGCAGAAGGCACGATGAGTCTCAGCTCCTGGAACGGGTGTCCTTTGAGTCTGACCCGTGTTGCTGCCCCTTGCCTCAGCTGGTCGATTGGCAAGGCTTTGCCCCTAACAGAACGGGGGCTGTGGGGTCATTCTAGGCTCCTGGCAAACACAGCTGCGACCAAAGCCCTCCCCTGTGAACAGCCGAGAAAGGACTTGGGCATCTCCCATAGCCCCTGGGCCAGGAGAAAGAGTTTTGTGACAACCCAGGGGGCAACGGCATGTGGGGAGGGTGTGCAACACCTTCCTTTTCATGAAGAAGATCTGAAGGAGGTGACAGACACCTGACAAGGAGTGCATTTCAAGGAGTCCTATCAGGCTGGCTCTCTGCACAAAGAGGCTTTTGCCGAGTCCCCAGCAGCGCGGTAGCTACAGCAAGGCACATACCTGCAGCACTCTCTGGCAGTCGTCTGAGGATGGGAGTGTAGAGGTGGGCTTGGCTGGAGAAGCGGGCTCCTGCCTGCCTGCCTTGCCTGCCTCCTTCATCCTGGGGGAGCTGCCTGGACACGGGGGGAGCACACTGCAAAGAGGCACCAGGAGCAGTCAGAATGAGCACGGGGCAGCTTGGTCTCCCGCTTTTGGCTGGTACCAAAGCTCCCCAGGCTGGCAGAAGCAGCGCGGGAGGTGGGGCCATCTCTGCTGGCAGCGGGGAGCCTTTCCTGAGCCCCCTCAGATGGACGGGGGATGACTGCACCTCAGCTCTTTCGTAAGGGAACCACAGGGACGTGGGGTGCACTCAGCATCCACCACCTTCCCCAGGGAGGGGCCCACAGCAGGGGAAACAAGCACATAAGAGCCATGCGGCACGTGTCAGGGACCTTGCCGCATCCCTGCAGCCGGAGTGTCCGGAGGGGATGTCTCTCCTCCACGGGTGCAGGATCCCTTTCATCCCTTCCCACCAGGGTCTCACCTCTCAGAAGTCTTCTTGCCCATGTCTTTCTGTCTTGTGCCTGGCCCCTGACTTGGCAGTGCAGGAAGGGAAAGCTTCGTCCGTCTCTGCAGCAGCTTGCCACGATGCGCCTCTGCCCCTGGCAAAGGAAGAAACTCTGCAGAGCAGCCCCCTGGGGAGTGCCTTTTGACGGAGCTGTGGTCACCCAGCGCGGGGCAGGGCCTCAGCTGGGCAGCAGAGACCTGTTCCCATACCTTGTCTGAGCCTGGACTTTGCTGCAGCCTTCTTGGCCCAGGCGGACAAAGCCTTGGCCACTGCTCTGCTGACCACCGTAAAGCGAAACCTGGGCAGTAAATGATAACACAGGCTTGAAGAAGGGTGACCCCTACCCTCTGCAGCTTCCCAGCACTAATCCTCACGACTCTCGTGTGAGGCATGGCACCCCTTTTCCTCATGGCCATGCAGCCACGCATGGGTTTAATTAGCAATCTCCCCCCAACACAGACGATGTAGCTTAAAGTCCTCCCTGTGTGCAGCTGGCTCTCTCTGACAGGAGTGACGGGCAGGCTGGGCACGAGAAACGCAATGACACTGCCCGGCCACTCCAGGAGAACACACGTGTAACCCCAACTCATCGTACGTTAACCAGAAACCAGCCCCTTCAGGTCAGGCCCCCTCCCAGACTCAACATGCAACGCCGAGCCCCGGAAGGCGCACTCCTGAGGAGCTGGGAATCCGCCCGCTCGGTCAGTCGAGGGCTGCAGAGGAAACGCACTCACCTGGGGAAGGCGTGGGCAGGAGCAGCCTGCATCCCCCGAGTGCTGGTCTCTCCACCGGAGGCAGCTGCACTGGGCATCCACAGCCTCTGTAAAGTGACACAGAGCTGCTAGAAGGTTTCCAAGGCACTTTGCTCTTGGCTCCCAAAGGAAGCAAACCTGCCTCCTGCTCCAAAAGGAAGCCACTTCTCCTAACCCCTCCTCCAAATCTTCCTCCGTGAACATGAGCCCTTGCTCTGCTCTGGAGAAGCTGCACAGCAAACACTGAGACTGCGCAGTAACGCTGCCAGCCTTTCTGTAGGGCAAGAACTCAGAAGCTCAGAATAAAACTTCTTTCCCAATGGAGAAGTCAGTGCAGGTGAGCACGTGGAAAGGTGTCGGACTGGCCTGCCACGTGCAGGCTGCCCAACAGCCATCGGGTTGCTCACCCTTCAAGAGGCTTCCCAAAGTCACTGCATCACCCTCAAAGCCTGAGCAACTCACAGTGTTGAGCAGCGCAATCCAGCTGGCCTTGCTCTCCAGCCCTGTGACGCAGTCGCGATAGAACCGCATGCACAGGACATCATCGGTGAAGGACAGAACGCCAATGTCCTTGAAGGCGAAGGCAAGGTGCTGCCTGTTCCTCAGCTGGAAAGAGTACAAGAGTATGGTCTCTTGCACACAGCTCTGCACCACATGCTGTGGGAAGGAAGTGGCTTGCGATAGCCATCTGTAGTTCAGCGGCTCGATCTTGACATCGTCTGCAAGGAGGAGGAACATCGTCACTGGCAGAGCCGGCTGGATTTCCATGTAAAATTCGAAACAGAATGCCAGAGAAAAGGTCGTTTATGGAAACAGTTCTTGGGGAGTGTTTAGTTTTGGAAGAGCTCAAGCTGTCCGCCTAACTTTGGAGGGAATTCTCTCCAGAGAAATACTGAAATCCTCATTTCTCTGCACCCTTTCTGAAGTGCAGAGAGCATGCATCCCACTCCCAAACAGGGCAGGGGGAAGAGAAGGGTGGCTGTTGCCTTCTCACCAGGTATAACCTCTGTGGGGAACGCTAGCTCCCGCAGAGATATCTCAGCAATGTCCAGCTTGAAGATGGGTCTTCGAACCACGTACACCTCTTCTTCACCTTGGAATCGCTCTTGCACCGTAGCAAAGGTCCCGAGTCCTGTGACCAGGACCCCCTGCCCAGGAAAACAACACAAATGCTGACCACAGGGATGAGCGAAACTCTATCACGTGCCAAATGCTTTCTCAGACTAGATCTGAATATGGTTTCTCTCCTGGTTGACCAAGTAGCAGTGGTGAACACACAGGCTTGTCTCAGCGTGCTGCCTTGATGCTTAGGGAGGGATTGCTCCCAGGGCCCACGCTTTCCAGGGCAAAAAGGGGACCAGGATCCCAACAGACCTTGCCCAGCTTCAGCTGTCCCAGGATGTATGCAGACACAGCATCCCAGATAGCCACAACCTCTGGAAAGCAAAGGAAAGAAGTGTCATGCTCCGAGACAGCCAGCTCACAGCCTCTCGGCAAGCTCCTCACCCAGGGGGTGACAGTGCAGGTGGCCACCACCTGGCCAGGCAAACACAGCAATGGCTGCAGAGCTGGGCTGTGCCCCGGTTTCAGACTGCCAGCCTTACTCTGCTCCTGGGGAAGGGCTGGGGCAGAAATGGGGATGTGGGAAGGGATTCAGGACCAGGGCTGTGGCCATGTAACGCCCAGAAAAGCATGGTTACCCCAGAGCCTCGGACATGATCTGCCAGCCTGGTGGCACAAGAGGATCCCATGGAAAGGAGCAGAGATTCTCCTAAAGGAGACTAGTTCAAGGTAAAGGGCTGTTTTACAGCACAGGCATTTCCAGCCACCTCGTCAGAGCCCTGTGGGAGCTCTAGGACACCCCAGCCCCCAGGACGCAGACCCCTTTTCATCCCAGAGCCAGAACCCCAAGAGGTACCAGCTCCCAGAGAAACCTGACTCTGGATGGCCCCCTCGCCAGGGACCACACTGTGCCCACAGGATCTTCGGGGCTGAGGACAGCCACAGCACCATGACCCAGCAGTCGTGGTTGCCCCATCTTTCCCCAAGCCCAGCGGGACCCTCTGGCAGCCCCCAGCCCTGTCCAGCCACCCCATCAGCCCAGCAGTCGCAACATTTGACAGTGGATAGCCCCAGCGCAACCTCTCAGGAAGAAACTCCGGAATCCCCTACCCATGGTGGAGAGAAGCAGGAGCGTTCGGAATAAGCTGCTGAGCTCCACGCTGAGTGCCACTGTGCAGCAGACCTCCATCGTGCTTGCTGCTTGTCCTCAGCTCAGGGAAGGGGATGCTCTTTGTGGCTCCTCATCCAAAACTGTGCCCCAACGTGCCGCTGCTCCTCTGCCTGCAGGCAAGGCTCCTGCCTGTCAGCAAGGGTCCCCTGGCGCAAGCCCGCTACCTCCTGACCCCGTCCCTGGCTGTGGAGCAGCTCTGAAGGGGAGCGGTGGGCACCCCCTCAGCAGTGCCCAAGGCCTCGCCGGGATGTGCCAGCAGCACCATGGCACTGGGGAGACAACCCTGTGATGTGGAACATTCCCCTGTGACATCAGTCCGCATCATCTGAAGGTGCATTATGACACCTGCAGGGCGGGGCCACAGCTGGTGAGAGAGGAGATGGATTTCCCCTCTTGTCCCAAGAAAGAGTTACCTGCCTTCTCCCCAGTCTGTTTCCAAAACCCCCCTCTACACCAACATGTCTCTGCTACTGGGAGCCTGTTCGGGCAGGTGGGCTGTGGGGTGGGCTGTGGCTGGGCACTTACAAGAGATGTGATTGAAGGCCTGTGGGATGCAGCAGCCCCTCCAGTGTGTACTTGCATGGCAGGAGTAACGATGGGCTTCACCGCACTGCTTTGGGCTGGGACGAAGTCCGTTTTCTCTGCAGCACCCCATATGGTGCCATGTGTTGGATCTGTGACCAAACCAGTCCCAGTAACAGCTGTCGGTGAGCAGTGCTTGCACAGCATCGAGGCTGCCTCTGCTACTCCTGCTGACCCACCAGCGTGTAGGCTGGGGAGGGGAGAGAGGCTGGGAGGGAACAGAGCCAGGACAGCCGACCCCAGCTGGCCGTGTTCAGCAATAAAAGTTGGTGAAAGAAGGAGCAAGGTGGGGAGGATGGTGTATGGCATTTGTCTTTCCAAGTTCCTGCTGTGGGTGATGAAGCCCTGAAGATCACGAGTAGCAAAAGGTTCAGTTGCCCTAAGTTTTGGCATCTGCTGTCATTCAATCAGCCAAAGGACATGCCCAGAGACCTCCAAGAAGATGCCTCCAGTCATTTCCCGGTCTCTCAGAGTGGCTCCATGAGAGCTTGCAGTTACCTGCACGTATCTTGGGCCACCTCTATCACCTCACAGGTCTCGAGGTGCTTGTGTCTGAGCAGCTCGCTGCTGCCCTCCATCTCCATTAGCCAGCCTCAGAGCTGAGACAAGGAGGTCACACACAGGGGCCTTCTGTGCCCCCACAAACAGAGGCAAGAGGAATGCCTCCTCTTTTGTGGCATGTGTGGGTCTGCGGTGTGCATGGGAGAGAGCAGAGTCCCTGTCTGGCCCCAGGACTGAAGACCAGGATGAGACACCTAAACTGACAGAGCTGAATCCCTTCCCTCCCCAGGGGTAAAGGAGATCCCTCCCTGGCCCTGCCTGGGTGTCCTGCCTAATGAAGGGCAATGGAAGGCAATTCTTATGCCCAAGTAATGACACTGCTGGCAAGGAGGTGTGAGAAAGGGATCATCAGAGATTTTTTCTGCCTTTTGCACAGCAGGTTCCCCTGGAGCCCCAGGGACACCTGGAGGGAGCCCAGAGGGGCAGAGCAAGGGCTGCCTTGGGCTACTCCCTGCTGCTGAGCTGGGCCGGGCTCCTGCCATGGAGGGAGCTCATGGCAAGCGGGCAGCACTCCAGAGAGACAGCTCTGCCCACCAGCAGCTCCTCTGCAAAGCGCAGCAGGGCTGAGGCTCTGCCTGCAGGCACCCAGGGCAGAGGAGCCAGGCACAGGATGGTTAAGGCAGCGTGGAGGAGGAGGAGGATGCTGAGAGCTCACAGCTGGGAAAATCTGTGCCCAGTAAGTCTGTGGCTGCAGCAAGATTTCCTCAGGCTGGCCCATCCCACAACCTATAGTATTACAGTGGGAGTTCCGAAACACCCAGCTCCCACAGGTCCTGTGTCTGTCTGTATACAAAGCTTTCCCACTGCTTTGGGTTGCATTATGTCGCCTGAACAAACCACAAAGCAGGCATTATGCTAACCACAACACACAACTGTCCCTTTCCACTGGCTTTAGAATTTATACAAATGAAAGAAGAAATTAAAAGCGTCAGCAGCACCGATCTGATTACAGAGTCATTTATTTTCTGGTCATTAATAATTTGTGCAATAAAAGATTGTGTGCCTTTCTGAGTTAGTAGGAGTTTTTGGCACAAATTTCCCTCTACACTGGTGTGAGTCTGTGCTTGGAACGTAAATTATTAGTTTCTTATCACACTCCTCCTCATTTTTCATGCTGCCACAGCTAAAGCACCAGAAGCCAACCCCTCAGTCTTGGTCTTATTTTACGCTGCATGAGAAAGGCAGCAAAGATGGCTATTCCATCTTTAATTACACAAATTCACTTTTGCGTTGCCTCTCCCTGTTGCCTTCATGGGCACGCGGTGACCTGGCTCAGGAAGTGCACGGCGGCCGACCCCTGGCCGCGCGGTCCATCAGCTCGCAGACACCAATGTGGTGGATGGCAAATAGCGTTTATTGCTGAACGACGCGACACTATATAGCCTAGGTTTACAATGTCACTTCCGTCTGCTTACATTATAAACTAAAAGCTGTTGGCTAGCTGGAGGGGGGCCCTATGTTTCCGTACAGCGCGAGATCTTCCGGCCACCAGGCCCTACCTAGCAACATTCCCCCCCCGCATGTTTAACTAAACAGGCTAAAATCGTAAAAATATTTCTAAAAAAGGAGTACAAAGATAAGGCACACTGAGCAATTGGCACTTGGGAAACGACTGGGGGTAATGGAGTGTAGCTTGGGATATTTGGGGAGAGCCAGGGAGAATCAGGGGAAATACTGATCAAGTACATTTTTAAAGCAGTTGTTGGTGTTCCACAAACATGATGTTGACCCTTTCCAGCCTGCTCTTGACAAAGGACACGAGCCTGTTTAATATACAGGGTCCGAAGATCAGTGTCAGCAGGATTATTGCAATCGGACCTACCAAGGTGGATATCAGGGTGGCTAGCCACGGAGATTGGTTATACCATGATTCAAACCACCCTTGTTGGGCTTCCCTGTCTCTTTTTCTTTGAGTCAATCTCTCTCTCAATTTGGCCATCAAATCCCTAACTACTCCAGTGTGGTCAGCATAGAAGCAACATTCCTCTTTCAAGGCAGCACAAAGGCCTCCTTGTTGCATAAACAGGAGGTCTAATCCCTGTCTATTCTGCAAAACAACCTCTGATAGCGAGGAGAGGGATTGCTCTAAAAAGGTAATGGATTTCTCGATTTTTTATAGGTCTTCATCGATGGCCACTTGCAGTTGAGACAGACCTCGTCGCTAGGTCACTAGGGAGGTCACTCCCATGGCCATACCGGCTGCTCCCAAACCAAGCAGCGTTGCTATTGTTACAGCTGTCAGCACTTCTCTTTTTTGAAGCCTGCTATTGGCTTCTCCCCAGTAGCGGTACATTTCTTCTTCTGGATGGTATAGGATCCTAGGAACAATCAGAATTTGTACACAAAAGTCAGCAGAATCGTCAAAAATTTTGAGGGACACACAGGGGGTTACTCCTGATTGATGGCAGATCCACATTCCAGGTGCGGATGGGATCGCCCATTTACGGGTCTTGTCAACCGCAACGGTTCTTGCACAGACAGCACTATCCTGGCTTGCTAGGGCGACATTACCAATACATACGCCCAGGCCCCTGACTTGGTTCAAGGTAACTCCTTTCCATGGTGTATCCCACCTACACTGGGTTGGATTGCTATCTGATGAATAGTCAAAGAAAGCATCGAGGGCAATGCCCTCGTAGAAGGGGGGATAGACGTCATAACATAACCCACAAGAATTCATGAGATCCTGGTTTGGCTGATTCAGTGACCGAAAGGTGGCATCTAATACGCTAAAAAAGGGCTTTTCGGGTAAATGGTGAGAGTTCATGTTAGGTTGGCTTGAGGGAACTATCTGCTTGGTTAGTAAGGGATCGGCTGGGGCGGGCATGGCAGTCTGAAAGTTTTCTTTTCTTTGCTGGTTATCGCTTTTGATCACGACGTTGGGGCCAATTGCTGTTCCGCTTTTTACTTCCTGTTTTTTAATAAAAAACAGTCCCCCCCTATCTGTGCCGGGTTGCCAGTATCTAATGCCAGTATCTAATGCCCCAAGTTTTGTCGATGGTCTATCCTAGGTCGTTTTCATTGGTTATGTTTAAGAAAATATATTGGCAGTCACATTTCCCTCGGCATACTGTCCTTCCCATCCCACTTGGTCTCCTAGGGGTGCAGCCTGTTGGTCCCCAACTGGTCTTAAGAAACGGGTCTGGTTTTGCTACCTTCCATGCTACCTTGCGATGGTTTCACAGCCCCAGCGAGAACAGTAATACTGATAAGGGACATTACAGTAAGATTTGCCGGGGTTAGAGCTGGGACACATATAATACATTATAGTGTTCAAACAGGGAGTTGAGAGGATTAGGTCACAGAGATATACTTGGAAACTAGGGGATCCCGGGGTAACAATCCTTTGCAGTATCTTTTGGTCCTCCCATCTCGCTAGTACCCATTCCCACAGCTGATGTTCATACAAGCCGCTAGACGCCGTTATGAACACCAAAATTGAGATCACACAAAAACATCACAGCCCCGCCTTGCGGGAGCTGTTTTGCCGTTGTCTGGACTCTGCCGGTGCAGAGCCCTCAGATGCAGACAGGCCGCTTGCTGACTCGTCGTCTTCTCTTGTCACCAGGGTATACGGGTTACGGGGGTGTCCGATGATCCGGTCCTGCAGATAAAAACTCACAGTTTTCATTAGTTTTATTCTGAAGGTCTGGCTTGATAGACTTAAGTGGACACCATCTGATTCTGTTATCTTTTCTGACTGCAGCATACCCTCGCCCTGTCAGAACTAATTCCCACCCTTGTTCCCACTCTCCTAGCTCATTTCTGATCATGACGTACGGACCTTCTTCTAGTGCTCGAGTGGCCCAGTGCTTCTGGGCAGGGCTATTCACCTCGTCTCCCCTGGGGAACTGGTTTAAAGCTAATAGGGCTGTCGCTAATAAGCGTGCCTGGTCCCTTGAGGGAATGACGTTGGTAAAACCTTCTGTTTTTGCTAATACCTCTAATTTAGATTTCAGAGTTTGATTTGCTTGTTTGACTATGGCTTGTCCTGCACTATTATATGGGATGCCGTGTATCAGAGTAATACCCCATTTCAGAGTGAATGCCTGGACTGATTTAGACACAAAATTCGAACCGTTGTCCGTTTTGATCTGATTAGGGATGCCAAGCCACGCCATGGCTGTTAGCCAATGTTGGATGGTTGCCTTAGCGTCAGTTTTAAGGTGTGTCGCTACGATCACCCCGCTATATGTGTCTACAGTTACTGCTAGCCATGCTCGAGGTTTTAGCAATTGGCAGAGCGTAAAATCTGTCTGCCACACCTCGGAGGCTTTAAGACCTCTGAGGTTGACTCCGCTAGACCACAATGGTGCTTTTTGACAGTGGGGACATGTAGCTACTATATGTTTCGCGTCAGTGGCCGAGATCCCACATCTCTTTGCTAACTCTTTAGCTCCAGTGTGGAGGGACTCATGTAATTGGCGGGCATCTTTCAGTGTCCACAACCCTTTTGCAGCGGCATCTGCTTTGTCGTTGCCGATTTGGAAGAACCCTTTGATTGGGTTATGGCTGTTGACATGGATAACCGATATAGTGCCCTTTCGGGAAAAAAGTGCTGCTTCTAGCATCAGAGCTATTGTGGATGTTGACACGCCGGGCCCTGACATGGCTAAGCAAAGCTTGGCCACAAACATTGAATCAGTTACTATGTTGAGATGTTCTGTTGGGAACAGACCGCATGCCAGCGCTACAGCTGCTGCTTCCAGCTGTTGGACGGAGATTGCACGATCAGTCATTTTGACACAGTGCCATTCTCCTCCCGACTGCCATACTTCTGCCACGGTTGAGGTCGCTGAAGATGCGTCTGTGAAGACCGTTGGTCCCTGTTGGGGCCGGTCCATGATTTTCCGTGGGAGGTCGACGTCAACAATAGCTAGCATTTGAGTCCAGGGGGGCTTTGTGGCATACCGGACTTCCCCCCCAAATCCGGCGAGGGCTATAGCTAGATATTCTGACATTGCCACTGATTGTGTTGGGAGCTGTTTGCGAAAGGGTAGGTATATTCTGGCTGGCTCAATGCCCAGATGCCTTAGGGCGAGTTTTCTGCCTTTCATGATGAGGTTACCGAGGCACTCGACTCCCGGAGAGAAAGCACGTGACGTTTTCCCCAGGACTACCCATTGTATTGGCTGAGCTTTTTCAGGAGAGCCTTGGGCCAGTGCTCCTACTCCCCCCGCTTCTGTGAAATGCACATACAGATCGAGTGGTATAGCTGGGTTCCACCTGGCGAGTGTGTTTGATGACACCTGTTGTTCGATAAAGTCGAGAGAGTTTATTGCCTCTGTCGTCAGAGCTTTTTGTTCCCATGGGTGTTTCCCTTTCAAAAGATTGTACAGGGGGGGCATGATTTCGGGAGGGATCAGGACAACATTGCGGAGCCATTGCAAAGACCCCACTAACCGTTGCATATCATGGAGTGTTTTAACGGTTCGATGGATTTTTATTTGAGGAGGTGTTATATAAGAACTTGTGATTCCCATTCCCAAGAAACTGACACAGGGTCCTCTTTTAATTTTTGCACTCGTGATTTCAAACCCGTTTGTCTTGAGGGTTTCTGAAATTATTGTCACCAGGTGGTCTACCTGATTGCCTGATGGTGCGGCAATCAGGATATCATCCATATATTGAATGATAGTCGCAGTCGGGTCACTGCTCCGTACCGGTGCCAGTGCTCGATCCACTGTGATTTGACAGATAGTGGGTGAATTGATCATTCCTTGGGGCAGCACTTTCCACTGGAAGCGCAAGTTGGGGCGTTGGCTGTTTGGAAACACTACAGAAAAAGCAAACTGCTCTTTGTCCGCCTCAGGCAGAGGTATTGAGAAAAAACAATCTTTAATATCAAGGACAGCACAAGGTTGTCCCTCCAGAACCATGGAGTTCATGGGCAACAATGTTTGAACAGGACCCATTGGCTGGATTTTTTTGTTTACCTCGCGCAAGTCGTGGAGGAGACGAAACCCCTCGCCTGCTCGTTTGGGTATTACAAAGACTGGGGTGTTCCATGGACTAGTGGAAGGCTCTATATGACCTCGTTGTAGTTCGTGGTCAACTAACTCAAGGAGGGCATCCATTCGAGGCTTTGGCAGGGGCCACTGCTCGACCCAGACTGGGTTGGATGATTTCCACGTCAGTCTGATCGGCGGAAGTGGGTGTACGGCAGTGGCCCTTACTGTAAATTTGTCACTCTGGCTTTTAATAAGGCTAGGGTGTCCCTTCCCAACAGGGGTGGGACTCCTGACATGACGTATGGGAAGAGGGTAATGGCCTTTTCTGGTCCCTTTTCTGTGTGAAGCGTGATTGCTACCAAGTGAGCACTCTTCCGAGCTCGGGTTAATCCCCCGACTCCGCCCACCGTGGAGGCATCTTCTAATTTCCAATGTGGGGGCCAGCTCGTTTCAGGAATGACTGTAACATCTGCTCCGGTATCAATCAAAAAGGGGATACTGATGGTGGTACCATTTAGGGAATTATGGAGGGAACAAATCCCCCACACCACTGGCGGGTTGTCACACCTTACTGCCAGGGCCACCCAGGGGTCTCGTCCCCACCGGGCGGTCCCTGCTGTCCCTGGGATGGAGGCCAGGTTTGTAGGGTCGTTGGCTGGGCCATAAAGTTGGTTGCTTCCTGCAGGGGCAACAGGTTCGGGAGTGACCCCCCCGTCTGGGGTTGGTGTAATGGGGCCGCCTGACATCCCAAGTGGGAGAGGGCTGTGTGCGGCCCAGGGGCCCCCTCCCCTTCCCGTTTCCCTGCTTTTTAAGTCTGCATTCCTTCGCGAAATGCCCTCTCTTTCCACAGGCCCAACACGGTCCTTTAGATTGGTTTTGTGGGGGGAGTGCCGTTGGCGGGTCTCCCGACTGGGGGCAATTGATCATCGCATGGCCTGGTTGGCCACATTTGGGGCATATCATCACGCTAGCCAGTGCACGAACAGCCACTTGGATTGGGGCCAGGTGTTCCTCGCTCACTACATGTTTAATCATGTCCGCGAGACTTGACCCAGGTGGCAGCAATCGCAGGATTTCCTTGGTTTTTAGATTACATTGTTGCCGCAAACAGTCTGGGACAACTGGGCCTTTTGCCTCTAGGGGCAGGGTCAAGGAATCGACTGCTGCTTGGAGGCGATCTACAAACTGTGTACAACTCTCACTTTCTTTTTGTTTTATTGTGGACCATGGCGATGGCTTGGCAATAACTCTAGAGGTCATGCGAATAGCCTCTCTAGCTGCAGGCCCTACCTAGCAACATCTCCCTCAGTCTTCTTCCCCACCTGAATACTGGCAGGTGCATGCACTGTATTGTGTCTGTGTGTATGCCACTGTCTGTGGCGACAGGCAGGTACTCTGCCATTTGCCAGCTACATTTCTAATGAAAGCACTGTTCTTTGACAACACTCAGAGTAAGGAAATGACAGGCTTCCACCATCCTGCCAGCTTCTATCACATATTTGTTTGGAATACTAGCAAGAAAGTTGCACGTGTGCATCTCAGTGTGAGGAAAAAAGGAGACTGGAATTCATACCATCCTTGAAAGGGTAGGAGGAAAGTACTGGCACAGAATCGGGCTGTACAGAAGATGCCTATATCTCCAGTTGCAGGTTAAGAAGTTTCAGGTCTTGGATGTAACTAAGGAACTGCTTGGGCTTTCTCTTTCTATAGCATTACACAGGTAAACGCTAAGAATGCCTCAATGTTCCTCTGTAAAATGGATGCTTTACTCACATTTCCAAAGTACGTGAAGCTCAGGGGGGGAAATACACTAAGGGTTAAAACTCATTTTAAAGCTATCAAAACATCCTTCTTGTTTCTCTGACACACAGCAGCTGAAATGCTCTTTAGGGATGTTAATTGTTTTGTCAAATACAGCAGTTCACATATAAACCACACCAGAACTCTTGGACCTTTCCATATGTCAGCCTCATGGTCTTCCCCATTCAACGTGTCTCTTTCAGTTGTGTCCCAGGAACAGTTGCACCAACATCTGTTTAACTTCAAAAGAAGTACTGACAGATTCAGGCGATGCAGTAGGTCTGGCATCTGCCAACATACTTGCCAAGGGCTGTGCAAACCATGAGCTCCTAACAGATAAGTGAAGTCAGGAGGTGCAGCAGTAGCTTTGCCTTCTCTTCATTGAAAGACAACTACCCAACAGCTGAGAGTGTTTTTCTATGCACCGCCTGTTCACAGCAGTCTTTGCATTCACATTCTCTTTTTCTCTTTTTACATACACCACCGGCAACTCTAGTTACTCCTCTAGTCACAACCAAAGCCCACTACTCTCCCTCCCGGATTCCTGAAATGTTGAATACCTGCTGTGTAAATGAAGTTGGGGGAGGCCAAGAATGGCTGTGCACACTGGAGGTGTCTACTACAAAAAGCACATGTGCAACAAGCTCCAGTGGAGCCACAGGTTGGAGATCACGGGGCGTTTTATTCACTTCACAGAATGCTTTTTCCTGCCAATATAGCTAAGCACAAGCAGCCATACCAAGGCCCGATGTTGTCTATCAATAACAGAATGATGTGATATGCTTGGGGCACTCCCGTGTAGGCATGTATGTTACAAGGAGCACATGTTCCTCTGTTCCAAGAGGATTTATAACCGGGGTCTTAGGCAGGCACAGCACACACAATAAGGGTGTATTGTCAAGTCAACAGTGATTGATGGCTCGGTGCTCGACACATCTCTGGTGATTACACTGCATTGGTGAGTCAGTGATCATTTCAAAATGATGTTTATGTCTACAGGCTAACATCCTGTAGTTCATACTATGTTCCAAATGTCCGCCCTGAGTTCTTATGATCTGCTGAAGGAGCATCAATAGGGCTCTGTTTCACTGGATTAATTCCTGTCAGAATCAAAGAGCAGCCTTTCCCCCCACTGTACAGCTAAAATCTCAGTAGCCAGCGGCATGTAATGGAGCTGCAGAGGGTAGCGGGATGCCCCTGCGTGCCGCTCCCCACCTCCCACCCCCCCCCAGTCATTTAGGAAGCCCATGTGCTGCAGAACATTCCCCAAGACTGCTATCAAATGAAAGTATTGCTCACACACAACAGTCCAGCCCACCTACCACTATCTCACTGAGTACCTATGTTAGAAAACTCCCTTATCAGCCCCACCCAGGAAAAGAGCACGTCTATGTCAAAAATGTTAACACAGGAGAGACTCTAGCTGCAGTCAGTTACAGCTGTAATAAGCATATTTAAAACAAACAAAAAAAAGAATGTAAACAGAATAGTTGCATGCTTTATCTCTTATCAGGTCTGCCCTTGAAAAAAACTCAAGGACAGGAACACCAGCATCACACAACTCCTTCAGAACAAAGATCTACAGATCACAGCAGCCACCTCTCCAGTCTACCACAAAATTACACTAATGGACAGAAAAGAGAAACTACCAGGTTCACATATCCTATGCTGTTTGCCATCACTACTCTGATTTTCTCCTAGCTCACTCCCAGTTTGGACCCTCCAGTTTAAAGCTGCAGGCTAGGCTCGAAAAAGCCATCTAGTTACTTTTGAAATCAAGGACTGAAATCATGACTGGAAGCAGACACTGAAAAAAATATGAGTGAGCAGAAGGTTATTTCACTGCATAAAGACCCAGAAATAAGGATGAAATAGAGCCACCAGCTTCAAACACACATCAACCGAGAGGGTACCTGAAATCAGGGCTCCTGATTCATTGCATTTAGAAGAAAGGGTGACTGTCCCTTCAGGACCCAGGGACCCAAAATACTGGGTAATTTAAGTCCTTGGAACAGGCAAATTTCTATCCTTGGAGAGAAAAACACTGAAAAAACCACTGAACAGAAATCATCTTATGTTTTCACCATGACCCCAGATTGTCTTACAACAGCCAATGCATTAGAGGACAGATCCTGAATGCTCCAACAAGCACATCTTCACTCTTCCTGTGATCAAACAGTTTTAAAATATTTATCACATTTTTCCACTTCCCAAGAGAACTCCCTTTATCACAACTTATTCTAAATTTGTTCTGCTGCCATCAGCACCTGCCAAGGCCACGCTTACTGAAAAATAAATCGGTAGCATGCCACAGGCAGGACTTGTCAAAAATACCGTCTCCATGGTGCCTCTTGGAGGACCCAAACTGGTGACATTTCCATGCCCTCCCCAATTCCTTAGTCACATCCCTCACTGAGACAGCTGGCCAAATACCAGCTCCTATGCAAAAGATGAAACCAAACTACAGAAATGTTTAAAATTTCTAGTGAAGCAACAACAAGACATTGAGGGGAGATTACAACGGAACTTGTCCAGCAAAGATTCTGTGGGTTTAAAAGCAGCAAACATATATCACAAGAAAATACTTGATAGCCAACATGGAACTGGACTTCAGTGTCCAGTTAAAGGTTAAAAGCAGGCTGAGAACTCTTCAGCAGAGTAGTCTGGTTGCAAATCATTCTCAAACAAGTCCCTGGAAATCCAGTGTGCATCATTTGCTCAAACCTTGCCAGCTTAATCTGAATAATATAAGAAAAATGGTCCCTACAAGGCTAAATGCTATCAAGGGTGGGACCAGCCAGGAAGATAAATCAAGTAGCATGCATGGCTGAGACCCTTTAAAAGAAACAGTGCACTTCCTACTTTCGTATCTTGACATCTCAACACTACAGTAGCAACACTCAGTCACTCTCTTCCTAAGAGGTCAGCACTTCAAGCAGATGTCCTTCTCCAGACCCCTTTCTCTTCTTTTTTCCTATAGCCAGCATGCCATTCTGAAGATTCATTCGTGATGCTTCTTTGCACAGAAATAGCAATCATCATCTGAAGTTCATGCAACACTTGGCAAACAGTCCTTTCTCAGCTTCCAGTAGTAGGGTGGGAAGCCAGGGAAGAAGCAAACATGGGCAAATATTAGTATAATTTCCAATGTGCATGGAAGTAATGTCAAACCCCCCCCCCCCCCCATGCTTTAGGAGCAGTGCCCTGTAGTACTAAGAACCTCATAAAAACATTCTGCTATTCAATATTCTTGAATATTTCAATACATAGTTGAATTTCCAAATCAATTTCTTGTATCTTTTCTGCTTTTGTCTTTACTTCACAGTGTTTAACCTCATGGGTATTTGCTGCCTTACAGTTCTGTGCACAAAGATTCAGATAAATCAACTTATTCCCCTTGATTTGTCTGTGGAAAAACGAAGGCACAGAGCAAGCATTTGGCATTTCAGAATCAACAGCAGACAACTTTGTTTCCTTACACACAAGCAATTCCACGTGTCCAGACTGTTCTAACATGGACCATGCATGTTACTTACTACCTACTAAGCATAAAATAATTCAGTTATTTTCCTTACATACAATGATACTTAACTTCAGTATTTCTAGAAGGGGGAGTGATTCCCCCCATTTCTCCAACCCTTCTCAGTCTGAGCTTTGCACATATATCTTCTGAAAAATCTGCCACTGTGCACACACAAGCTGTATTGCACTTAATGAAGCACTTCAGGTTCAATGAGGTCCTTCATCTTTGCAGTTCTAGCTCTGTGCTTCTCCCTTCCAGGCATCTGAGTTGGCTCCTGCACAACCTTCATTATGGTAGTTCTTTTTCCTGAAGTTATAGCCCCGTGGTTCCTTTCCTGCCTGCCTGAGGCAGGAGGCTAAGGGGTTAGAACTCCCGGGTTCTGTTTCCAGATCTGTCCCAGAGCTGTTGTGACCTTGACAGCAAGCCAGGAAGGTGGCATATTTCAAACTTGGGTGCCTAAATTCAGGCACCTGATGCAACCTTATTTACTGAGATGATAAGCATCCGTAGCTCTTACTAAAAAAGAGCAATAATTATGATAGTATCTAGTGTCTCATACTTCTCTCTCCCCTGCTGTTTTCACATTTCATTAATCCCAAATCTGCATCTCCCCGTCACTGTAATAGCCAAAGCTAATGCAAGCTTTATCTTCAAACCCAGTATAACTTATACTCCCAGTTCTTCTGGAAGCTACACTCTACTGTCAACAAAACCTTCACCTGCACGCCTGAAAGATTAAATGAGAACCATAGATATGAGTTTCTGATATCGAGCAATGTGTTGTCCTGCCTCCCCTAATCCTTTTGCTATACACCACCACAGGAGGAAACAGAAGGTTTAATTTTCTTCCTTGGGATCCACAGTGCTTTTCACATTCTCAGCACTGAACCAGAAAGAATATTGTGGACTACTGCATGTCTATATAAAAATTCACACAGCTCACTTTTTAACTGACCTCGCAATAGGTCCATAAAGCATGAAAACTCAACCTTCCAGCCGAGCACTTTACATGCACACCCTTCCCACAGACCTGTAACTGCTTAGACAGGGCTCTCTTTATCTGTGTGGTCACAACATAACCTTTTGTTAAAAAAAGGTACCGGAAAATATGTGCTATGGATGCATAACATTTCAAGGTGTCTGTGTGGTACCGTGAATGTGGAGGAGGCCTAAACAATACTTTATTATACCGCATGTGTGGTTCTACATCAGCTGGACTGTGTGAGTGATCTGAGCATCCCTTCCATGAAATCGAAATAGCCGGGGAGAGAGGTTCTGCCCTAAGCCCAGTGCCATCTCTGGGAGTGGCTGATCGTGCAGAATTGCTTAACAATGGGAATGAGACTCAGGGGAGGGTACTCCTGTTTGCCGCTGGCACTCCTCCCCTAGCAGAAGGAGTTCCAGGCAGGCAGCACCCCGGGGGCCCGGGCAGGGGCAGAGCCGGGCTAGGCAGAGTCAGCGGGAGCCTCACCCACCACGGCGCCACGGAGCCTGGCTGGAGCCCACCCGGCGGGCTGGGGCTGCGGGAACAAAGTGGCAAAAAATAAAGCAAAAGTGGCCCGCAAGAGCCCCCAGCCCCCAGAGCCCCCCGCAGTGCCGGTGAAACACGCGAGGCAGCGTTGTGGTGGGTGCTGAGGAAGAGGGGCTCCAGGAAACCACGCACCGAGCAGAGGGGTGCCAAACCCCACGCACCAAACCCACCCTCGGTGAAAAGGTATTCAAAGATGGAGAAGTGCGGCAAGGTCACATAGGGATGAGCAGGAGAGAGCAGAGCACACAGAGGGGGTACCCTGTACCTGGCACAGGTGCACTACTGCAACATGCGTGGCCAACCTCACAGGAGGGCAAAATAAAACGTGGAAGCTGCACATTGCAAATACAGTCAACACCGGCATGCCAAACACATTTGCAGCAAACACTGGACTTTTGTCTCCTGTCCATGCACAAAGCACCAACCTACAGGATTTCTCAGGGCAACACCACCAGAGAACAGTGTCACACATAGTTGGCTTCATCTTCATGAGCCATCACGATCATATACGATGATCAAACTGTGCCAGCAGTGGCCTATGACCAGCATTCTGCACATCCCTATTGGTGCTTTTCCTGAATATTTTAGCAATGAACAGATTCCACCCTGAGACTTCCACGTTTCTGTTTTGTCTCTTGGACACACAGGTACAGGCATGAGACATAGGAAAAGTCTACATCATCAAGTGCCACGCTCCAGCTGAGTAGGAAAGAGACTCCAAGCACTGATGTTGTGGCAAAAGGACAAAGTCACCATCACAGCCCCATCCCTTCAAGCCACATCTGCCAGAAGATTCTCCATCTTTCATGGCTACAGACTTTGGCACTAAGCAGGTTTAAGATTCCATTTTCCCCGTTTAGCCTACAAAAGGATGTACTACTGTTACATATCTGTTAATAGTTAGAATTAACTAACCACATTTGATTAGGAATATAGAGTTATTTTAATAGGAATACAGAGTTATAAGAAATATTTTAATGAAACTTGTATTTGTACAGCAACAGCTGCTATGAAATCCCCTGTATAACCCCGTACCAAGGCCGAAGGAATTGGTCAGAATCACCTAGTAGGAATGTTTTAGATAACAGACTTAAGATTCAAGATGATTATTTATATGTAACCTAGGAGAATGTACTAAAATGTCAAAATGTAGAATTAATGGGAAACTGAGGAGAGTCAAGTGAAGCAACTCGTAATTACCTGCCAAGAAACAGTTACCTTAAGTGAAAGGTAATTCCGACAGGGGCAGATCGCGACCACTGACTCATGTACCACCTACCCGAATAATACCTCAGACCCATTTCCAGACCTTTCTAACCTTTACTGCGCAGAATCAGATATGGGAGGAGAGTATGTTAATGATTTTCGGGAAACACTATGTTTATGCATGAATACTTAATGAATATGTACTAATACATTCTATATAAGGTGTATGATTTTGAAACTTGGTGTGCGTGGATCATGCGAGGACTCACGCACCTGGCCATCCATAAAGAAGTGTCTGCTTATCTACATCACATTGGTGTTGGTAAGTTCTTTATTCTGAGATTTTGGTAACACTACTACTCATCTGTAAGTCACAGCCATTGATCTCGGCCCTTGTTGCCACCCACCAGAAGCTTTGCAACATCAGATACGATGCAATGACACAAGGCTCAGCCTGGTGTCCTCTCCCTCTCCTTTCAGCATGATGGACCATCTTTAAGAGAGAGGGGTCTCCTTTGTACTAGAGATGAACTGGGACAAGCATCTTATTCTTTTGTTCCCTCACACAGAGATGCATTTGTTTCCTGGGAATGTAAGGGATTTGTTTCCTGGGAATGTAAGTGAGATGATGGAAGTTGTTTCCCCTATGCGTGCTCCTTTTTCCCTCTGACAGCATTTCTCTTTATCAGAAAGTCTGATGCATGTCGCGACGGAGGGAAGACACAGTCACTCAATATGAGTGATCAGCAGACTTTGTTTATTGTCCCTTACAGTCACCTTTTATGCCTTGTTATAATTAGCTCATACATATTACAAAAGTTAAGCTCATTATTGGTTAGTTACCTAAATACCAAGCCGCCCCTAGTTTCTCTTCTGTAGTTATCTGTTCCCACCTGCAACATTCTTTTCCCACCGCAATTTTCCTGTTATTCTGTAACAAGAACAGCCAAGGCAGTGTATTTTTGCTTTACTTCAGATAAGCTGAGAGCGATGTGCATTTTTGTCCAGCCAGCTGGACTATGTCTATGTGAACTTTTTCAGCTAGCCAGTTATCCACAGATGCAAACCCACAAAAGCCAGCTAATTTAAAAACTAAGATAGGACTAGAAGTGTGTTTTAATCGCCGCTTTGTCTGACCTCACAAGTTTTGAAGATGTCCTCCTTCTGGCTTCATTTTCAAATAGTTAAAAAATATTTCCTATATGAGAGGAAGGCTTTTTGTATTTCATCAAGACAGTTCAAAATTTCACTCATTTATCATCATGGCCCCATTTTCAATTTTGCCTTCCTGGAAATCATTTTGGGATGGGGAAGACAGATTGTATCTCAAGTCATGACATTTCAGTAAAATGCCATCACTTCTCATCACAAAATTATGGTGCTTTGCCCCATATCAACAAGTCATATACTGAGGAGATGATTTTTGTTCTCTCTTGAGTTTGCATTGCAGAAAGATTAAGCATAGCAATCTACAAAATATCTGACTAGACTCAGCCTAACACCAATCCAAAAACGGGCCCAAACTCACTACGGTTATCTAAGTTCCTTTCTACTTGATATTACAGGGAGTGGGGAAAGAAGTAGCGTGTCACAAGCAACATTCAGCTCTAGCATAAAGGGATATGACACCTATTAAAGCGGAGTTGTGTCCACTTAGCTACAGGAAGGCATTTGATCTCATTGTTAAGCAATACGTAGGAACCAGATGGTGTGGAAGGAGCTGTTATGCCTGAAATATTTAACTTCAACTCTAAATACACATCCTTGACTTTAAACTGTTCCAAGTCAATACTTCAAGAAAGACTTTCTTCAGAGTGAAGCTAATTTTCAAAACCAGATACTTTTTGAGGATAAAAGCAAGGTATTTGGCATCTGATTTTCAGAGCTGCAGAGCCTTTCCACAGCTTCCCATTGACTCGTACTGGAGTTACAAAGGTGTCTGGAGAAGGACTTGCAGGCTTTACTTGTTTCCGTGCCAACAACTACAAAAAGAGTTCAGATATAGAACAGATAATTTTCAAATGACAAAACTATCTGTCATTTAAATTATGTTTTCTTCTTCTAAGCAGCTAAGGGGGGGTCTAATACATATCGTGAAGTAAATACCTGCAATATTTTATTACTAAGATTTAAGCTGTTTTTGAATTATGGAAACATAAGAAAGGGGCTTTGTGTTTATGCCTGTAGACCATTGGCAGACAAACTTTCCAGTAGAATCTGAGGTAATTTTACCTGAGCACATCCCAGCGTAAGAATCTGTTGGTCAGGACCCTGCCAAAACAGGTGAATAAAAATGGCAGTGAGACAAGCCTGAAGAATTTTAGTCATACTGCTGTGCAAGCAGAAGCCAGGAGGAAGCAAGAGTCCTGACAGTGGTTCTGGCAAAACTCTCATTGACTTCAGTGAAAACTTTGCCTAATAAAGGGTGGCAAACTTAACACCTCATAATGACCTGCTCAGCACAAAGGGCCAATTCATCACAGCAGAGCAGAGATTACTCTCTGGCTGATAGCACACACTTAGCACCTTCCTGCAGCAAGAAGCTGAGGAAGACTGGAAAATAGCACTACATCAATGGGTAGAATTGTGCTCCTCAGTCCATCCCACAAGGTAGCCAGAGCAGGCCCTAACACAGCAGTAAAGTATTCCACGTAACTCAGGCCTCTGCCGTGTACCAAGCGCGCTCACTGAAAGCTGGCCCTGGGAACCCAGCCCTCTTCCTTGCCAGCACTTGCTGTGCTGGCTCAGAAACACTGAAAATCAGGAGGTGGCAACTAGGTTAACCTCTTAATTCAGGTGCTGCCTCCAAAAGTTGTTTTAGCATACCAATATCATATTTGGGAGAGACAGAAGAGTTTGATTTTATCAGAAAAGTTCTATCAGAACAGCCCTTAAAAGGATGCAGCTACAGCATCATGATATGTGCTTTATCTTAACATAGCTTAGTGAGGTTATATGGCTTCAATTACATTGGTCTAGTCAGTGGAGTCAAACCTTTAAATAAATAGGGTTCATTTCTGGTCTAAAATAGAAACAAACTGTCTCAAAGGCATTTTTGTGGGCCCTTGGCAGACATGATTTTAACTAACATATAGGTCATAGGTACAACGAACACAGCACCGGCGAAATCCGTTCAAGCACTTGCATTGTTTGCCCTTTCAGGCAAGAAATTACCAAGAAGTTTGACTGATTTTTCTTAATTTCAGAAAAATGCTGGGATGCAACCCTCACTGAGAGAAGCAATGGCAGAGCTCAAAGCTCTTATGAGCAATTGCTCACTGAGAAACTCTGACAAGAATTATAACTTGGGGATGGTGGTATGGAGGGGAGAGTGCAGAGCAGAAGAGGCCCACGATGATCAGAGAAAATAATCTCTCTTAAAAAAAAAAAAGGAGTATGGGAAGAAAAGAGTTGCTGCCTAGATGAGTTTTGACTGCCAAGTTTCAGCAATTTTTGGTGCCATATTATAAACCCTTGAAAAATGAGATTTAAGGCTTCTTATCCATTGGATGGACTACCCTTTGTGCTCATAATTTTTACATAAATCAAACGATTCTTACTCTCTTCTCCTAAAATCAAGGGGTAAAAAAGCCCTGAGGAAAAACCTAAGTTCCTTTCAGGGATGAGCTGTTCATTCTTGGGACAGAAAGCCTGGAGGGCTCTCTGCAGTTCCTAAACAAAATGACAGTGGTGGCCCCACAAAGTTGTTCTAGGGTTAGTGCTCTAACTGACCCTTCCCCATCCATCATACCAATTCAGTCACTCATTGTGAATGACACAGCATGACACCACATGAATTATCTCTGACCTTCAGGAGGAGCGGCTCCTCAGATCAGGTTGGGGTCATGAGGAGGGCAGAAGGGAGCAGCTGGGCTATTAGACCTGGGGATTAGTGGAATGCTTCAGCCTCCAGAGCAAAAAGGTGATGTGTTCTCAGCATGAATCTGTCCTCATGGCCCAAGTAACAGTCGTGTAAACTCAGCCATCAAGCTCAGAGGGGCGTGAGGTAACTGTGTCTGTAGGATCATGAGAAGCCCATGTGAACTGCTTTGGGCGAGTCAGCTGTGGACACAGCAAAAATGCCTGACCCAGGCTGATTGCACCACAGAAGCCACAACCAGGATGGGTGACTGCAAAGTGGGCAATCCTGGTGTCTGCTGCAAATTGGCTGGCCATGAGGCCACGTAGCTGAGAGACTGTTGGCATTTCTATTAAATGCACAAATTACTGGGTGTTTATATTGTCTGAAAGTTGTGCTTTGTTTCTTGTAGAAGGATGGAAGAATTGCCCCAGCTCACATCACTGCTCCAAGAAGTCCAGCACTCGTCCTGCCTCCTGCAGCAGACAGTGCTCAGTACTCCAAAGGAAGGTAAAATCTTAGGACTCACACAGGTTTGGGCCCCATCCTGACATTCTTACGTTCAAAATTTAGATGCTTTTTCCGTGTGTTGAATAACCAGATATTGCCTATACAATATTATAAATATGATCTAAGTGTCCTTAGATACTTTTAGCCACAGAGAAGGACTTAACCATTTTAGTTTAAGGCATCCTTCACACACAAAAAGTGTACGATGAAATATGCACAAATATAAACTCCTTTCAGATGCTCCTTATCTCATTCAATGCCCAAAATTTCCAGCATTATAGAAATATTTAGGATTAAGTAGAAGACCCATAGAACTAAATTCATTAATACCTCAAGTCTCACAAAGCCTTGTTGTTACAAACAACTCCATCCCGATGAGTCCACAGATCTCTGGTTAGCTAATCCCCAAGTAAAGTTACACATAATGCAATACTGTTAGCAGGGTCAGGGCCTAATGATTTAATCCAGCTAAGAATTACTAACTACTGATACTAGTAAATACAATGGGGCCATTCATGTACAGATGTGCTAGGTGGATTGAGATTTAGAAATAAAATTGGGAGAGTGATTTTTCTGTAATACTGATTAAAATTAGACAATAAATCTAATAAGTTCGTGATGCAGACAAGCAACAAACGAAAAGGGTTGCAGTCCTTTAATATAGCAAACTAATCTTATATTTCATCTGCTCAACATTCATTCTTGGAAAATCCAAATTTAAAAGTTAAAGCTGCCATTTTTATCTGGTTTTAGTGTGGGGGGTAGGGCATCTACTGTCTGCCAAACCACCACCTCTTGCCAAGTTATTCTTTCCTATTTGTCCAAGACCACGGCACCAATAAGAACTGAAATGACACTGCCTTCATCAACTATAGGGAGATTCCCTTGTCACCAAGGCTAGTTACAAACTCTAGAAAATTCCCTCCAGGAAAACCCAACATGGCAGGTTTTACCCAGTATTTAACCCAGAACATTTACTAAAGCAGTGTTTAAGGAAAGGCATGTTATTCTGCATGGGGCACTAGGGAGGTCTCCATCCCCTGCTTCACCCCAATTCAAACAAACCACAGAGCTAGCAGCGAAGTTCCAAGTATTTCCTTCACTCAGCTGCAGACTGAGAGGGTGCGAACACTCCCCAGGATTTAAATTCCTGCTCTACCTTCGTGCACGCAGAAAACTGCTCTATCCTTTTGGCCGGTGATTCAGCTTTCTTTGTTGCATCCTGGCAATTTGTTGGCATTATTCCAACTGTAGGAAAAGCTACAGTTGCAAGTCTCTGAGTATGTGGGGTGGCTAGGGGAGCTAAAGAAGGACTCACACTGGCAGCTGTCCCCAAGGCAGTGTGCCTGGGGCTAGACTCCGCTCTAGTCTGGACTAGATTCCCACAGCACCATATGGTGTATGGTGTGTATAAAAGGAGTTTCAGAGGTGGTGTCTCCTCCCTGCCCCCTGCACAGAGGCAGCAGAAAAAAAGTTGCTTGTATCCATCTTCTTCCCTGTGCACCTGTACAGGGTTAAGCGTATTTCAACCCACTGTCTCATAATGTATTATTCCAGGGCACGACCTTACAGCTAGGGTACCATCATGCAGCTGCTGTCCTAGGAGAATGTCTACATACTGATACCCTGCAGAATGCGGCAGGCTAGAGAGAAGGAAAAAAAAAACCCAAACAAAAAAAGCTTTACAGGAAAGAGATGAGCATGTAGATTCCTCACCAGTAATTCCATTATAGATTACTAAATCTACTACCCCTAAATAAGGTAATTGGCTGCTTTTTTGAGTTTTTTGGGGGTTTACTGTGGTTTTTTCCAGTCTTTTTTTGCCTGTTTCCTCTAAGTAGGCACCTGCACCAAGTTTCTTTATACATTATGTGAATCTATTCTCTTTTCAGCAAAGCAGATTCTCAAAAGAAAGCAGATTCCCAGCTTTCTGTTCTGTTGGCTATAAGCATCAGAGCATGAACTGATCATACAGGAATCAGGAAGAAACCTTGTATTTCTTGTATATAATAATAAACATTCAGCTATGTGCAGAACATGACAGGAGAGATTGTGAATTGGAGTTTCTGCTGCAAAGGGGAGACAGGGTTTGTTAGATGGAATCTACTGTAATCTTTTGGCATAGAAGTCTCTTTCCCATTCCTGACGGTGACCCTGCTCATTACCTGGCACCTGTGTGCCAAATTAAACAGCACACACTGACTGAGGCATTCACAAATTAATTTGGTCTCCCAGTCTCCTTCATCCATCGCTTGAGTTTAACTAGTTTTGCATTTTCTGCAACCTTATTTGCAACAATGGTGCTTACACAGACAGAAATTCCCTTTCAGTTAAATGGGATTTTGTGTGCGAGTATTTGCTCAGGGTATTCTGCTGTTGTTTTATCACCCTCTTCCTCAGGGTCTGTTGTGGGAGAACAACATTGGGCAGGTGAATCTGGACACTATGCTCTGAAAATAAACCAGTCAGTCGGAGCTCTATTCTACTTCTTCACACTCATGCCACAGCCAAGAGCCATTCACCTTAACATCACAAACAGGAAATTCTGAGAACCAATAGTTTCAGCTTTACCATCTGACCCTCTGACAGCCAAACTTCAGTTCATGAGATTAAGAGTTACCTGGTATGTTAAGGGATATCAGATCAATTTAAGGTGTGATTTTAAGCAACTGCAACAGATTTCCCATTTTGAACCAGACTTTTTTCCATTTAATTTATATCAGTTTCAAATTAAACTGGAAAAGGAAGTTGACACACATTCACTTTCCAAATGGACTTTGTCCAATTCATTTAACACTGACCCAGTTGCAAAGCCAGAACAGTAGAACCTGTGCACAGCTCAGCTATTTCACTGTAAAATCCACTGGATTAGCATAAACTATCAGCGAAAACCAGTGCACTGCTGCGATGAGAGACAGGACGCTGTTTGATGCAAACAAATATCAATTTATTGTACAGAAGCACGAGTTTATATACACTTTCAGAAGCTGCACGTTTTAAACAGATTGGTTCTTGAAGCTAAGCCTTGCACACTAGGCAATCCCCGATTGGTGGTTAGCTGCCATCAATTAACAGCAAGCTGTTACCTTTCCTTGGCGCCATCCTTGGTGCCATCTGTCCCCCACTCCCCTACGCTCTGTAAACATGTCCCATCATGTTAATTGTTGTGTCTATTCACACTCCTTGTCCTCCCAGGGTTCGTGACCTACAAGCTCCAGCACATCCCCCTCAGCTAACTGATTGCCATGCATGGTCCTAATTTCCAGCCCGCTCCTGCATCTCCCCCTTCCCGTTGCACAAAAAGAACCTTTGAAAACGAACGAGTGATTAGTTTTTGTAAGCATTGTAAAAAACAAGGTATAAGTAATAGAACAAATAAAAAAGCAACTAATACATATATAATTATCTTTACTAAACTTCTTAACTCTCCCAAAATGCCCCAGCCACTAAACAGTTTATCATACCAATCCCAAGTATCACTCTGTTGGAGATGGGAAACTTCATCCTTCAGTTGCTGGATGCTAGCATGAATCAAACTCTGAATGATCTGAAAGGTTCATGCTATTCATTGATCGAGAGGATGATCCGGAGGATGGTCAGAGTCCTCACCGGATGATTGTGGTAGGGATTCATGGAAGTATCATACGTTCTTCGCCGGAATCCACCTGGGGCCTTTTTCTGTGGAAACACAATCATAACCTCTTCCGCATGTCACAAGAGGATATGGTCCCATAATCTTACCTGTTTCTGGATCACGGACCAACACTGGAGGTTTAATTCATGCCTCAAGTGAAGCATTTGCATTAAAATGCAGAACTATTGGAGGATTATATCTATTAAAGAACAATTAAAAAAACTGAAAACATACAGAGCTTTCTTTAGTCATTCCTCAGGGGTTGCAGTCCCCATTCCCCCTTTTCGTTGTTGTAGTAAGCGTTTCAAAGACTGATGAGAGCGTTCAATCAAAGATTGACCTGTAGGGGAATGAGGAGTACTGGTAATGTGAGTTATGCCCCATGAGTCAAGAAAGTTCTTTGTTGCAGCTGAGATATATGCGGGACCATTGTCCATTTTTATTTGGGAGGATATGCCCAAGGTGGCAAAAGCATGCATCAAATGCTTGCGGACATCACAAGCTTTCTCTCCTGTGTGACAAGAAGAAAACAGAGCACCTGAAAAGGTGTCAGTAGAGGAATGGACATATTTTAATTTACCAGACTCTGGATAATGTGTAACATCCATTTGCCATAGTTGTAAGCTCTGTAGTCCTCTAGGATTAACCCCTCCTGCTATGGACGGAAAAGAATGCCTTTGGCAGTCAGGACATATGGCGATAATAAGAGACGCTTGTTGGGAGGTAAGCCCAAACTGCCGTTTGAGACCTCCAGCATTCTGGTGAAAGAAAGCATGGCTTAGTTTAACCTGTGCTAAACGATCTGGTAGGACTTGTACTGGTAATGTGAGCATATCAGCTTGTCGATTCCCTTCTGTAATAAAACCAGGTAAAGAGGTATGTGCCCTGACATGCATAACAAAATAGGGGTGAGGGCAAGAGTCTAAGAGAAAGACAAGCTCTTGTAATAAGGCAAACAGTTCAGAATGTGAGACATCACGTAGTACAGATGCTTCAGCTCTTTCTACAATCCCTGCAACATAAACTGAATCAGTAACAAGATTAAGCGGTGTGGACCACCTTCAAATAACTCGAACAACTGCAGCCAGTTCCACTATCTGAGGAGAACCAGGAGCGGTTTCTATGTCCGAGTCCCGTCGTCCATGCTGTCATCCCACCATAAAATGACTGATTTGTGCGATTTTCCAGACCCGTCTGTAAACACAGTAAAAGCTTGTAATGGCTGATTGCTCCTTTTTGGCTTGGATATTAAGTGAAAGTCAATATTAAGCAGCTTATGCGAAGGTGGGTGGGATGTGAGTTGACCTGTATAGTCCGCCAATGCCATAACGAAGGCATCTGAACTGCTGATAAAGCCATTGTAAATACATGCTTGTCACAGGTAAACAGATACGAGCAAAATCTACTCCTGATAGTGTTAACAAGCGTTGTCTGGCTTTAATTATCAGTAAAGCAAACATCCCATGCTGTGTTGAAATAGTTTTGTAGGTTGATTTGATAAAAAAAACCAACATTCAATAAGCAACAGAGGGTCTGATTTCTGAGAATCCCATTGAAATATTAATGCATGAGGCTGTCGAGCGGGATTCAAAATAATCAAATGAAAAGGTAACTCAGGAGCCCAGCGATGTACTTGTCTGTGAGTGATTGCCGTAGCAACCTTTTGCAAAGAGTCAATGGCTTCCGGACCAAGACTGCGGGGGGAACACAAGTCGGTATTCCCTTTAAGCAGTTCAAATAAAGGACTTAGGTCTGCATAAGAAATTCCCAACAGCGGCCGGACCCAAATAATTGTTCCCAGCAATTACTGTACATCATGCAAGTTTTTTATGTCTGTCTGTATCTGTAAAGGCTGAGGAACTATACGCCAACCTAAGTACTTCCATGGGGGTATTTTTTGAAATTTTTCTGACACAATACAGAGGCCTGCTGAATTAACAGCAGCTGCGGCAAGGGCTACAGCTTCCTTCATGACCTCATGATGTTGTGCAGGTGCTAGGATGTCGTCCATATAATGGTACAATAGGGTATTAGGCATTGCAGCCCTAACAGGGTTAAGTATCTTAGCTGCATACGACTGGCAGATTGTGGGACTGTTCTTCATTCCTTGTGGCAACACAACCCACTGGTATCTTAGCAATGGGACTTGCATGTTGACGCTAGGGACTGAAAAGGCAAATTTAGGAGCATCATCTGGGTGTAGTGGGATATGAAAAAAACAGTCTTTGAGATCAATAACAGTCAAATGCCAATGTCGAGGAATCATAGGGGGAGACGGGAGTCCTGGTTGGAGGGCTCCCATGTCTTCCATAGCATCATTAATTTTTCTGAGATCATGGAGCAAGCGTCACTTGCCAGTTTGTTTATTAATAACAAAAACAGGTGAATTCCAGGGGCTAGTAGAGGGTACAATATGTCCTTGGGACAGTTGTTCTGAGACTAAATTTTGGAGTGCACAAAGTTTCTCCAGAGGGAGGGGCCATTGAGCCACCCAAATGGGAGCATCAGTTTTCCAGGTTATTTTTAGGGTGTTGCGCACTTCAATGCCCCCATCTAAAAATGGGTTCGAATAGACATTCCCCATAGTGACAATACATCGCGTCCCCACAAAACCATAGGGACTGGTAAGACAAAAGGTTTAACAGAAGCCACATGTCCCTCTGGTCCCTGAATTTGAATTAGTCCCAAACTTTGACGGCTGTTACCGGTCCCCCCAATCCCAGCCAGCGTCTGAGAGACATTAGTCAGCGGCCATTGCGGAGGCCATTTGGCTTGAGAAATTACTGTGATGCCAGCTCCGGTATCAATAATCCCACTTAACACTATTTGCTGTTTTTCGCAGATAAGAGTACATTGACATGCAGGCTGTTTCTGAGAAATAGATTGCACCCATAAAATTTGAGGATTCCCTGTAGATCCAAACCCTCCCCGCCTTTGATGAGATTGGCTGGGGACGGGGGAATTTGCCCTCGCTGGAATTAATATCAATTGTGCTATACAGCTACCTTTTGGTATTGTGCAGGGAGGAAACGGGGTCCATGCCATAATCTTAATTTCATCAGTACTGTCAGAGTCAATGACCCCTGGCAGTACAAAAAGTCCCAACAATGTTGTAGAGGATCTACTTAACAATAACACTTGGGTTTTAGGGGGTAAGAGTCCCAAGAAATCTGTGGACAATAAGTGAACCGAGGGATTGTCCAGGCCCGGAAAGGTTGGGTCTGGGGAGATTCTTTGTGATTCCCAGAGTGAGATTAAGACACAAACGAGGTCAAATGCCATAAAGAAAAGAAGTTTAATGGTACTCGCATAGAGGCAGGAAATGTAGAGAAGGAGAGGAAAAATAAAGTAAAGAAAGGTGCAATAGCTACCACCGCACAGAGCTGGGGGTCACCTCAGCCGGGATCGACTTCACGACAGGTGGGGAATTCCACTCGGTGCTGGTTGTCACAGTTCTTTTATAGATGTTTGAGAGCTGTTCACCCAAATGTCCCTGCTCCTTCCGAGAGCTGTTTTGCATAGCCTCACCCCTCACTTGGCAGTGGTGCAAGCACCCATACTGTGTTTTCAGATAATTTTTCATCCTCTGGGGTCTGGGCGTACTTGCTGGGGTGAGGGTACAAAGCAGGAGATGTGTGGGTTTCATGGTCAAACAGATGCAGCGGTGTTTGGGTAAATGTCCGTGGTTTGCTGAAGCAAGATGTAGACAAGTTCTCTACAGGGCCTCTGTGTTGGTCTGCGGTCAGCTAGAAATGTTGAGACAGATAGCACAGTTCCAATAACGTCCTTCACAGGGATCAAGTAACGTTACTGTGTGGGAGGTTGCCAGGTCCAATCCGGTGCTGCCTGAGGTTGCTGGACGAAGACTCGAGGTGCTGTTGCTTCCCTCTGTCGGGGTTGGAATGTCGGCTGCGGCACTTGTGTCTGCGCGCGTCGCTGCCCCGCGCTTTGCGATCAGTTTCCCTGTATTGGTTGACCTTGGAAATCATATTTAGAATGACATTGATTAGCATGATGACGCCCTTTTCAGCATATAGGGCAGTACCCAGGGGTTTGGTGTTTAGCCCCTTTATTCATAGCCAGGCAATTCTTTTTTAAGTGACCTGGTTTGCCACAGCCGTAACAAATTACCATGCCTGACGGACCACGTACAGCTGCAAAGGCAGCAGCCATAACCTCAAATTTGTGATCCACAGTGCCGATTCTATTGCAGGCTTCTATCATTTCAATCAATGTGGGGTTTGGATTAGGAAGAGATTTCAACAGTTTTTTGCAATCTACATTAGCATTTTCCACAGCTAATTTCAATAACAATATTTCCCGTGCTTCCGCGTTATCCACCTGACGCTCTAAAGCATTTTTTAGTCTGTCGATAAATTCCATATAGGACTCATGGGGTCTTGAGTAATAGTTATAAAAGCTTTCTGCGGCTTTTGTGAGTCAGGGATTTTAAGAGCAGCCTTTTTTGCTTCCTCATGGACTGCTTCAAGAGCCTCCCGAGGGATATCCCGAGCTTGGGCTGCTGGGTCAGAGTGCCGACCTGTACCAGTAAGGTGTTCTATGGTCAGTGCAGCCATAGCTGCATTGCCGTGACCCACATAAGTGAGGAGGAGCGCCTGAAGCCCCCCCCTCCAATGTGAGTCCCATAAAGCATATTGAGTCGGAGTTAATAACAGCCGCGCTAGAGACTTAAGATCATGAGGAGTCATAACATATGTATCAAATACAGAAGACAACAGACTTGCAAAATAAGGAGAGGAAAGCCCGTGCTCAGCAACAGTGAGACGCAGTTCCTTAATTACTGGAAAAGACAAAGCCTCCCACCGTGCCCTCCGACCCTGACAAAGCACGGGGGCCACTATTGCTTTAGCAATGTCCAGGTCTCCTTCCTTCAAGGCCTGGTGCCTTGTGCTAGCCCACACATTGTGTGGGTCGGCGGGGGGTATAAATCTGGGTCCGCCAGCCCCAGATCAAAGGGGTCTTCCTCTGGGGGGTAACCTGCGGCAAAAACCTTCAAGGGGCAGGCGGTTTTGGGTCCTCCAGCAGTAACAGAGGTGCTGTAGGAAAGTTTCCTTCCCCCCCTGCTTTCTCTCTGTAACTTTCTTCCTGTGCTTTCAAAATCTCAAAAATGCTTCTCCACCATGGGAGCAGGTGCTGCGCTTCAGCATCCCCCGATGTAGCTGCATCCCATAACTTTACCCCCACATCCTCCCAAAGTTCTCACGTAAAAATACTAGATGCAGTTAAAGGGGGAACTTTCACCTGTACCCATCTAAGGAGCGCCTTGAGATCATGCCCAGGAATATTCTTTTCATGCTTATTCAAGAGAGCTTTCATAAGCCCCCATCTCTTTCAGGGGAAGACGCCTGATTCCCCATGTTTCCCACAGCTCACCTCTAAATTCCAGAGGGACTTTTTTCCAAATCCTGCTTCCTTTCAGCAGCACATTCAATGTTCTGTGGGACTCGCGACCTGCTGCTCAGCATAGCGGTTCATAAACCCATCAAGTCGGGGTCACCAATTTGCCGTGATGAGATACAGGGCGCTGTTTGATGCGAACAAATATCAATTTATTGTACAGAAGCACGAGTTTATATACACTTTCAGAAGCTGCGCGTTTTAAACAGATTGGTTCTTGAAGCTAAGCCTTGCACACTAGGCAATCCCCGATTGGTGGTTAACTGCCATCAATTAGCAGCAAGCTGTTACCTTTCCTTGGCGCCATCCTTGGTGCCATCTGTCCCCCACTCCCCTACGCTCTCTCAGCATGGCTCATCATGTTAATTGTTGTGTCTATTCACACTCCTTGTCCTCCCAGGGTTCGTGACCTACAAGCTCCAGCACATTCCCCTCAGCTAACTGATTGCCACGCATGGTCCTAATTTCCAGCCCGCTCCTGCAGTGCACCTCTGCTGATTGACATAAAATGATGGCTTATCAGCTTCCCAAATCAAGATTTCTTCTCCTTCCGTAATTATTCTGTGGCTACAGATACCCTTTTTCCTACAAAGTCACACAGTGGGAATTAATCTAAAAAAATCAAAAGTCAGCTGAAAATCCTGATCTCAGCCTAGAGCAAGAACAGCTAACCATTCATAGAACTGTGTGCTCCAGGAATGCACAGCTCAACCCTTCATACTCTTTTGGACCTAGGCATAACAGGAACATTAACCAGGAACCCAGATAGGCATTGTTTCTCTTTTCCCTTGTTGCTGTCCTAGCCTCCTTTATACCAACAATTAGGAATACCCAAGAAGCTCACTTGACAGTCTGTAAGATAAAGTCCCTCACTGTCCTGGGTATGCTTTTTGCTCCTTTTAATTGCATGTATTCAAGAATGTATTGTAAGAAAACAGGTGGTATGCCTATCCTTTAGTCCTTAATACACAGTGGCAGACAAAAGATGTTGGTAAATGATATTGGCCTTTATCTGATACAGACACTTTTCCACCAAGCTAATTGTTCTTCCCAACATTAAAGAGAAAAAGAGAGAGTACAAGGAGTAGAGAGAAAACAAAGAAAAAAGAATGCCACATCTCCAATGTTATGCCAGAAAGGTAGTTAGCTGAGCAAAAGTCCTCCTCCTCCAAGGAAATGCAGTAACTGAATTTCATCTTCCCCTCCTCAAGATTATTCATTCAAGATGTCTCAAGAAAATCTTCATGAGAAAGGGGATGGTGAGTGACAGCAGGCCAGACACATTACCTGTCTCTAGTTTCCAAGAACTCTGCTGTAGCTGGGATATTAATTCGTCTGGGAGAGACTGTTTTTAAAGACCCTCTCCCCAATTTGTTAACTATTCAACTCAACCCTTTTGCAAAACTTCTATAAAGTTTACAGTTCAAGCTTGATCTTTTCTTTGGGATATGCTTGATTTTATTGTTTTTTGATGCTTCTCCCACAGTTCCTTTCCCAAGGCAGTGTTTTCTGCAAGATAAAAACTCCGACAGAGATTAAAAAAAAAAAATCAAATGGGTTCTATCTCTCCAGATATGCTCTTTTTGAACAGCAAAAATATATATCTTATAGTTGCCTAAGATAATGTGGTCCGTGTTATAATGGTTTTTTTTTCCTCAGCTGCTATATTATGCTCAAAGAAAAACAATAGATGCTCTGTCTTTTTAACATTATAATAGGTATCAAATAGATGCCCTGGGAAGGTAGGTGACCTGCAGAATTACTTCTCATTTAGAATTTAGTCCACACAGAGAAAAGATTGCATAGCTCTGTCCTATGGATGTATCAAAAAGAGCAGACCTGCTTCCAGGCACTGCTGAGGTTGCCATGATGCAACCTGCTTCTTCCATGCTTGAAGGTAGTTTTGAAGTTAACTTGCAATGCCACAGCAGTGCTTTTGTGGGACTTCACAATATGAGGTGGCTTACTAAATTTGGAAAGAAAGCAAGTATAAAAATTACAACCTGTAAATGTGTACCACATGATGTCAGGAAGATGGCTTTGACTCAGAATAGCCAACAAGTACTCCTCGCTAGACAGGAGGTACACAAAGTATCACAGACATACCAGCTGCATGATGATAAAAGAATCATTTGCTAACACATCTATCAAGAATAATGCCAACCTTGCCTCCTTTTGTACACACTAGCCTCTTCACAAGGAAGAATGCAAGCTGAACATCCCCACACCTAGCACAAAAGATACGAGCGCAGAGCTGGAGATCCGTAACTGAGGTTAAATGTCAAACTTATCAATGACATAGCAAGGATATACCCTTCCCATCATACTTATAAAGGACAAGAGAGGCAATGTAGGAGGAGAGGAAGGGGACAGGGAAGCAAATAAATAAGGACTATGCACAATTTATGAAGACAAGAAAGCAGTAAGTGCTACTCACCCAGAGTGTAAATTGGTACTGATGTCACAACACAGCCCAGCCAAAAAATAATGATGATGATAATTTAGGGCTTGCCCTATATCTCACTCAAGCCACAGTCCTATCCAACAGCAACTCTCACCCTCCCGCTTTCTTCCCCTTCTATATTCATTGGTGTCCTCCTAAATCAAATGCACTGAATGTTGACTTGATTATATTTCCTTATTTTATTTATCATCCATCGCTCACTCTTGTAGTCTTCTCACAAGTTCTCAGTGGGCATCTCTGTCATTTTCTGGTACCTGGCAGTACTCAGTGGAACAAGGCTGTCCTCAAGGCCACAGGAATTAGAATCCTCATGCTGGTAAGGATTCATGCATCCTTCCCAGCCCTCATCTGTCATCCTTTAAGCTTGCCTGTTTTATGCCCCAGATCCTGGCTACCCAGTCCTGACTTCCCCGGTTTATAGCCCTGACTTAATTCCCTCCTGCAACATTTTACTGCTTGGTTATTGGCCCTTAGGGGCCTCATTTACACAAGTGCTGTTTTTGCTATAGTTAAGACTAATTCACTGGGTTACAGTTTGCTTTTACATCCTACGTTCTGCTCAGTCCCCAGTCTCCCCCTCCTACAGGAAGGCCAAGGATTTTCTAGTGGACAGGAGATTTTGTTAAAATTTTTAAAATTAATTATGAGTATTAATCTCCTTTTGTGTGTTTCAAAGCCTGAATTAAATTCTCCCCCTCTATACAGCATGATTCTGCTCGTTTTTCCTTGATGCATATGTGCCCTCTGTGCCCTTCATAAGATCTGTGGGACCTTGAGAAGACTCCATCTGGGATCTGCTCTCCTCATCCAATTTGATGTTCTAGGGAAATGGCAGACCACAGCCCTGAGAAAGCCTTGGGAGCCAGATCTGTCCCCTATTTATGCCTCCAGTCTAGCTGACAGTGTTCTCTTCCTAGAATGTACATGCGTGTGTTTTCTTCCCTCCCACTGTTTTGGGTTTTTATACATATATATTTATTTTCATTTTCTCATTAGGGAAGGAAATACTTTCCTTGTCATTTATGTTCATTTCTTCCCTAAAGCTTTACCTGGTTAGTCTATGACCATTAGATTTCTACCTTTCTAATATACACATATGTACAGACACAGGTAAGCATACGCACACAGATAATATATACTGGTGTGAGTATATGGCTCATTTCAATAAATCTCCCTAAACAAGGCTCATTTTCCAGTGCTGCTTGCTTTCACAGCTCCAACTCCAGCTGGGTCTGTGATTTATTTTGTTTATGGACTGGTTTTCATATAAAAGCACAGTACAATTAATGCCCTTCTCTACACTGACTCAGCCAAAACCACAGAATCACCTACAGAAAGACAGAGGACACAAAGGCCACCTGATCAACCTGTGTGTGGCTCCCAGGGCTCTATCTAATGTGCCTAAACTAGAAGAGGTGGGTGGTACTTATGGAGAACAGCTAGAAGTGATCTGTGGAAGCTATGCAATGGGACCTGGCTAGGGCTGCATGCCCAACGAGACTTAATTCTGCTGCCTAAGGAAATGAAGGAGAAACTCTAAATCTGAGTCACATTAGAACCTCCCACATACCAGGATCAAGAGTCTGTTGAATTCTATTCAGCTATTTAGCATCAGCTTAATACCAAATAGCACCATAACAATGTCAATTACATGAACAATGAAACATTAATTTGTAAATAGTAGTCTTTTGCTGTTCTGTTACTTTTACAGGACCAAAAGCTTATTGCCAACATTTGTTGGATTTCCCAACCTATTGCAAGAGATTAATAGATATCATCCCTATTTTTTTGGTAGATAAACTGTGGCACAAAGAAATAAAATGAATTGCCTGAACTGTTCGTTGTATCACCTTAGGAACTGGATCACTGGACCGATTCTTTTCTTCTAGTTTTTGTGTTTCTGATCAGCAAACCCTCCGGGGGTTTGGGACACACTTGCAAACGATCTTCCAAAACTACCGATACTGGCGTAACTCCATTCCTATAGAAGCCAGTATGCTGTGAACAGAATTAGACCAGCTTATTATCTTAGATGGCAACAAAGCTAAAGCAGTGCCAACTACAGTCCAAAATCTCACCCAAATGCAGAATCAATGCAATTGCCAGAGGAAGTGAGAATACTAAAAAACAAACCAGCATCAACAAAAAAGGCAAAGCTAAACCCAGAAATGAAAACACAACCAAAAGAATTCAAGAGTTGCAGAGGAGCAAGAGTTCAGTGTGTTGTGGTATGGTTCTGATCTGTGATGTGGGCTTCTAGCTACTATGAGATTGCACGTAAATAATAATACCCCACAGGTGCAAATTTGGTTTTTCCTCTTCTTAAATTGGCTTCTTTGGCAACAATGACCACAACCAGATCCTCATCCCACACACCTTTCATTTCTTTGAACACTACCTGCATCCTATGTTCAAACGAAAAAAACATATCCCTTTTCAATAAACATGGATGTATCTAAAATGCTACCTTGCAGTAGGCACATACATACTCTGTTCACGTGAGCCTCAAGAAGTGTGTGATTGTGTTCAGTTTTTCTTCTCCGTGGCCCTTCCTCTTCCTCCAAGTGCACAGCATCCCCTTTTCCATCCTCAGAGACGTGCTGTGTGCTGCAATGTTTTCACTTTATGTCTGATGGTGTTCCCCCACACGGAGGAGGGAGGAAAGGAAAAAAAAAAATTGCAGCCCTGTTGCTGCATATATCTGTTTCCTGGCCTGGCATGACAATCCCAGCACTGCTGTCAGGAATGCCCTTTAAGAGGTAAGGATGCGAGTGCTGCAGGATCCCCCTCAGACCTAGCTGCCAGCTGGTATAGGCGGTAAAGAAACAATACATTATAAACTCCAGCAAACCTCACTTGTTTCAAGCCACAGAAATCAAACCTAATGTATTCAGCAGTTAAAAATGAAGGAATCTGAAACTTGACACACATTTCTACTCAGTCGGCAAAACTAGAGCTCCACGCTCCTTCAAAACCCTGTCGGGTGGTCGAGCAGCAACTACCTGTGGGGTCTGGAGATTCAGATCCCAGCTCCAAAGTAGGCTCACCCTGCATAACACTGGTTTCAGGAAGAACCATGTCCTGCCATCTGAGCCATCACTGGCAAGAGGCTGATGCAGAGATACGTATCACATGGAGATGTAACTCTGGAACAGCTATGTCCTCAGCCAGCACCCAAACCTGAATGTTTCCAGATTACCATTGAAAAGGTTTAATACACACCACCATTCCTATATGTACTAAATACTACATTGCTCATTGGAAAACACTGTAGAGACTTAGACTGGTAAAACTGGCTATCCCTCAGGGAGCCAGCTCCTCAGGGAGCTCAGCTCTCTGACTCCAACAGTCCTATTTATATGAACAATAATTACTTCGCTGAATAAGGGAATAAATCTCCAGCTATTAGACTCCAAAGTAAAAGCCCAAATGACAGACACTAACCTCTTTAAGGTATAAAGGCAGTTTTTAGATGGTACATTAACCAGCTGTGTAGTTTTATCCAGAGAGTCCCCTTCCATAATCAGAATATGTATGCCCTGTATACTACCAGATCCCAAACCAACATCTGTAGCACAAGCATTAGCAGCAGTTTACCATTGTGCTTCTCTGTGCAAATTCCGCTGTTGGCAGCATTCCCTAACTCCTTCCAATTCATGTGGAGCAGAAGTGGGAAGTGCAGTAAATTCCTCAATGTGCATGCAGTGCTTGCTTTGCCGCAGATGTGTGATGTACTTAATTTTCTAAAATGTATTCAGACATGAGGGAGAGTTGGTCAAGGTTTAAGGTGGCGAGTAACTGTCTCCAGCATGAAGCCTCTAGGGAGGTCTGGAGACAAGTGTTCCAAGGACAGCATATGTAGAGGAATGAAGGCAGTGGGTTGATTAGCATTGATAACATACAGCTGTGGCCTTGCCTGTGTGAATCAGGTGATGGCAGAGAACTCGATGGCACCGAAGGTACGGTACCTTATTGGGCAACATCTCTGCAACCAGGGATATGGCTATTTCAACTGCAGCCTTTATCTCCTTGTCTGCTTCCGATTGTTCTAGTAAATTGAAGACCAATCTCCGTGTTGTCAGTGACGTTGTAGCAATTTTGTCCCCTCTCGCGGCAGCCCCAAAAAGTAGCTATCCAGCACTTTCCCATATCTGAATGCTGGAGACATTTTTTACTGTAATGGGCAAATTATTCCTTTGACACTACCCTAGCAAAGTTCTTATTGCCATCTCATCATACATTATGCCTTTATTTTCAAATATTTCTATTACCATTGTTAATATGGGGTTTATTTCTCTGTCCACATCTGATTGTTCTAGAGAATCTATGATCAGTCTCCATGCTGTAAATGAAGCTGTGGCAATTTAGTCTCCCCTCAAGGCAGCCTCAAAAAGTACCTTTCCAACACTTTGCCATGTCTGAATGCTGAAAACCTTTTTCTCTGTAACGGGCAAATCGTACTTTTTACGCCACACTAACAGAATTCTTATTGCCATTTTGTCATATTTTACACCTTTTTTTTTTCTCAAATATATCCATAAGCATTGCAAATATAGAATTTGTCTCCCTGTCCACATTTAATTGTTCTAGTAGATCTAAGACTAATCTCCATGTTGTTAGCGATGTTGCAATTTTATCACCCCTCAAGGCAGCCTCAAAAAGAAATTCTCCAGCGTTTTGCCATGTCTGAACACTGGAGGCGTTTTTTGGCATAAAGAAATTCTCCAGCATTTTGCCATGTCTGAACACTGGAGGCGTTTTTTGGCATAACTAGCACGTCATTTACTTTGCATCATCCTAGCAAAGTTCTTATTGCCTTCTTGTTACACTTTACACTTCTTTTTTCAAATATATCTATAAGCAATGTTAAAGTGGAATTTTCTTCTTCTGTACCCATATCAATTAGTCCCCATCTACATTGGGTACCAAAAGTTGCAATTTGAGTTAAGACAGACAACAAATATTGCAATACACCCATATTGGTTAGTTACAATGGTTCACCTCTCACCGCATCTGTTATGCGTTGCAGGTTCTCCCGCTTGTCTCAGCTACATTGGGCACCAGTTGTTGCAGTCAGAGTCCAACTCAGTCAGCCTCACACAGGGCACCCACTGTTGCAGCACAAACAAACTAGCAGGCTGCAACAAGGCTTTAACGTTGGTCATATTCTATTGTCTGTGCTGTACCTCCTGCCTCCAAAGGTCAGATGACACCACTCCTCCTCCATCCAACCCCCTCTCCCACAATCCGCAGGACTATTTAAGCACTTAGCGGGAACAAGCTACAGCTGCACATCATCCATGTCAATCAACCCGCTGCCGCTGAGGCAAGGTCACAGCTGCATGTTATCAATGCTAATCAACCCACTGCCCTCATTCCTCTACAAGCATATACCTTGGAGATGACATCCTAGGTGGTTTACAGATCTACAGATGTGAGGTCTTAGAAATGGTGAAAAAGCACCTTCTGCAAGCTTAGTCATCCTTTATGCCACCCCACTTGTTTGGAGGAAAAAAAGACCCACCATTCCAGCGTTTCCATTTCCAAAGAGAGTCTGAATCCCAAGTGAGGAAGAAGCGTTGCATACCTCACTTCTGTTGATGATCCCATCGAGCATAGCGATGTAGAGAAGCTTTGCTTTGCAAGTTTCTTGTGCTCCAGGTTCCACATCAGAGGCTGGTGCTGAAGAGAAGTTACTGAATGGGAAAAAGGACAAAGGTCCTCCCACATTTCCAATATAACCTCTCTTACAGCTAAGGCAACAAGGCATCAACTGGAACATCAGGGCAAAATGAATGCTAAGGCACTCCTTTCTCTGCAGTATGTTAGAGGAGAGGATGACTGGTGGCTGCAAGTGCAAAGGGATGCACAACACAGAGACCTTAGTTGCCAAACTGACATCAGCAACTGAAAATGCAAAGTGAGGGAGAACTGAACTGTGGGTCAGTTGTTGCTGGAGCAATTCTTCCAGTCACCACTATGTGACCTCCAAAATAAAACACCAGAATAGCAGGATGGGGATGAAGAAGAAGGTAAACCACCTTAAATGTTTGTGTATAAAGTTGACTTTGCATGTGTGTGAAGGCTTATTGGACAAAACTCCAGTTCAGTCTTCAGTCCCAGCCAGTGCCCCTTGCTTCCCCTCTCCTCACCAAAACCAGTAAAAACACCAAACTGGTTAAATAGTAGGGTCTCCCTAATTTCATTGGTTTTCCTTGACTTCTGCTCCTTCATCCTGTAAGAGAGATTTTATTGAGAAGTCTTAATTGGATCTCAGAAGCTCAGCTGTCTCCAGAGCAAGTCCTTGGGACAAAAGAGTCTGAACCTCCCACACCATACACCACTAATGGCTTGGAGTTGCAGGGCTTATAGTTTTGGTGGTAATATTCAAGGTCTGTTTTGTAAACTGCTAAGTGGCCACAATCTCATGGACTTCCAACAGTCGTTGCTGTTCCTCCAGTTTCTAAGTAAAATATGATGGGTAGAATGAAAGTAGCAGGAGCCCCACGCAGGGGCGGTTGGAAGGAAGGAAAGGAGAACAGCTCTTCCTTCATTACAGGCTGATCAGTTCTCATCCAAAGGTCCTTGAAATTGGTATAAAGACTGCTACTGACTACAACAGGATGAAGGCTACTCCAGCCTTTCTTCCAGAGGGTCTAAAACCTAGCAGCCATGCCCTAATCAGAAATGTTCTCTGATCGTTCCATTCTCTAGTAACTAACAACCCCAAAACCAAAATGTTGTCCTTTTCCCCAACAAACCCAAGTAGCATTTATTCACATTACACATACTCCAAGGGGTTAAAAGCCGTTTTGTTCTGGACACGTTCTGTGTGACTCAGTTTCTAAAGCACTAAATAGTAAGCCATAAACCCATGTCATTATTTACTTTTTAATGATAACATGGAGCCAGCTTTTCCCTGTGTCTCTCTGTTTCACTCCCTTTTGGAGGCATTCTTTGTGACTGCTGCATGGCTCAGTAATTCCCAAGTCAGTGCATATATGGAAAAACCCCTGTCAAACAGTGGCCCAGGAAAGGGAAGGGGGACAGCTCCACTCACCACCAGGCTTGGTTCTCTTGGGGCTCCCCAATTTCCCATACCCAGGTTCCTCTGTGGCCACCTTCCCTGCCCCCTTGTTTTGTGCACAGAGCAGCAGAAGCGGTTGTGCTCCAAACCCACTTGGGGGGAAAGGGGGAGCGGCATGTGGCAGAGGGAGTGAGGAGGGGGTCACAGGGGAACAGAATGAACTTGTTGTCAGACAGGCATGGTGTCCAGACTGGCGGGTTTCTTTTATCCTGTTTCAGTTCAGTACAAGCCTCAATTAACTCCACATTAATTATTAAATCAGAACAATGCATCTGGTTCAAGAGAGCCTTCAGACTGAAAGATCCTGCACTATGCCATCTTAGCAGACTTAAGGAAGAAAATCAGCATCTTGGAGTTCAGCTGTAAGCCTTGTGGTCTCAGTTGCCTTTGCAGCAAGGGATATGTGTGTTAGCAGTACACTTAGAGCTTATCTGGTTTCAGTAGCGAGGAGGCTGGTTTTCCGTAACTGCTCGGCATGCTTCAGGTGGGGCGTCTTTACAAAGCTGAGCTCTTGGTTTGATGGTGGGAACAGGTGAGTGCTGCTCTCTGGAGACTGTAAAGCCCTGTCTTAACAAGGCGCTGCTGCAGGCGGTGAGCCCTGGAGCACCCCGGTACGGAGCCCTACGTTAGGCGCAGGTGGTGGCTGAGATGCTCTGCCTGCTTGAGGCAGCGCTCGGGTGCGCGCGTCACTGTCAGCAGGCTGCTGGGGTATCGCTGTCAGCAGGCTGCTCTGCCTTGCTTGGGCTCATACTTCTCAGCTCCTGTGCGATCGTCTCCGATTGCAGCGATACAGACAGCAGATTTTTCTCTCCGGTTCTGTTTTGTGAGCTTTGTGCCTTCTCTGAATGGATTTCAAAGCTCGTTTAAGTGCATGGGAAGGAATTCAGAAATCATGTTTTATACGCAGCATCACTTTTTCAGGGTGCAAACTGATTGCTAAGTTAAAAACCAGCCCAAGGGCTCCGTCAGAAGTTAGAAACCAGCCGCAAAGTTGATCTGCTGAGGGAAGAGAAGGGTCCTGTATCTTCTCGCGGAGCATCTAGTGCTGGTGCCACCCAGCCCGGAGTCAGGGACTGGCTCTGAGGCTGCCTGGAAAATCCAGGCGAACCGAAGGAATTCTGTACTGACATGGCAACCTCTCCCCAGGCTGTGAGACCAGGCTGCCCCTGTGCATCAAAGGGAGCAGCATAGGGCCCCAGCTCCGCTTCAGCTTTGACCAGCTGGACATCGGGAAGGTTTTTGTTGCATCAGCCCCCAGCTACGAGGTGAGCAGTGGGGCTTGCTGGGGTTGGGGTGGATCCTGATGGCCCCTGGGGCAGCAGTGAGCTTTGTGCACCTGCTGGATTTCTGGCAACACAGGCAGATGTGCACGCATTATTAGATGTAAGTTAAATGTGGGAGTTTTTGCAGAATCTGGATAGTTTTGATGGGGTCTGAAAGGTGTGTATGTTGTCCACAAAGCCCCAATCCCTGCGTTTTGGCAACCTCCCTTTGAGACCAGCTGGGAGGCTTCATGCAGAAAATCCAGCCCTTGACACATGAAAGCAACACCGGGTCAAAAAGGTCAGTATCCAGAGGCTTTTGTTTCAGCCCTAGATGCACTGCACCCTGGTACCCTGGCGGTTAAAAAGCAGCTGGAACAAAGGTGTTGTGTTCCGACTCGAGTCCGTTGCAAACACCTTTCAGTGAAGCGCATCCTCCTGGCTCCTGGCGCCGGAGGGAAGCCGGCCAGCCTCCCCGCACAGAGCTGCCCACGCAGGCACCGGGAGCGCTGTCCCTGCTGACCAGCCTCCTGCCACCCTTCAGACCTGGTGCCCCTCTGGCTCTATGAACAGAGCAGGGCAGTTCTGGAAATGAAGCAAAGGAGCTTTCTGCGTATTTGCCTCCCCCCGCCGATGGTGGCAAGTTTTCTCAAAAAAAAAAAAAAAAAGATACAGCAACTGGAGGAGGTAGAAAATGAGGCAGTACATCGTGCCAGACACTTTCAAAAGCTTGACTGTTGCAGGGAAGGACACATTAAGGTGTTTTCTTGCCAAAATATTGTGCACTGTATGTATGCATTTTTTTAATGCTGATTCTTTATTGGTTCTATATATATCAATGTGTTGGTTTCATTACTGGAGAAAATGCGAATAAGTAGATGATACTGTAAGTGCTGTATTAAGTAGCCAGACTGGAGGTAAACCTCAGTGTAGGATCCCTAAGTGCAATTTGTAATTAAGGTGTAAAACATGTGAGTAGTTTCCAAGTTACCAGTGCAGAATTTGAATACAGGAATGTTTTCAACAGCAGCTGCAAAATTAAAAAAATAAGGGCTGTACCTCTGCTTCTGTCTCAGTTTTTCTGACAGGTTTTGCGAGGACAAAAGTTAGGGAAAATAACTGCCAAGCAGGTAGATAAGTCCACAGAAATGGCAGGATTTCACCTGCAGCCTTCGGAAACTGTAGAGCTTTGCTTTGGGTAGGTTTGGTGACCACCAGTGTGCTGATACTCACAGGCAGGTGTGGGCATTTCTTGCTGAATCTCAGCAAATGCTGCAGGATTGTGTAGCTTGTTGGAACAGTAAATAGTGGTAAATGAGTAGATGATGGCTGTGAATATTTATGAAAGAGATTCTTTAGAACAGGTGGAGCTGCTATGCCCCTCACTCTCATCCTTTCTTGACATGTCTGGTTGAGCAAAGACAAAGAGACTCAGATTAAAGAAAAGAATAAAATGCGCCTCACTGACATACCCTAGCAGAGTCGGGGAGTGCTGCTGAAGCTGGTTATAGGGCTGTCCCGAGGTATTTTCTACATCTAATAAACTTGCTGGCTGTAACGGGAGCTGAATGTGTTTTGCCCTTGGCAGGACTGGGCTCATCTGGAGCGGGAGCAGTTAGGTGACGATTCGCTGTAATGCTGCGACCGCCCTTTGCTGCTCTTTGGGGCAGGTCTGCATCGCCTTGGTGATGCTGAGCACATCCTCAGCCCTGCAAGTCCAAGCGGACTGCTCTGTGTCAGTGGAATAAACCCAGAGTGACTCTGTTTATGTGAAGTTATCGCTGTTTTGCATGCAAAAACCCAAAGGCAGAAACTGTCCTGTTGTGTTTTCTTTGGCCTCAGCCAAGCAGCAGCACACAGCATCTTCTGCCTTTTGTAGAAGTTTAATTAGAAAACAAATCAGCCTTCTGTAAGGAAAGAAGATTCCTCATGTATTTCCATTTTGCTTTCTTGCTGCTGCAGGTGATCCTGTTTAACAAAGGAGTCATTGATGCCCCCTTCAAGTTGGTCCCTCCAGCGACCGCTCAGGGCTCCTGCTTCTCCTTTCTCCCCCAGGAGGGCATCGTTTTACCAGATGTCCTCCAAGTCATCCAGATCTCCTTCAGTTCCACCGCCCTGGGGCAGTTCACAGAAGAATTCCGGTTCAGTGTGGATGGGTCCCCTGAGCCCGTGACCTTGACCATCAGGTGAGGAGGGTTATAGGAGCCTGGTGGGTGCCTCCACAATAATTCCCACTGCAGACTCCTCGAGATGGCATCTGCCTCCTTGCTTTCTGTCTTGCCTTTGTTCCAAGGGTCCCTGTCCAGCCCTTATCTCTCATTCTCCAGCCCCACAACTCAAGCTGTTTGTTTCAAATGCTTTTGAGATGCCCACCCACCGGGGCAAGCTGAGCCTCCCTCTTCGGGGGGGTTGTGCACTGGATTTAGTTCTCCAGGGAGGGAAAAACTCCCAGTTCTTTTGAGTGGAGATGAGCTGGCTGGTGGGACACGGGGCTGCAGAGGAAGGAACAGCGGTGGGAGTGCAGGTGGTTCCTCTCCTACCTTGTGCTCCTTCCTGCTCTGCGAGGACCCCGATCTCCCTTCAGAAGCACTATTGGAAGATGTGGCTGTTGCCATAAAGACTGCCCTCTTCCCCCGTTCTCTTGCAAGCTGCGCTGTTACCGGCTGTAGCGCACAGGGCTCTGGGCTGGCTCCTTGGCCGAGCCCTCTGGGCAGTCCTTCAGGTCTGACTTCCTTGAGCACAGCTCCTGTGTGCTCAGCAGAAACGGCAGTTATTTCCCCCCTCGCTGCAGGGCTCACCCTTGGCAGTTTCCCAGTGTGAGACCCAGGTGTGGTTGGTTTGGAGGCAGTTTTCTATTGTCTTTTGGCAAGTGCTATTATAGAAAGCATGTCTGCTCCCTTTGCTCCATCCAGAGTAGGATGCTGGGGCTTGGCAGGTTAAGTCTGATTACGTGAGGTCCTTGGAGAGGGAACCTCATTGTCAGAAGGGATTTGCTACCTAACTTGTTCTCAGGAACTGATTCAGCTCCAGGAATCGAGAATTAGCATGGGATTGAAACTCCTGAAAGTCAGATTTTGAGTGCTTTTTGATTGTGCAGTCAAAAGATGCCCAAACCATAGGTGATCACTCTTTACTTGGAAAGAGACCTGACGAGGTCCTGAACGCTTGTTCTTTTGCTCTTTAGAAAGGGATGCTGGAACTGGGACACCACGGGTGAGTGCAGGTCCCTCCTGCGGGAGGCTGGGGTCTGTTCATGTGTACGAGAGACCCGGTGGCAGTCCTGTGAATAAAACTAGGAGGCACGGGTCACTGTGGTCCTTGATCTGTATTTGTTTTTTTCACCAAGAGGCAGAGCTGGCATTGATTGGCATCAACCATGAAATTAATGAATGTTGTGCAGCTTCAAGTGCTGATTTCAGTGGATGTTGGTGAGTTTTGGAGTTTGGAACCTCTCTGAATTTAGGGATGGGTGGGCTGGTGTGGTGGCTTCAGGACACTCATGTTCGGTGGTGCAAATAGTCTTGCTCTTGGATGTGTCAGCCGGTGCACTGGTGACAAGCTGATACTTTCCTCCAAGATTCCACCATCCACTGTGTAGAACTTGTGCTGCGTTTCTCAGTAGATGTCTGGGGCTCCTGTGGATTCGTGCCTCAAAATCCTGCACGCATAATGGTAGTGTTGAATAAGGTCTGAGGAAGATGTCCATATAGGCCATGGAAAGGCCAGTTCCAGCAAAGAGATACCAAAGCAGGGAACCTGTGGCTGAGAGGGCTAGTTACAATGAACCTGCTTCTGCATGGACAGCTCTGCCCGTCACATGACAGATGGGGAAACTGAGGCACAGAGCCATCACTTGTTCAGGGTCCTTCACTGGGCCAGCAGCAACCTGGGGGTGTACCCTGCCTGCCCTGGTGCCCTGAGCCACCTCAGCAGCTGCCACCTGCTGACCACGTTGCTTTGGCTGCCTCCTGTGCACAGGGATGCTGTGCCGAGCGCAGGGGTGACGGGTTGATTTGAAACCCACTGTGCTGCTGAGACCAGCTTCTACCCATCCCAGTGGTAACGAAAGCCGAACGCTTTGCAGTTCTTTTTAACCAAGCCAGTTCTTCCTCTGCCTTTGTCCTTACAGGGGCTGTGTCATCGGACCGACTTTCCCTTTCAATGTACCTTCCCTCCATTTGGCGACGTCTCCTTTGGTGAGTGTGCCCTGGGCTTGGACCGCTGGTGGGGAGGTCTGTGCCTTACTGAAATGAAGCGCTTTGGGAGCGTCTGTCACTTGTGTTCCTCCACAGCAGCCTTCAGGGTGTTAGAACCAGGGCTGCCGCTTGCTCAGGTGGTATTTTGCTGCCGTGAGATCAATCAGGACCAAAGGAATAGAAAGTCAGTATTTTTCTGGTGCCCTCAGAGCCTGCTCAGCCCCAACCTCCCAATCCTTGGTGGCAGAATGATGGTGAAAGCCCTTGTCCCAGAAGGGCCCAGGGGATGGGGCTGCAGGAGAAGGGAGTTGGAGCCACACGCTAGCCTGTGGCTGCTCAGGGTGAACGTTCCTGTTGCAAGGCGAGGACACCACTTACCCACTTGACCTTTAGTGTGAGCTGTTAATTTGTGCTGTGAGGGCTCCTCGTTATCACCTGCCCAGTAATAAGCCCAGGCAGTAGCTCGGCATTGGATTGGGCAGTGACGTCTCCAGAGATGTGGGCTCCTTCTCCTTCCCCAGCCGAAGCACTGCTCCACTGACGGAGCCGGTGGCTGAGCACCCAGAGCATCTCCACTGAAATGCAGATTCTGATTCTCCATCTCACGTCTCAGAGAAAAGGCTTTGTACTGAGATGATCTAAAGTTTACGTGTGAAATCAATTGGGGATTGATTGAAGGGCCATGATCATTCTGTGCCCAGGATGCCTCTGTGGTTTCATGCTGTTCGTGGACTTTCTAGGAAATCTCAATACTTTCCCTGAGCCACTTCCCCCTCTCCCTGCATCACCACTCGGCCACTTCTCTGCTTCCTTTTGAATAAATAGACCCACAAGAAACGCACCGGCAGAAATGCGGTTGTGTAATAGGAGGTTCATCCTACTTTAATCTGATTTCATTAACAAGGCCTTTTCAGCTGAAGGCAACTATTGTATTTTTGCTTCTTGTCACTGTGCTGCTGGCTGTTGTCTGCATCTGGTGACTTCAGTCCCATTTGGGGCTGTGCAGTGGGTCAGTCGGTGCATGTCCTTTCTGTGCCACACCCCCGCCTCCCTGCCGGAGTAATTGCTGGCGGTGGGCAATGGTCACTGCTGCTGGGCACAGAGAAACTATCTGCTGTGTCTGCAGGTGGTTTTCCTCCCTGTCTTTATTCAAATAGCACTTGGTAAGCAGGGCATGGGAGGTGTCTTCTGGCAGAGCTGGTGTCCGCTCCAGACCAAGCTGCGGGCTGGTGTCCTGCCTCTGCAGAACAGCCACCCCCTCACCCAGTGTGGTTGTATCACTGGTTTTCCGTTGTGGAAAGCAAGTGTCAGAGCTGAAGTGATGTCAGGCTTTGTGGGCAGTAATCAAAGGCAGTGTGGATGTGATGTCCCCGTTTGTTAGGTAAGGTGAGACACAGTTCCTGCTCATTTCTAAGGAAGCATCAGGTTTGCCTGCAGTGAGGTGGGCCGAGTTGTCATGTGCTCAGTCTGGTTGCCCCAAAACAGGAGATGCCTTAAGGGTCCTGCCTAGAGAAACTGCATTAGAGTGCAACGCATCATGTTGTAGTGCCCAGTTTCATCCTTTCTTTTCCTTACATGACAATGCCCTACTTTCATATATTGAAAACTGGGGGAATGTTCATGGAGTTAATGGGGGATTTTACAGACTGAATTTTCAGAATAAATGCTCTGTCTGGATGCACACTGATCAGTGAGAAAGAGTTGGGGCTGGTTTGGGGGCAGGTGAGAGAGCTCCTCACAGGTAGAGACAGCTCTTCAGCACCAACGGCACTGCCCATTGCCAAGGAAGCAAGCTGTGCCATCCATGGAAAAAGCAACTTCAGTCACAACTCACTCCTCCCTGAGCTTCTCCATTACCTCTCATTCACACTGAAAAGAGATAAACAACAAGCACCGGTCTATCCTAACAGGAGAGTCACACCAGGAATCACGGGATAACCGGGGAGTTAACTGATATTTATCTCACCTTCCCAGGCTTTCCTCGCACCCTGCCGTGTCGCCTCACTAACACCTCCTTGGTTCCCGTGACTTTCAACCTTTGCATCCCTGGTGATGGCTCAGGACAGCGCAGCGTCACCAGTTTTGCTCAGATATCAGACAACACTTGCCCGTCCTGGAGAAAGGGAGCCCAACATCACATCAAGCCAACTGAATTCACCATAATGCCCTGCAAAGGGGCCATCCGCTCCCAAGGAACCCTGGATATCCAGCTATGGCACGAGCCCGGCCATACGTGCTTCAGCAGGTGGAGCTGAAGCTTCACTGGTGCGCAGGAGGGCTGTAGTGCTGCTGGCTTTGGGCATAACGCAAGTAAGAGATCGGTGTTCGTGTTAGGTTTTTGTGAGCTGGGGTACTCTGGGGCGGAGCACCGTTTTGTTTCCAAAGTTGTAAGCCAAGGATCATGTACCCTACGGTCAAGCACAGAAGCCATGCGTGTGTGTCTGAGCTGCTTAGAGCAATCTGATTTAAAGTGGGCCGAGGAAGGATGGGGACAGAAGGTGACTGTTAAAAGAAAGATGTCATTGCATAAAGCAGTTTGCTCTTCTTCCCGGTCTTATCTTTCCTCTCGTGTTGAGCAGAATGGTTGCATCCACTGCAGCGAGGACTGGAAAAGCTCCAGCAGCCGTGAACTGCACAGCTGCTGCTGGGCCACGTTTTGCCCTCGGCTTCCCACTGTAAAGCTGGACTCATTCTGTGAAAGTCAACAGATTTCCTCTGGATTTATGCTATTGTAGTCGAGAGTAAAAATTGGTCCCAGTGGAAAGTAGAACATGAATTGTGCTTTAATTTAGCTTACATATGCCCTGGTATGCAAGGCGTACTTAATAAATCGGATATCACCAGAAGTTTTGTTACTCGGAAAGACAGTGGTCTACACGTGGACCAGCAGAAGAACTAAGGCAAAATATCGCTTCCTTTCCTGACCGTGGGTGAGAGCCAGAGGACACCACGCGTGGCTGACGGCTTCTGGCAGTGATTAAGTATTTGACGCTCTTCTCCTCTACCAGGTCACCCTGTGTTCCAACACGGTGAGGCGATACGAGCTGGCGCTGGTGGTGGGCGTGGATGGTGTTGGCCAGGAGGTGTTGGCGCTGCCTCTCACAGCCAGGTACCGGCGCTTTCCTTGCAGCTGGCCACCTTTCCCCGCGTACCCATGCCCAGCACGCTGCCTGGCGTGGGGTGTCCTGGCTTCAGCTCCAAATGAGAAATGTTGCTTAACGAGCTAGTTCTGCCCAGCTCGCTGTGAGCACAGCCGTGCTTTGAAAGCAGCCCATGTTGAGAGGCACCTGTGCTCAGTGCTCAGGGCCATGCCTCTGTCTTTTTTTTTGTTTTATTTTATTTTTAAGGGAACAGTGATTATATTCATTATTGGCCTGTTGTCTGGGACTTGAGGAGTAATGAATCTCCAAAGGACTGCCCCTGCTTCTCCCTGCAAGCGGTGGGCTTGTGCTGGGTTGGCCCAAAATGCAGCATTTGCTTGGAAGGCGGCAAGCAGCCTGCTGAAAGCTGGGGTCTGGCTCGGTTAATGAAGGCATGTGAAAATGGGAAAGGGGCTTACGACAGGACTGGTGAGGGGAAACTAGTCCTTGGTGTGGCAGGTGAGCTCAGGTTTCTCTGGTTCTCTTGAGCATGAACGTTCCCAGACTTAAGCCAAAAGCTGCAGCCACGTTCAATGCCGTTGCGCCGCAGCGGGTGCCAGTTTAATGACGAGAGGGACGCAGTTCGCTGGTGCTGTTCCCTCTCCCCGGCAGAGTCACCCACTGGGTGCCTGGGCTGCAATTTTGTAAAACGAGTGGGAATGGGAAGAGTCAGTGTGTGGGCTGGTGTGTGGAGGACCCAGGCAGCTGCAGGAGCTGGGAGAGGCTGGTCACCCACTGCGAGAGGCAGGCGGTGCTGGTGCCCTCCATCGCGGGGGCAAGCGGCTGAGGTTTCAGGCAGGGCGAGAGCGGTACGGGAGAGGAGGGAGTTGCTTTTACTGAGATGCGGGAGTCTTGTTTTCCTTGAGCTTTGGGGAGCGCTGGTCCTCAGCGGGAAGGCTCCCGCAGAGCTCGTGCCTTGCTGGGACTGTGGGAGGGTCCTTGCCGGCCTCCTGGGGCAAGGGAGGGGCAAAGCTTGATGAGAGAGCACTGGGGCAGGGCACTGGGCAGCCTCTGCCACAGGAGTCTGGGGCGGCCCCTCCTTTACAAGAGGCTGTTGAGTAAGAAGAAGTTAGAGGTGATCGATTGCCGTAGAGGTAGGAAATGTCTATCTGGCAGAGACAAATGCGTTGTGTCTGTTTCATGCTGTTTGGGGAGTAAACAACTTCTACATTCTCTCAGTGTCTCTAATTCCCGTTGGTCATCTCCTCACCCAGATGTGTTGTTCCTCCGCTGCACGTGCTCAGCCCTGTTCTGACATTTGGACGGTGCTTTCTGAAGTTCCCTTACGAGTGGATGCTGACCCTTGTGAACGACAGCGATCTTCCAGGCTGCTATGGAGTCATTCCTCAGGCTTGGCGTCGTGTTCGCCTCCTGCCCTCAAACGTCGTTATCGAGGGGTTTATTAGGAAAAAAACGGGGTTTGGATAAGACCTTGCTGTTTCATATTCAAACCTAAAGTTTTGGAGAGAACGGGAAGCTACCTGAATATGAACTTCAGGAGCAGTTTGAACTCTTCAGGAAGCAGTTTCGGTTCTAGTCTTTGGGGTGCTTTCATGCAGGAGAACTTTGAGGGTTGTGAAAAGCTGCTGCAAGGAGGCCGCCAGCACCAGAGTGGGTGTTTGTGAGTGCAGCAGCTTTTGCACCCTGCGAGGATGCTAATTAGGCCCATATAAATCTTGCACCTTGTGTTGCGCCTTTCTGGTTTCTCCTAGGGATCTTTAAAAATGTGGGTGAATTGCCGTTGTGGTAGATGTTAAGGAGCTTGAAGTTTCCTCAGAGGTCACTCTGAAGTTGTCTTTGATTCTGTCCCTTATAGGAGCACAAGGAGGATGCTGCTGTGTGGTACTCCAGCCCTGTGCCGTGTGGGATTATCCAGCCTCACAGCTCGGTGGAGATCCCGTTTACGCTGGAAGCCCAGGCGATAGGAAGGCAGGACACTGTGGCTAGTGCCTCAGTGTTTGGGAATGAAAGATCCCCGCTGGTGAGTGCTAGGCGAGATGCGTGCCTTTGTGTGACTCATCTTGGTGGGGCATAAAGTGTACAGGGGTTCTGCCAGGGAAAAGGAGAACGTGACAATATGTGGCTGGTGCGGACACGGAAAGAAGGGATTCATGGCATAAGTAGCAGCTAATGCCTAGAGAAGGGTGGTGTCCTCTTAGGTGGAAATCTAAGTGTCTGAGATGGTGTTTAATTACGGACGTGTGAGGCGGGATAACAAGCCCAGTCTGAAACCCAGAGCAATTCCTGGGTCTCTCGCTCTCCTGCGTTACGAGATGAGCAGCAACTGCTGCTTCATTAGAACTCTTGTTCAGGAGCGCACGGGGACATCGCTGAATGCCGCTAAAAGCAGGAGCAGTGTAAGAGACCGTGCTGAAATGATGATTTCTGTAAAGCTGGATTTAAGCTTTCCTGAAAGTCAGGTCCATCCCACCTGAGAAATATCCATCATATCTCTTTGACAAAAGCCCCAGCCAAAGACGCATGAGACTCCACACTGCTTGCATCTGGAGCACAAGCTTTTTTTTCTTTTTTTTTTTCCCTACCAAGCTTGAAAAGGGGTGAGGCAAAGCATTCCTGGACTAAAGGCTCCTACAAGACATTTGCATTCAGGCATATACAGCAGCAACAACAAAGGCAAGAGAATGTTGTATGTGGTGTCCTGGCTTCCACTGGCTGAAATCGAGAACAAATATAGTTAATTAAACTTTAATTTAAAAGGATACTAACTTTTGAAGCAGCTGTTTTAAAATGTCTTGTCCTCTCTCTGAGCACAGAAGGGGCTATCAGAGGATTCCCGAGAACGTGAAGCTTTCTGTAACAGAAAGGAAGGCTGAAATTTTGAAAGCAATTGCAGGGATATAAACTTTTTATAAACCGAATTGAAACGATGATGCCAAATCCCCTGGATGCCACTGATCATCTCAACCCAGGCTGCTGGGGGTGTGCATGTAAACCAGTCAACAGCAAGGCCAGGCAATGCAGGCTTTGCAGGGAAGTCTCAAGTTTGACAAAACAGTTGCTTGCAAACAGAAGGCATGCTTCCCTGGAAGAGGAGGGTTTCTCCCCACTGGAATAACCAGTTGTTTAAATGTCAGCTGGATTTTGAACTACAGGTACCTTGAAAAGCTTTTACCCTTGGGCTAACAATCTATAAATTGAAAGTTGACCTTAGCTTAATCTTTTCTATTTGGACGTGAACGTGTCAATGTTTTGCCCAAAGGGCGAGCATTTCAGCTGGAGAAGCGTAGCTATCCCTAAAGAAAGGACTAGATGCGCTGCATTTTCTATAGGACTGTCTTCTGGTTGCAGTGCAGTTCCAGTAGTTCCCTGGTAGCTGACACACCCAAAGCTTTCTGGGCTGGCAGAAGAGCTGGCTGTCTTGTTACATGTCCTGCACTGGTGGCAGATCCTACCCGTACGGATGCAAGTCTGACCTTGGGAATGGCTGCGTGTTCCAATAGAACTTCAAAGCTCGTTCTTGCCTTAGGCTGGGGTGCCCAGTGTCGATGCCTGGTCTTTACCACCGTTTCAGGTGGAACGTGGTACAGATCTTTCATCCAGGTTGTGCAGAGTCCCTCAACAGCTCTGTTGTTGGGTATTTGGTTTGCAGGTGACTGTGTGCCCGCTCCAGTTTGGCGTGTGGCATCTGCATGAAGGAGCTGGTAAATCCCAGCGCTGGCGTTACTGGTGGCAAGGCAGCCTCGTGTGCCGCGAGCAGGGGGTTTGGCAGCTGGCTGCTGTCGGAATAAGCGGGCACTCGAGCACAGCTGTCCGCCAGGGTCAGATGCTCTTCATTCCTAAGTGATCAAATGTGACACGACCTACCTATTGACAAAGCCAGCGGTGCTGGGGGGGGCGGCGGCTGTGTCTGTAGCTGTGGCAATATTGCCGATGGCAGAGCTGCCATCGCTTCTTGCTGCCTTTCCCTGTGCCATGTTGCCTGTAACGCTGTTGAATGGCATTTTCCTTGTCCCTTTTAGAACCCTGTAGATGAAGGGGTTGGGGTTTTTGAAGCCCTCTCCTTGGTGGTGAGGATGCGTGGTGTTAGTACACAGGCTGACAGAAGGCAGCTCTCCTGGGCATCCTCCAGATGTTGTTCCGCTCATCCCCAAAGGGCTCTGCCCTGCCTTTGCTGCTGCTGTCCCGCTGTCACCGGGAAGCTGAGCTGGCTGGCGAGGCGCAGCTCTTCCCTGCAGCTCCTCCTTCCTGGGAGCTTTGGGCAGCATCGCCCAGACATGCATCATCGTGCATGGCTTCAGTTCCTTATATTTGAGGCCCCAGCCTTGGTAGGTGAGGTTTTTGGCTCTTAGTTGCACGCAGCAGTGCCCTGCCAAGGGATGAGCATTTCTGGATGCTGCTGCTTCTGGCTGAGTTGGGCTGGTGATTCTGACAGCTGTCAATACCACTTCCTTGAGCCAGACATCATTAAAGGTTTTACATCGTGGAGGCTGGTTTCTTTTTCGTTTAAATCGTACTCTGTGCCCTCCAGTGAATCATACGGCGTCTGGTCAGTGTTGGGAGTTTTATGCATTCAGACCCTGTTGAAGTGTTGAGGTGTTTGGAACCAGTGAAATCCACCACAAGACTGGACAAATACTCATTGTTTTTAATGATGTGGGAAGGTGGTTTAGCAAAGGGATCTGTGTTCCTCCTCCAGTAGTCTGTGCCAGTTCTGCAAGGAGAAAGCTTTTGGGTCTGACTGTCAAGAGAAAAAATACCGCTTGAATGATGTAATTAATAATTAATGCCTGTTATTCATGTCATACCAGGAATACACATAAGCACACATCAGAGGCCAGTAACTTGCACGATCTCTGCTCTGAAGAGCCTGCTTCGCTTCTGGCTTGTGCTTGTTTTCAGAGGTACATTTTTGGGAATGTCAGAGAAGTAACTGTCCAAGTGTCGCTGTGCAGTAGCAGCGGTCAGGGAGGTTTGGGGCAAGGCTGAGCGGCAGAAGGAGCGGGAGCAGGCACAAGGCAGAGAAAGGAGAGCTAACTGTGGAGGAGGTCTGGAAAGGAGAGCGTGGGACCCAGGGTTTCTCTGTCCCCTGAGAACGGGAGCTTGTGGCTTTCAGATGGGGTCACTCCCGAGCCTGCACTTGCCCCAGGCCTTCTGTTTCAGCCTTGCAACACTGAAAACTTCCAACAGCCGTACTTATCGCCCAGTCGAGGAGGACACTTTATGTAGGACAAGGCCTCAAGGACAAGAGTCCAAGTACTGATAGCCTGATGAATAGACACTTGTTAGAACTTGTAGGGCACAAGCCCTGGGAACAAAGGAACAAGCTAACTGCAGACCCCTGAGCCGTCACAGTTGAGGAGGCAACCAGACGGACAGAGAAACGAGTAGCCAGATAAGGGAACAGATGGCGCCAATATGTAATTAAGAAAGCCGCATAGAAAGAAACTCCCTAACCTTGGAATAGAAATTATTGCTATGTCAAGATAAACTAGTAAGTACCTATTGTTCTAACAGTGTGCCTTAAATATTAACCAATCAGTGTTTTTTACGCTTAAGATTTAACCAATCAGTGTGTAATATGTAGAAGGTAGAAACATATATAATTGTAAGAAAATCACTAATAAATGGACACTTGCTTGCATCAAGCTGTGTCCCGTCTCTTCATTCGCCACAAATTGGTGACCCCGACGTGATGCGTTTAAGGATCTAACGTGAAGGGCTCTTGAATTGCCTATCTGAGCGACATGCAGCAAATCCCACAGAACTTTGAATGATCTGCTGAAAGGAAGCAGGAGCTGGCCATAAATCCCTCCAGAGTTGAGAGATCAAGGAGTCCGTGCCTCAATCTCCTCAAATGGTGACCCCTATGGTGGTGTTCCGAAGCCTTGGAAGAATAAGGACGGAAAAAAGACAGCTCGTGGAAGAGGGCTGCGTTCCGGAGGAGACGTCTTGGCTGAATGATCATCTTGCTGTCTGGACCAGGCGGACAACCTAAACCCCGAGGATAACGCCTGTATGCATCGAGACAGGTGAGCAGCCAAGAAACTTTAGAGACTTTGAAAGAATGAAAGTGTGTACATACAGCAGCCAATTGTATGATGCTGCCGCGGAGGGGAACTCCGTGTCGGGAATGCATTTAGCACCTTGGTGGCAAATTCTGACTACTCTTTGCCAAGTGTGGACTAATTCTACTAACGGTGCTAAACCAGAGGAAGCTGTAAATTCCACCGACAGCGCGACTCTTCTCAAGACACCGTCAGCGATGGCGATTCCGTCCACACCTCCTCTGCCCCCAAAGCTTCTGTCACTGACTGCAGCGACCCTCACAACACAGGACCAAGCACGGGAACAGGACAACTCGGACAATGATTTTATCGACACTGATAAACCTTTTGATCCAGGTCCTATAGATCTGGAAAAGGAGCTAGACCTTTCCCCCACCCCCTTGTCTCTCCTGATGAATTGATTGTATTTTGGGGGAGGGTGAAAGGGGGTCTGAGGGATTGGTGGCAGGAATGCAAGTGGGAAACACTTCAGTGATGGGATTTGGGAGTCGCTAGGGCATGTTTAGTATTTTGTCAGACAAATCAACCTGCAGAGTGGCAGCCTGTGCAATACGAGGCTGTTAAAGGGTTAAGCAAAGCAGTGCGGGAAGGGAGGATTCATAATACATTTGCTATGTCCCTTCCTGAAGTGATGGCAGAGCCTTATAGGCTCACACTGCATGATTGGAAGTTACTGCTTTGTATGGTACTAACTGATACAGTATATGATGTGGTTATCTGATTTTTGTGAGCTATGTGTAGTGGCCTTGACTGAAAACTTTAATCGGGGAATTGCTGTTAACTATGAGCAGTTAGCTGGAGCAATTAACTGTGCCGATTCTGTGACTCAGGCAAGGTATGCCAGGGACAGCTGTTTGCAAATGAATGAGATGGCTATTAAGGCAGTCAGGATGCGGGAGTCTTGCCACAGTCTTGCAGGGTCCTAGAGAGTCACTAACTTTAATACTAACTTGATTGATTGGCTTCAGAATATTTTGCAACAAGTCGAACATCAGGAAGCTCAAGGGTTGCTTTTAAAACAACTAGCTGTGATAATGCCAATGAAAATTGTAAACGGGCAACTTTCACAATCACAACCCCAACATGTGTCAAATGATTGTAACGCAGAACTCACAGCAGACTGTAATTCTCAGGCTGAGTTCTGGAATGCAGCATAACAGATTTTTGCTTCTCTAATCTCTTCTGTAAGAATAGTACATGCTCTTAACTTGCTTAGTAAATTAGGCTGCTAGCTTGCTAAACAAAGTAATACTACAAATACTATTCTTTTTTTTTCTGGCTTATTAACAGATGTTGATTCTGTCCATCATATGTTGCTACAGAACCGAGTTGCTATTGATTTTTATTATTAGCACAGGGACACAAGTGTGAAGACTTTGATAGGATGTGTTACGTGAATCTGAGTGACCACTGTGAATTAATTTACAAAAGTATACAAAACTTAAAAGCCTTAAAACAAAGATCTGCAACAGAGCCAGGGGCGGGATGCCTTTGGTCTCTTCTCACGGCTGGGAAACTTTGGGCCGTGACTCAAAAGTATTACAGGATTTATTATAATTATCTTTAACCACCTTATTGATGTTTGCCTTATGTCTCCCATACCTTTTTTTTTCCCTGTATTCAGTGTTTAGTTGATTGTAACATAAATCGTGTCATGGTCACCCAGCTACACACAACCTTTACCTTGTCACAACAAGCAAAAAAGAGGAGGACAGAGAATGTCTGAAGAGAGAGATAGGAGAGGAAACTGGAGAATTATTTGACCTAACAAGAGATGAGAGAACAGCTGGGTATTGTGAAGGAGACTAGGAAAGATAAACATGGTTATCTAGTGTTTAATAGGTGTCTGCACGCTTGTAGTGATATATAGCTATGTAACTACATGAACGATTTCTGCCCTGAGCCTGGTGGAGCATACAGCTGCGGTTTGGGTCCGGGCTCAGATGTAAATAGGGGCTTCTCTGTTATGGTAAAAGTGTTTCTCTTTGCATAAAAAAGAGAGGGAATGAAGGGAATGACCCCAGAGGTATGTTCAGAGAAGGCATGTGATGTTTCCAACTTTTTGACTGAACCAGTTCTTGTTTGGTGTGCCCTTCCACCTATGTATAATGTTAATCCAAAAGAAGATGATATTGTTTACACTTTGAATGTCGATAATTGTCTTTCTGTAGATACTAATGTAGTAGGAGGCTATGATGGGAACGTGTCGCAGCGGTTCTTCTCTTATCCAGAGTAACAGCAGGGAAAGCATTAAAGAGTTAAATCACCTTGTTTGGTAGGCAGTTAAGAATGTGAGTCAAAATTGCCACTGCTTTTTGTTGTTGGTTCAGGGACACGGCTGTGAGGATTTGGATGGTATGTGCTGCGTGGATTTTAGGCGCCCCATTGCAGCAACATGTTATGAAAATCTGAGAAAATTTCAGCCTTTTTTGGCATCCATTCACTCAATTGGCAGTACTGTTTGTTTGCTATTGCCTTGGTTGCTGTCATGTTTGCAAGGGCCCTGCAGAACATGGCAAACCTGGTACTAGCTGTTCAAAAACAAAAAGGGGAAATTGTAAAATTGTACGGAACAAAGACAGTGGGTTATTTTGACATTGATAATATGTCTTAGTTGGTTTTTTATTTGTTCTATTACTTGTGCCTTGTTTTTGCTTGATTTCAGGGGTTCTTTTTGTGCAACAGGAAGGGGGAGATGTAGGACAAGGCCTCAAGGAGAAGAGTCCAAGTACTGATAGCCTGATGAATAGAGACTTGTTAGAACTTGTAGGGCACAAGCCCTGGGAACAAAGGAACAAGCTAACTGCAGACCCCTGAGCCGTCACAGTTGAGGAGGCAACCAGACGGACAGAGAAACGAGTAGCCAGATAAGGGAACGGATGGCGCCAATATGTAATCAAGAAAGCTGCGTAGAAAGAAACTCCCTAACCTTGGAATAGAAATTATTGCTATGTCAAGATAAACTAGTAAGTATCTATTGTTCTAACGGTGTGCCTTAAATATTAACCAATCAGTGTTTTTTACGCTTAAGATTTAACCAATCAGTGTGTAATATGTAGAAGGTAGAAACATATATAATTGTAAGAAAATCACTAATAAATGGACACTTGCTTGCATCAAGCTGCATCCCGTCTCTTCATTCGCTGCAACTTTAGAGCTGTCTCATATTTTTTAACTTCCCCTGTTTTTCTTTTTTCTTTCCTACCTGCTTCCTGGAGCAGAATATCTGTTTAGTGAGCATTGGAGAAGAACGGGTTGTCTACGTGCATCTGAGTCAGATAAATTTTGGCAGTATTGAAGTTCTGCAAGATGCGTCCAAAACTCTCCACCTCTCCAATCAGGCTGTCATCCCTGCATCCTTCTGTGTAAAGATGGTAAGTATCTGTGGGATTGTTTCCCAATGAAAATTGACTGGTCTGTAGCAGCCTGTGGCCTGATTTTTACATGCAACGTTTCCGTATTGCTGTCTCGGAGAGAAAGCAAGATATTCCGTCCCAACACAGAGAGAGGAGCCTGGCTCGGGGGGCAGTTTTAGCTGGGGCACCCCTCAGTAAAATAGATAGCTTGCATAGACGTTTGTGCAGAAATGAGTCTGGATCATCTTTACAAGTTTTCCCTTTGTTTTCTGGACGGTATTTAATGGAGAGTCGTGTCTTTGGAGCTCTGAGATCAAGAGGCCCCTGTGTCCCTTTGCTCATGGAAGGGCATGGATTTCCCGACGCTTTCCCCATTAGGTCTGCATTTGCTTTGTGTCAGACTGCTGTTTGTGACAGAGTCTGGGGTGTGAAGTTTGTCCTCAACCTGCCTGTGGTGAGGTGAGTTTCACACCTGCTGGGGGCCCAACCAGCTGTGGTGTTGCACAAAAATATAACGGTAAGGGTTGTGTAGCTACAGAGTGTGTGGGCTCCGTCACGTTGCAGAGCATCTCCGGAGGCCAGCTGCAGGGAAAGGCCGTTGAACTGATGGAGGCTGCAGCTGACAAGCTGCGTGGCAGGAGGAGGTTGGGTCGCTGCCCTGGCAGGGGGGGGCAGGGCTGGTGCAGCCAGGGAGGGCTCCTGTGCGGATGCTGGGTGGGATGTGCCGCTCACTGGAGGTGGGATCTGTGAGGGGCTTAAAAACAGGGTTGGGAGGAGGTTTGTTCTGCTCCACACTAGGTGGGTTGGATTTGTGGAGCTGGTTCACCCAGGCCTGGCTCTGTGGGCTTGGTTGGGTCTGTGGGTAAAGCATCAGGCAGTGTGCGAGAGGCCAGGCTCAGCCTCCTGGGCCAAGGGGGAGGGGGGCGAATTTCCTCCTTGCTGCTTTTCCAGCTGTTTGGGGGACAAAGGTAACCTCCAAGTGGGGGAGGGATTCCCAGGGCAGCTTTCTTTGAATCCACCATGAAAACCCGCTTTCCATCTGTGGCGAGAGCAAGCCACCAGGGATGGCTGGTACTGGTGTTGAAATGATGGGTTTGCATGTCTGTCGCAGGCAGTGACCCGCAGAGCTGTTCGGGTCCTGCTGTCCCGGTGCAATGCCTCCCTCCTCCCCGGGCAGCTCGCGGTGTAGCCGGGGGGCTTGCAGGGTACATCTGCCCCTCCGTTGCCTCAGGGCCCTAACCCATGGGACTGGGCAATAAAGCCTGTCGTGCTTCACCGCCATCTCTGCCAATCCTGGGGCTGATCGGTCACTAGAGCAGTAATACGAGGCGGCTCAGGGACGGTTTCTTTCCCTGCAATAAAGACGGGCTCTGCTTGAGCAGTGGCTTGGACCAGATGATCTCCAGAGGTCTCGCCAGCCCCAGCCGCTCTGTGACTCTGTGTGTGTGATGATCCCCCCTGCTGACTCCACGGGGCCGAGTTCCCCCATGGTGAGCATCTCTGCTTTTCAGGGCAGTTGCTGCTCTCATGGAGACGTGCCAGGAGGCAGGTCCTGGGAACCTGGTCCATCAGCCGCTTCACCAAGGGCTCTTCAGACAGACTCCGGGCACGGTGCTGCTGAGGCTGCCTGATGGGAGCAGTGCGGGCGTGGGTGAGATGTGCCCGAGCTGCGCCCTGGCCCTCAGCAGCTGCCTGCTCTGCCGCTCTTTTGCTGCCCCAGTTGAAGTTTTGCCCTTGGCTGCCTTACGCTGCCTGGCAGCTCCTTGACGGGAAGCAGAGGGGACTGAATAATTGTGGAGATAAAGCCTGAGATGCAGTTGGGTGTCAGGGTGACGTGCACGTGTCCATCTGAGAGCGGAGCAGGCTGCACTGTGCCTTAGCCCAGCTGATGGGTGACACGGGCATCCTTCATTCCCCCGTGTCCCTGAACCCAAGCCTTGTGTCCTCTAAAGCGCCAAAGCCGCTGCTCTGATTCCTGCTTGGAGGTTGCTGCAGGGGGGTGAGCCATCATTTCCCTGTCTCCCATTTGTTGGCCAATCTGCAAACGGTGGCTGTGAGGCTCAGAGATCATGGTCTCCACTTGAAAGAGCGAGTTATTGACTGAAATTTTCACAGGAGCGTTGCATCGGGAATGTTATGCAGACTGACGGGCAGCTTGACAAACTGAATGAGGTTAATTTGAGGGGCAGCAACAGGGCAAACGAAAGGCTGGTGTCTTGTTTGAAACAGAAAAGGAAAATGCTGTAATGCAGGTGGCCGTGCTGCCACCCCGATGGTACTCTTAACCGTCGAGCGTAAATTGCTCTTCCTGTTAAAGGCAAGCTTGCTGCTCGCTTTGGGGGAGACAAGAGCATTACCTGAGCAAGCCAGCATGATTTGTGGTGAACTTCACTTTGGGAAAGTGACTTCAGGAATTACTTGCAGTACCCCTCAGGCACCAGCTTCCCTGTACCCCTCTCCTCTCTGCTGGGTGAGTTGTGTCTGTTCTGTTCTCAGTTGCAGGGAGCAGCAGGGAGCATCTCTGCCACCAGAAGAAAATAAGTAAAAACCCGCCAAATCTGTGCGTTGAGACGGGGCTTTTTGGGTTGGAAGAGGGGTGTAGGGACTGCATACCTGCGTCCTCGGTTGGCTTATCCCTGCTTGCCCGGGTGTCTGCAGATCTGCGACCCTTGGGACCAGTGTGTCGTCCTGTGCTCACCCAGCGAATCCTGTGTCTGTCGGGTGTGCTTTTCCCTGTCAGATTTCTTTCCCAGCTGCCAGGCAGCCCAGCCTGTTAGGGAATCCTCTGGATCCAGCAAGGGGAGGATTTGTGTCTGTCTTGGGTAAAAAAAAGACTGGAGGAATGGGTCAACATGAAGGAGCTGTTGCAGCTTAGCTGGGGGCTGATGTAACCTGCTGACAAAAGTGGCTGTGTCTCCTCCTTGCTCCATTGTCATCTTCTTTTCCTGCCTCCTTAAGTGTCTGATTTTTGCCATATTGACAAGTGCCAAAGGCTTGTTATGGACTGATGGAAGTGTTTGCTCTCCCTGCAAAAAGGAAAAAGCATCATTCTTAGATCATTTCCTACTTGTTCTTTGTCATGCTGTCTTCTCGGAGATGTTTTATGTGGCTGCTAAGGCTGACATCTCTTGGCATCACAGAAGGCAGCTGCATGTCACGTCTCTGTGATCAGGAAAGAAAAGACAGGCCTAGGGTGTAAGTTTTCTTAATCAGTGGCAGCTTTTTTCTGCCTGCATAACCCCCGTGCTGGGTCTGTTATGTGCTGCCACAGGGCACAAATGGTTTCCCAGCGCCTTGTAACGAGGGAGGAGGCAGAAGACCTTCCTTGGGATTTCCTCTTCTCATGACAGTCGTAATGCGGGGTCCTGTCTCCTTCAGCCTGGTCCCTGACCTCCCTGATCCAGAGCCCTGTGCTCCAGGTGAAGCTCGCTGCTGCCTGGTTTCCAGCAGCGGTCGTACAGCCAGCTGCTTCGTCTTCAGGAGGGTGCCTGGTGGCTCAGTGCAGATCCCCTTCGGCGTTCCCAGGGATGCGCTGCTGTCACATTCAACTGGAGCTGACCTTGCAGAAGAGACCAAGTTTTGTTTGTTTTTTAAAAAAAGAAAAAAAGCCATAACTATTTGTCTTGTCACTGGGATTCACTGCAGATAACGGATTTTTCAGGCAATGTATAAAGGCTCTTGGTCAGGTGTGGTGTAAGCAAGGGCAGAACACGCAGTTCCCATTCCCATACTGGCTTCTCCCCTCTAGCACACAATTTTTTTCATTTACTAATTTAATTGTTTATTACCTCAAGCTTTTGGCGACACTGCCTTTATTAACGAAATGGCGTTATGGAGAGACAGCAAAACACGGAGGAGATAAACTTAAAAACAGTTCTGATGAGGGGATGCTGCTTTAGTGATTCTGTTCCTTGTTCTGGCTGACAGGCGATTCTGTTGCTCTCTGAGCAAACCGTGCAGGCTGCGGGCAGTGAAGGCTTTGAAGAGCAGGTCAGCATTGACTGCAGTTCTCCCCAGCTGCTCTCACTGAAGTCGGAGCAGACTTGAATTGGCAAGAGGGTGGTTTTTAAATCTACTGCAAATTACCACCCCCGCACCCCCACCCCCCCCCCCGCACCCCCAAAGCCAGCGCGTCAGTGTTTGCTCATAGTGAGACAGATGCAGACAGTGCTGTGCCCTTCAAATGGTATCTGCAGTGCTATTTAGAAATTAGGGTTAAATTAACCCTCCAGGGTACGGGCAGCACTAGCTCTGCATATGTGGCCTCTTCCAAGGTGAGCAGAACTTTTGAAGATGCGTAGGCTTAACTCTTTCCAGAGCTGTCCCACCAGAGCCTCATGGTGCTCCAACAGCTGACCTTTAGAATTAAACCCTTGGTTTGGGTTTAAAGGCTGTGCTGCTTATACAGCAGTACCAGTTTCTGATTTCCACCCAGTTTGGTTTTGCCAGAGCTGTAGGGAGCTAAAGGTTTGGAGGAGACCTTGAAAAAGGTGCCTGAAACCTGGCCCCAGGGAAGAGTTTGGTTTTTATCGTGTCCGGTATCTTATACGAGTTCATGGTCTTTCAAAATTGCTATGTTTCAGTAATCAAAGAAATTGTTATTCTGCTCATCTAGGAAAACGAAACTTGTCGTGTTGTGCTGGACCCGCTGGCCCACAGCATTAAAGAAGGGTAGAAGTCTTCAAGGCAGTTATGCTGCTACAAGCAAGAGTGACTCAGCTGAGCTCTCTTCCCAAAGGCAAAGCAGGAGGGTTTTGGCTATTAAATATTGCGCTTGGCAGCAGCTGGCCAAGCTGTGGCCATGTCCTGGCTGGAGAGCCCCTGTGTGCAGAGTGGTGGCACTGGTGTCCCCAGCCTGGCGGAGAGGGCAGATGGGATCTGGAGGGCTGAGCAATGGCCAGGGGACACAAATGGAGACAAACTTCATCAGCTCACTGAGCAGCCTGCTGTTAGCTGAACCAAGGGTGACAAATTAGGCTCTGTTGTCAGTGGCAATGGATGCCACACTTCTATTTCTGTCTCTCTCTTTTTTTTTTTTTTTTTTTTTTTTTTACTGGCTTTAGAGGCTCTGCCTTGATTTCATAAAACGTCTCCTTGATGGTGCTCTGGGGCAGAGGCTCAACCAAAGCAGCGCCCCTGCTTTTGCCGAGGAGATGCTGGTGTCGAGGTGCCAGGAGGAGGCTGGTTGCTGGTGGGAGCATCCATCCAGCCTTGTGCTCTGATCCCCACCCTGTGGGCCTTAGGGTGCTTCTGGGCTCTTTCTGCCACTGGCAGTTTGTGCGGATGAAGAGTAACTTTGCTATGAAGAACTCCAGTTCCTGCCCCTTAGGACAGCTAAGCCACCTGGGACAAGGCGCCGTGCACAGCCCATGTGGCAGGGGGTTATTTCCCCTTCGTGCATGACCTCTGCAAGGCGCGGTGGATCCGCCTGACCAGGTGTGAGCATTGTCTCGCTAGAGCTATGGCTTGGTAAGTACAGCTGCATTTGTAATGTTGAGTTCTGCTGCTTCTTTCACTCATGCAAGGCCAGAATGACCAGATCACTTCAATTAACTAGCTTTAAGTAACTTCAAGATGGCAGTGTGGTCGCTCCTCAGTCATCCCTTACAGCAACCACCCCTTTAGCCATCCATCTCTGATGCATTCTGATGTCTGCTAGAAACCAACTTTGGCAGCTCTTATTCACAGTGAAAGGCTGTCCCGGGAGAAGCTAACGGTCTCAGTGCTGAACTTCTCGAAGCGGTTGATGCCAGCGCTTGCCTGGCGCTCGGACTCTGGCGTCCAGCGGTGCGAGCTCCTGCAGGGACAGAAATAGCTGCTGCCTTTGCCCAGCACGTGCAGCTATTGCATCATGTTCTAGAGCGTTCAAGCCTAAGCAAGGAGCAGGGATGTTATCAGAAGTTAGGTTTTGGTCTTCAGAGCTGGGGAATGGATTTCTTGTCTCTGGGACACAGCCTGGACTGGTGTAGGCAGAAGCTGACCTAAAAACCTGAGCAGAGCTGGTCTGGCAGAGCCTTTTGGTCCTGGCAGGTCTCCAGTGGTGCACTGTGCTGCCCCTTGGACCCATCCCAAATGCTAACGGAAACAATGAGGACACGACGCAAATCGTGCTCCTCCGGAGTGGGCTGTTGGCCTAGCAGGGCACAGTGGGTCTGCGCTGGGTCACCCTGGGACACTGAGAGTCTGGCTCCATCAAGACAGCCTGTCATTATTCCTCAGTAATAGTTCCTTGGGTACAATTTACTGCCCAGCTTGTTGCCAAGCTGTGATAAATGGGCTTTGGCAGATAGCAGACTTGCAGATTCACCTCTGGAGCAGAGCTATCGGGTCTCCTTTTGAAGCGAGCTACCCTGTGTCAGCGTGAATCGGGGGAAAAGTTGTACATTAATGTCAGTGAAAACCTAATGCCTACTGGCTCGGTGTGAATGTGCTGGCTGCGTAGCCCTTGGCTGGCGGCAGCGCAGCTGATGCCCCCAAGGCCAGCAACCAGCTGCGCGTGGGCTTCAGGGACCACAGGGGAGGGTTGGTGGAACTCCTACGTGGTCAGTGAGGGCCCCAGTGTTTACCCCGTGCCAGCCACCTGCCTCCATCCCAGTCTCATCTTGATTTTTGCTTCTTTTTATTTTTTTAAGACTTTCTTTTGAAGCCCTAGAGGACAAATTAAATGGAGCTGAGCATATTAAATTTGCCAGTGCCCAGAATCATTTTGATGCCTTTGGCATGCTCCATTATGGGATGCAGGCATGCAGCCCTGACCTGCTCTACATGGAGGGCACAGCCAGCCTAAGGAGTTGTCGTAGCTGGGGCACCTACGCTTGCTGCTGGGACCAGCAAATTATTGCTTCCCTGGCTGCCAGCTAGCCTTAATCTTGTCAGCAGAGGTCATTTTTGGGGGGTATTTTAAATGCTTCCTGTGACTTTGAAGTGCTGCTTGGTTTGCTCTTCTCCTTGGGCTGCCTGGTGTCCTGTTAGAGCTCGGTGCTGCCAGCCTGATGGACAGAAACATGAGCTAACTTCACCTGGATCAAGCACTTGCTTTCATCATGTCAGGCCTCCAAGCACGCTGTTGTTTTCTGTTAAAAAAAAAAATCAAATAGGGAAACAAACCCTCTTCTTTTACAATACTGTAGTTTTGGATGAGTAGTGCCTGTTGTCCCAAACACAGCATTGAACTGCAATGCGTGTAGCACTGACACTGTGGTGGACACTTCAAAGCCATGTGTCTGCATCCCAGTGCATTTCCTGCTGGCCAGGGAGCATTGCATGCATTTTTCTTCTGCAAGCTTGCACCTTGTGCATGTGGCTTTGGATGGGCTGGAGGGGTCCGGCACCTTTATTGCTCCATCTGTAGAGGGAGGCCCAAGGAACTGGAGGAAAAGAGTGCTTGGAAAGCCCAGGCCATGCCCACAGGGCATGTCTTGTGGTTTTCTTTCTGCTTATTGTTTTACTGCCCTGCTATGAACATTTACAGCTGACTTCGCCAAAGCAGAGGGCCTTGGGGCATCTCTGCGGGTGATGATCAGTGGGAACAGAGTGCTTCATCCCTTCAGGGGCTATTGGGAAGCGCTACCTGACTCTTGGGAAAGAAGACTTTGAGGTTTTGATCAGCTGCTTTTGCAGAGTTATTCGTCAGGGTCTCAGCAGTATCCCCCAGCCGTGTGGCTGCTGCGGGGGGACTGGAGCAGTCCTGCCTTCCTCTGGCCTTGAGCCTTTATGGCAGAGCTGGCCACCGTTGTCGGGAAGCCAGGGGATATAAAGTAGCTTCCCTTGGTGTGCGCTCCAAGAGGCAGGCCGGAGGGACAATCGCATTGTCCTGAGGGTGAGCATCCCTTGGGTCAGACAAAGTGGATTAGCGAAGTGAGTCTGTTAAGGGAGGGTAAAATAGAGGCTGTATGAACTCCTTCATGGGTGCTGTTACCAGGCACTGCAGCTTAGAGTTAGGGAAATTAAGCCTTTATGGTTTTACCCTTGTCTCTTTAGTCCTTTCTGCATCCCACAAGAGACCAGGGTCCATGGTTTCCATCCTAAGTTACTCTTTGGCTCATCTTACAGGCTGGCAAACGCTCACGCTGGAGGATTGAACCCAGTAAAGGAGTGATCCCCCCCAAGAGTGAGGTGTCTGTGGCCGACATAGCGAACTTGGACAACGCTGAGAAATTCAAGGATGAGGTGAAGGTGTTCATAGAAAACAGCCACACCTACGTCATCCCCGTCCAGGCTGTCAGCACTGGCATAACAATTGTCATCAACAAACCTCTTGCTCCAGAGCTCAGCTGGGGACCCTGCTTCAGGTAGGGATCTCTCAGCTCCCGCTTCCCACGTGGGCTTGTAAGGAGGAGTTTTGCCGTAGTCCTTCAGGCTACTTCTTCTTGAGTGCTCAAGGTCCTGGCTGTGCTTCACTGAAGCCACAGGAATTCCTTTAGGAATATTTTATGGCCGATTGAAAGTCATTAGATACCCTCAGAAGACACCAAAATGAAAACCAGTTGCTAGATTGTCACTGAATTGTCTAGTTGGAATATATTTATTTCCTTACTTTATCAAGTAAAAATTTGGAGGAAAACAGCAGGTCCCAGAAGCCTCCTGCTGGAGAATGCTATATTACAAGTACAAACATATTTCTGCTTGCAATAACACTGCTTGCTTTTCCATTCGCTATAGAATATTATCTCACAACAGCAGAAAACCTTGGTGGTAGCTTGTTAGCAACTCCGACTAAATCAATGGTGCTGGTTTATTTCCCTTCTGCCTGGGAGTCCTGGAGGAGCTGCAGAGTTTCTTTGCCCTGTATCATCCATCACTTTGCTCGTCTTCCCTGGTTCCCCTGCCAGACTGCTCTTTATTAGAGGCAGTCGCTCTTTCCTCGTTTCCTCTGCCTGCTTTCCTTGCTGTCTCTGCTGTCAGTGCCATGGTCACAGCCCAAGGCACGAGCAAGCGAGGGTGCCTGCAGGACCAGCTCTGAGTGGGAGAGGAGGAGAAGCTGGCTGAGGTGGGGTGGGATAAATTGAATGTGCTGTGTGAAAGAGCTTAGCTTGAAAGAGGGGATTCGCGGATCCTGATGCATGTGTCTGAAAGCGGCCACGTTCTTATAAATGGGAGAAAAAAATAAGGCTTTTTAAAGTGCTGTTGATGTCGGAGACCTCTTGGGATGAGAATAATATGCTTCTCCAGGTGCCTGTTCCTTTTGCTGGCTGCAAAGAGGTTCCACAGTGCTCTGATACCCAAATTTTGGGGTAGAAAGAGCAAGTTTCTTAATGCCTACCTTAAGCATTTAGGCTAGATTAGCAGGGAGTTACATATGCACCCACAAGCCATCAAGCACCTGCAGGTCTCGCTGCATCAGGCACTAAGCTGGTCTGCCCTGGCTGCAGGTGGGCACGGGAACAGCGTGCTGCGGCACACATGTGCATTCTCTCTGTTTCAGACACTAGGTAATATATCGCCATGCTTTTTTTCTTTTGTTTATTCACCTTTATTATTAAAAATGGAAATCGATGAACCACTTGGGGGGGGGGGGGAACAAAACACACACACACACACACACACACACACACCCCCCACTTTGGATCAGCTTTCTCTTTTGAAGATAATTATGGGAGGGAGAGCAGTTCTGAAACAATGGATGGCAAAGTGTAATGCTTATAACTACAGGGCACAACATACTTTTCCACCCCATGGTTCAATGGTGCAATATTCATCTTCTCTTCTGTTTTCTACTTCATGTACAAAACATGCTTCCAAAATCAATTTTTTTTGCTCTGAACCGCTGCAATGCACAGCAGGACGCCTGTCAGAGCAAAGTGTCACTAAGGGAGGATACCTCAGAGGAACAAGATAGCAAGAGTTGTTCAGACTGCAACAAGTCTGGAGTGAGAACGCAGCGCCTGAACCCTGGCTTGTTCAGCCACGCAGGGCAGTTCCCATCTCCCCTTTTCTTCACAGGAATGACCTTGTTCCCTGCCTGGGCAGGTGCGCCAAGAGGATTGTGCCTCTCTGAAGGCACTGTTGGAGGATGAAGAGCAGCTTCATTCTCACACTGTACCTGCAGATGCTGGGGGCTCTGACCCTAATGCACCAGAACCAGCACACCACTTTGGACCAGCCATGTACAGAAAACCCGCAGAGGTGCTACACTGCCCACACAGACTGAGTGCAAATTTGCTGTGCATATAACTTTTAACTACTGCAGCTGACAATTAATATGTAAAGATGTGATTCCCATGTTCCATGTTTCATTTGCAGAAAGAATTCCTCCCTGTCACCTTCTCCAAGGGAACTGTGCTGCACTTTGACAAGGTGAGCTCTGGTTCTGCATGAGTGCACAAGGTTTTGGTCAATTTTCTCACCACAGAAAGCAGGGAGCAGAACTTTTGTGCTATGCCTCACATGGCTGCCAGGGCAGGGTGAGAAGCAGCAAGAGAATTCCTTCCTGGCACCTTCTCCAGGGGAGAAGTGCTGCAGTTTGCCAAGGTGAGTTTTTTTTGGCTCTGCACCATTTCAAATGTGAGGGGTCTGTTTTCTGACCACAGAAAGCAGGGAGCAGAAATTTTCTTTTGTGCCTCACATGGCTGCCAGGGCAGGGTGAGAAGCAACAAGAGAATTCCTTCCTGGAACCCTCTCCAGGGGAGCACAGCTGCGCTTTGTCAAGGTGAGTTTTTTGGGCTGTGCATTATTGCCAATGAGAAGAGGTCAGTTTTCTCACCACAGAAAGCAGGGAGCAGAACTCTTGCGCTGTGCCTGACACGGCTACCATGCACGGTGGGAAGCAGCAAGAGAATTCCTTCCTGGTACCTTCTCCAGGGGAATTTCCCAGCTCCCGAGAGACTCCTGGCACCAGCTGCAAGGGGCCTCCCATCCGAAGGGTGGGCCTGGGTGTTGTTGGGGTGGGAATTGGTGATGTCTCCTTTCCTTAGTCACGTTAACACTCTGGAATAACAAATGGATGCTTTGCTCCTGTTGCTCTTTTATCATATCGCTCACAATAACTGCTACTGGTTCCTTTTATCATATTGCATGCTGTTTTCTTTTATTGTAATACAAGAAACTGCATTTGATATATTTCATTATTTGATATATTTGATAGATTTGGTTACATTTGATCTGGAGTTCAGCTTTGCTGTGTATCCAGTCAGTCAGCAAAACATAATTCGGCATAGTCGGCAGCGTACGAAGTAAAACTCTCTCTATTTAGGAAAAAAAAAGTTCCTCGACTTGCTATTGGCAGGTGGGAACCATTGCCTTACGGTGTTTGGGCCAGAGTGGTCTGGTGGTGCTGGGCAGTTGGGCCATGCCAGGGACAGAGGGACAGGAGCAGGGGAGGGGGCGGGGGGAAGGGGTTTAGGGACGGACGGGTGGGAATGGATGAAGGTGTTTAGGGATGGAGCGGGGTGTGTGGGGGTGGGGCAAGGATGTGTGTTTGTGGGAGTGGGTGTGGGGGGTGGGGGGGTGGGGGGAGGTGAGGGTGTGTGTCTTGATAAACCAGGGATTGGGGGGGGTGGGGGGGGGGGGTGAGGGTGTGTGTGTTATTTAGAGAACAGAGTGGGGAGCCTGGGGGAAGGGTTTTAGGGATCGATGAGGGGGTTGATGAAGGCCTTTAGGGAAGGACCGGTGGGTTGGGGGAAGGATATTAGGGAAGGACCGAGGGTGGGGGAGGGACTTGAGGGCTTGACCAGGGTCTGGGGGAAAAGTTTTAGGGACAGGGCGGGGAGGTGGAGGTGGGGGATGATTTCAGGAACAGCCAGGGTGGAGGAGGGGGTCAAGGGAAGTCTTTCAGGGTTGTTTGGGGGGAAGGATTTTAGGGACGGATGTGGTGTCTGGGGGTACGTTTGATGCCACTGTATAGATTCCACTGTATATACATTTATGTCCAGGGATTCTGTTAAGGGAAGGCTGCTGGCTCGGCAAAGGGACAAGATGTCTGAGCTCCCCAGTTACCACACACTGATTTGGTGTTTAGCTCTACGTTAAACACACCTGCGCACAAAGGTTAGGCCAAGCTGACTCTCTAAAGCTGTTAGAAATGACGAATTAAGGGACCTCTCATCCAGGGAGTCAGCCTTGGGAAGGATGGGGAACAAAGAATGGATGGGGAAAAGATCTCCGTTCTCTTCGGTGATGCAGAAAGAGCCTCCGGGTGGGGACGTTGTGGCCACAGGAGGAGACAAGCCGATAGAGTGCTGCGATCCGCAGAACGTTGGTTGGAATTCGGACAAAGGTAATTGTTGTGGGGGGGAGATCGCGACCTCTGACTCAGGTAGCCCCCCAAGAGAGGGCAAGGCCATGCTTGGGGAGCTAGTAAAAAACCTCAGCAGTGCTGTCTGAGGGTGTGTGCTCGTTTGCATTAAAGCAAGAAACTTGTAACCCATCCCGTGCCTGACTGAAAATGCATGTGTAATGCGCTATGAGTGTGCAAGTGCTCTGCTGTCCATAGTGCATGCCCTCGAGTAACTGGGTGAGCACGCTCAGAGGAAACATTCCCCCATGCTCCCAGCACTGCCATAAAGAATGCCTGCCTTCTGAAACTTGCAAGCAAGGCTTAGAGGGTTTCTCTCCATGACCGACTTTATGGCATCATTCCCACCATACTGGAGAAAGCAAATCTTTTTCTGTTTGGTGGTGAAAGCAGCTTGGGGAGTGTCACTGAGGTGCAGCACTTTTTTAACCTCAGGTCTAAAGTGCCACCGGTCCTACCGTGGAGTACATCCTTCTTCAGGCTTTCACCAAACGGAAAGGATGCATCAAACCCACCCCACAAAGACGTCCTGCACTTTTTTTATCTTTCCTGGAACATGGGGACATGACCCTGTTGGGCCATCTGTGCCACCTGCCTGGGAGCCAAGATGGTGCCTTTACATTCCAGGCTAAGAACTTACCTTCTTTTCTTCCTTTTCAGTGACTTTAGAGCCATCCTTAGGGAGGCTGGTTAAGCTGGTTTACTGCACAGCTGGTCGCCAGTGGAGGGAAACGGTAAGCTCTGCTGTTGCCTTTGGTGTTTACTTGTTACTGTGTCGCTCATTTGAGTGATCTTCTCATGCCCCGGCAAGCAGAAGCTATCACTCCACTTTAGGCCTTGGTCTAATAGTCATGCAAAGCAATATTGAAAGTCATTCTGAGATCTGGATCAGGCCCCAGTATGCATTTTATAAAAGTGCATCTTGGCGGCTGTTTATCTTTGTATGGGTTTTTTTCCCGTTTCTCCAGACTGTTAGAGCTCTGAAAGGCGCCGATGAGCTGCTCTCCCTCAGTTTGCTCCTTTGCCTTTGGGGAGTGCAGTTCATGTTTTCTTCATGGCTTTGCAGAGGAGAAAATCCATGAATACACCACCTTGTTTTTTTCACCTAAGCTAATTTCAGAAATGCCTCCTTTAACTTAAACATGAAACTCTTCTTAACCTCTTTGTGCACTTGTAGAAAAGCAGGGTGGGGTGGGGGGTGGGGGTGACTTCGGGAAGTGCCTGCAAAAGGGCCTTTAGGAGATCCTGTCCCTTGACTCACATGTGGGGTAGTGAAGAGTCTGAGAAAGTCATGGGTGTTTTGGTGTTCACCAAAGCAGGTTTTCATTTTGGTTTTTTTTCTTTTTTCTTTTTTATCTTATGTAGCTTATGTCACCAGGTAGTGACAGCCTGGGGATGACAGGAAGGGAGAGCAGGCCGTGAAAGCCTGGGTGGTGACAGGAGGGGACAGCAGGCCATGACAGCCTGGGAGGTGACAGGAGGGGACAGCAGGCTGTCACAGCCTGGGGGTGACAGGAGGGGACAGTAGGCTGTGACAGCCTAGGGGTGAGGAGGGGAGAGCAGGCCATGACAGCCTGGGTGGTGACAGGAGGGGAGAGCAGGCCGTGGCAGCCTGTGGGTGACAGGAGAGGACAGCAGACTGGGACAGCCTGGGGGTGACAGGAGGGGACAGCAGACTGGGACAGCCTGGGGGTGACAGGAGGGGACAGCAGGCAGTGACAGTCTGGAGGTGACAGAAGGGGAAAACTGTTGGGGACAGCCAGGGGGTGACAGGAGGGGACAGCAGGCAGTGGCAGCCTGGGGGGGTGACAGGAGGGGACAGCAGGCAGGTACAGCTTGGGGGTGACAGGAGGGGACAGCAGGCCATGACAGCCTGGGGGGTGAGAGGAGGGGACAGCAGGCAGTGGCAGCTAGGGGGTGACAGGAGGGGACAGCAGGCAGGTACAGCCTGGGGGGTGACAGGAGGGGACAGCAAGCCGTGACAGCCTGGGGGGTGACAGGGCACGGGGCGGTGATGTGCCCAGGGCTGTTGGGAGAGCCACCACAGGCGCAGGGGCTGACAGGTGACGCTGGGTGGTGAAGGCCCCAGGGGGTGACAGGAGGGACACCGCAGCCCTGGGGGGTGACAGGGCACGGGGCGGTGACAGGCTGGGGGACAGCAGGGACACCGCAGCCCAGGCGGGGCTGATGAAGGCCCCTCCCCCAGGGGCGCTGAGTGGCCCCCTGAGCCCCTCTGTCACAATGCGGAGCCGCCTGGGTTGCCATAGCGAGCAGCTTGGCCTGGCAGCGCTGGTGCAAGGAGGGAGCGGAGGCCGAGCCAGGGCCTGTCCCCATCGTCCTCCCACCGGGGCTGCAAGGAGGAGCCGGCGGGCTCAGCCCGCGCTGCTGGCCCCAGCCCCTCGGTGGGCCCTGACCTGCTGTGGGGGCCGCGAGGCCAGCTGCTGCGTGAGGTGCCATCGCGGAGCGGGCACCGCCTGGCCCCGGCCATGTCGTGTGTCCACTACAAGTTCTCCTCCAGGCTGAACTCTGATGCGGTCACCTTTCACGGCCCCCACATCTCCCTGCGCGACCTCAGGCACCAGATCATGGGCCGCGAGAGGCTGAAGGCGACCCACTGCGACCTGCAGGTCACCAACGCCCAGACCATGGAAGGTGCGTGGGGGCGGCGGGCGTGGGGACCGGGGACCGGCCGGCTGGCGGCAGCGCAGGCGGCCAGTGAGGCGGTTGGGCCACGGCCGGCAGCGGTGACTTGTGCTGGGGCCTCAGAGCTGCTTTTCCGTGGTTGTGCGCTGGCAGCTGCCGTCAGGGCTGTGTGCGCAGCCAGGCACAGCAGCGTACAGGGTCCATGTGCAACACCGCGCGTGGAAGAGGTTTGGTTTCTGGGAACCCCTCTAGGTAAAACGATAAGGGAACGTGGGACAATGCCTTGTCATCACAAACCTGCCAGATTTCTTTGAAAGCTGGCAGAGAAGGCTGAACGTGATAGAAAAGGAGTGGGTGGCTAATGTGAAGGGAAAAAAGTGGGTTTGGTGACTGAAATTTGTCTTCAGCTACTTTTACTCCACCGCATTGGAAAAGTGGTGCTTGGCTGCTGCAGAAACTGCTCAGTAGCAACGTTTTGGATCAAGAGTGTATCTGTGAGTGAGAATCTATGCAGACCCTGGAAAGCCATCTTGTAGACGAGTTTTCCGTCTAAAGTATACTTGGCATTTCTTGCTAATACAGCTTCTTTGCTACACCAAAGACATTTTCATTCAGATGCTATTGAGCATCATTTCTTCATTTCTTTCAAACGGTGCATTTTTGTCCGGGTACTGCGTGTTAAACGGTGTCAGGGCAGTACTGAAGTTTTATGGCAGATCAGTTATGGTGAATATACCTAAAAGTGTTCTTAGAGAAGCCCTAAGTTCTTTTGAATCTGAGAAATGGTGCTTGATTCTCAGAGACGGTAATGGTTTTGTATTACTTAGTGTGCTGTTTCAGTTTGGTAATCTACCGTCTGGCAAAGCTTGCATGTGATTAAAGACTTTGGAATATGACTTGTCAGAAATAAAAAGACTTGGAAACCGTCTCCATTCCTTAAACATTCAAATTTTACTGGTTGGGGTTTTTTTTTCTTTTTTCCTGTGGTTCTGTGACATTCCCACAACAGTCTTGTCTTTACAATGTGTACTCATAGGATTTTTTCCTCTCCCTCTTTGATGTATTAAAACTTAAACAGAATAACATGCCTGCTGCGGTAACTGTAACTTTGGCCCCAGCCTTTCAAGTGGTTGGACCTAAACACGCTGTTTACCTACAGATAGGTAAAGTATGTTCAGGAGAGTATCTGTGAGCAGACTTAACAGCACGGTGTTAGGGGTCTTGGGGGTGTTACGGGATCGCGTGTCATATACAGCAGTAGAGACAGACATGCAGGTAGAGGCAGACGTACAGGTTGTGACACAGATGCTTACTGGAACTTTTGTAAGGGTGTTTTCCCAGTGAAAATGCAAAAATCCCCCAGCGGTTGTCAGAGCAAAGCTAAGGAATACATTTCAGTGTCATTTATGTGTATGCCAGATTTTGGGGTTTTATACATAACCGTGAATTTCCGTTTTTATTGAACAGCATCTATGTGCTTAAAGTCACCTTCAGAAGGTGAAGGAAACAACTAGGCCAGGATGCTCTGCCTAAAGGGGGTTCTTGGAGATCTTCCCTGTGGAGATATGGTAGTGGGTTTTATAACTTTGTGCAGGAGTCCTGACTAAATGTTGGCATGATCTTGGAAAGACCCTTCAGTGAACCTTGAGTGAAGATGGCCAACTTGTTCAGATTTTTCCGAGCCACGTGATCATGGAAATCTCGTAATAGAAGCAATGCTAATAGAAGCTAAAAGTAAACAGGATTTTACACATCACTGGGGAAAAAAAAAGAGATGGTGGACTCTTTTTGAAGATGGTGGGAAGGCAAAATGGATGGTTGGGATGTGTTTTAAAAGGTGGGAGGCGGGGTGGGGGTGTCCTCTTCCATGCTCGCTCTTATAGAGATGTGTTCTAGGGTTTTGTAAGCTAACAGGAGCAAAAGCAATGAAAGTTAGATCAGGAAAGAGCCTCATGTTTTAGCAGTCTCTGCTTTAGTGACTTTAGAGACCATTTTGCTGTTGGCATTGAAACGATTCAAAACAAATGGAAAAGATTTTGCTGCTTGTGTTTGACTATCAGACCTGAAGATTTCTGGAAAGGTACCGTGAGTGTGTGGAGATGATAAAAGCATGATGCTGTGTGTAAAATGTTGCTTTTCTGTCTGTAAAGGGATTCCCTGAAGTGCTATGTCATGACATATTAATATCACTCTTACGAACTGACTGATGCTTTCTCTGTATTGATGTTGTTTTCAGAATACACAGATGACAATGCCCTGATTCCAAGGCACTCATCGGTAACTGTTAGGAGAGTCCCTGTTAGAGGAGTTAAAGCTACCAGCAAAACAGACCTTGGGTAAGTAGCCATAACGCGTTGTGTTCTGTGGGAGGGGTTTCAGTGTGTTCACCTTCTTTGTGGCTGTTGGTTTACGGAGGCATTCCGGTTGTCTCTTTCTTGTTAAAGCTGCTGTTAAATTGTGTTGTGACAGGGCAGATTTGAATGTATCTGTCCCAAAGCAGACTTAGATTTTTCAGCCCGCTGGGATGTGGCATTCAAAGTCCAACAGTGGTAACTGTTCAGACGTTTGAATTGGGTTTGTTCTTGGGGTTGGTTTTTCTGAGAGTCAAGTTCTCCATCCTGTTTCCTTTAAGCAGAGAGATTCCTTATTTTATGCTTTTGCTTGTATTGCTTTTAGAGTAAACGGAGAGACACATTGCAGTGTGAACTGGTGATTTGTTCCCATCTGCCAGCAGTCCGAGTCTCGGTGTTTGACTGCTTCCTTTGTTTGGGGGATTGGGGCAGGGTATTCTTACACCCCAAAGGGGTGGGGGTGGCGGGGCTGCATGCTGTCTCCAGAGGAAAGACTGAGAGTGGCCAGCTGGCAAACCGTGCAAACAAGAAGTTTCATTCTTAGGTGATTCCTATTAGTTTCCTAAAGACAATGCCTGTGTCGGGCAAGAGAAAAAGAACAACATCCTAAAGCGTATTGCCTTTTGTGCCAGGACGGTGAAGGAACAGTTGATCTTTTCCAAACCTGAAGCTCAGAAAGCAGTTGGGCACATTCCCAAATGTTGGTAGTTACCAAGTTTGATTTCACCCTAAGCTGCTCTCTGTGCTCCAGGTATTACTGCTGTATTCCTCAGATTTATGGAGGACAGAGAATCTGATTACAATTGCAGATATTCAAATGTAAGCCTGACTACAGCATTATTGCTGTCATCGATGTATTCATCCAGTCCAGTTCTGTATCAGCTGCATCAGCATGGTTTGAATGGTCATGTTTTCAAGGCTTCTTCAAGATAGACCTCTTCTCCACCATTAGTAGATATTAGTAGGTTTTGCCATGTCTTTCTAAATGTTAGTTCTCAATAAATAAAGTATACCGGTGAGTTTCAGCGTGTCTCAAACAAACAGTACAGCAGCATCCTAGTACCCATGAAGCATCTGCAAGCAAACCCCCCTGAATGTATGTGGCTCTCCTGTAAGCTTTGGGCATATTAGTGCTTTCAGGCACTACCAAGAGTTTCTGGATGCCACAGCACTGTGCTGCTAAGCATGGCCTTGTTTGGGGGGTTAATTTAGATCGGGATGCTTAGTGCTGTCTTGTCAATATATCCTCCATTTCTGGTTGGATGGCACCCTCTCCTGGTGTTGGCATGCTGCCCTAAAATGAGAGGCTAGGTGCCACTAGCATCAAAGATCCAAGAAATACCTGCACATGGGGATAAGGGATGAATGCCGCTGCTCTCCTAAAGTTGCAAATGGATCAGGCAGGTTAGCTTTCTCTTCCTTCAGCTGGAACCATTGTGGAAACAACTGGTAGAGTCGTTAATGTTTGGGAATGATGAATGCATGCTGTCATGGTGGAGAGGCCTTCAGAAATGCATTAGTCACCTTGTAGTATCTTCCTCAAGGCAAGTGGATGAAGAAACCATGGTGTGGGAATCTAAAGCTTTTCCTCGCACTTCCTCATCTTCAGGAGGTACGTGGCTGTACTTGCAAGCCTGGTGGTGGTGTAGCAGTGGCAGGAAGTATGAGCCTTTCTATTTGTGCAGGAATTGCACAGCAGCCTTTGGGTTGCCTCTGCTCATGGGACGCTTTGGATGATGTATGAATTGTTTGTTAACTAGATCTGCGGTTGCATGTTTGATTCATGAGTAGCATGCAGGTACAGACCAATGAGTATGTGGAATCTCGGCAAGGGCTTGTGTGTCATAAGTGTTTCCTAAAATACTGTAGCATGTTCAAGATGATCTTAAAGCAAGCTCTGGTAATCAAGACTTTTTTTCTTATTTCTTATTTCTTTAACACAGGCCTCCTCGATCACAGAAAATCCTAGGAACTGCTTTCAGGTGATGTTTCTACTGCTATTTGTAGTCACTTTAGGCTAAGTATGGTAGGTACCTGAACACAGTGCTTGGGCTTCCACAAAGAAACACTTTTCTACAGACAACTGTTGTTCTTGTTTTGTCAGAGGAGTGTAGAAACCAAAGTGCTCTATCTGGTACCTATTTGTGATAGTGGGGCTATACAGATTGCCTGAAGGTACCTTCGTATTTGGATGGCTGACTGTTTAAGAACAGAAAAATGTAGCACAGTCTTCACAGTTTTGGTACTTAGAGAGCAGAAAGAAAATATCTGAGGACTTCTTCTTGCACTGCTGTATTCTGTATCTTAGAGTCATTGGGGGCAAAGAAGGAATGGGATTTTGGGTTTTATTTCAGTTGCACTGAATGTACCAGGAGAGCACACTTTATGTATAGAAATAAATTTCCGTATTCATAAGACTACCAGAACACAATGTTTTGATGTTCAGGTTTTATAAACTGTTTTCACTGCTTTATGTTGGTTACAAGTGCTTTAGTTTAAGTACTGATCATCTTTCTTTCTTCTTCTAGAAGTCAAACTGAGCCAGCGAGTAGAACATCAAAAGAGGTATGTAAAAACACAAGCTGAACCTTTTTTCTACATGCTGCACCTAAGTCTAAGAAATGTAGCCTTGTACAAATTTTTTAATATATAAAAAATATATATAAAATAGATATGTTTTATATATAATATTTATAATATATATATAAAACATATTTTCCAGTGAAACATAGTGTGCAGGAGTGGTCTGGAAACTAGGACCATGCGTGGCAATCAGTTAGGTGAGGGGAATTTGCTCGAGCTTGTCTAGACAAAAATTAACATGATGAGACATGTTTGCAGAGCACAGGGGAGTGGGAGACGAATGGCACCAAGGATGGCGCCAAGGAAAAGTAACACCTTGTTGTTAATTGATGAAAGTGTCCTTTGTAGTTAACCACCAATCAGGGATTGCCTAGTATGTAATTCTTAGCTTAAAGAAACAATCTGTTTAAAGCACGCAGCTTCTGAAACATATATAAACTCGTGATTGTGTACAATAAATGGACAACTTGCTTCAATCAGGCTGCGTCCTGTCTCTTCATTCGCCGCAAATTGGTGACCCCGACGTGAAGCGTTTAAGGATCTAACGTGAAGGGCTCTCGAATCACCTATCTGAGCGACATGCAGCGAATCCCACAGAACTTTGAATGATCTGCTGAAAGGAAGCAGGAGCCGGCCAGAAATCCCTCCGGAGTTGAGAGGTGAGCTGTGGGAAATCCGTAACGGGGAATCAGGCTTCGTCCCCAGAAAGAGACGCATATGGACTCATAAAGGGTCTTCTAGTCAGATCAGGGAGTCCGTGCCCCAGTCTCCTCAAATGGTGACCCCTATGGTGGTGTTCCGAAGCCTTGGAAGAATAAGGACGGAAAAAAGACAGCTCGTGGAAGAGGGCTGCATTCCGGAGAAGACGTCTTGGCTGAACGATTGTCTTGCTTTCTGGACCAGGCGGACAACCTAAACCCCGAGGATAACGCCTGTATGCATCGAGACAGGTGAGCAGCCAAGAAACTTTAGAGACTTTGAAAGAATGAAAGTGCGTACATACAGCAGCCAATTGTATGATGCTGCCGCGGAGGGGAACTCCGTGTCGGGAATGCATTTAGCACCTTGGTGGCAAATTCTGACTACTCTTTGCCAAGTGTGGACTAATTCTACTAACGGTGCTAAACCAGAGGAAGCTGTAAATTCCACCGACAGCGCGACTCTTCTCAAGACACCGTCAGCGATGGCGATTCCGTCCACACCTCCTCTGCCCCCAAAGCTTCTGTCACTGACTGCAGCGACCCTCACAACACAGGACCAAGCACGGGAACAGGACAACTCGGACAATGATTTTATTGACACTGATAAACCTTTTGATCCAGGTCCTATAGATCTGGAAAAGGAGCTAGACCTTTCCCCCACCCCCTTGTCTCTCCTGATGAATTGATTGTATTTTGGGGGAGGGTGAAAGGGGGTCTGAGGGATTGGTGGCAGGAATGCAAGTGGGAAACACTTCAGTGATGGGTTTTGGGAGTCGCTAGGGCATGTTTAGTATTTTGTCAGACAAATTAACCTGCAGAGTGGCAGCCTGTGCAATACGAGGCTGTTAAAGGGTTAAGCAAAGCAGTGCGGGAAGGGAGGATTCATAATACATTTGCTATGTCCCTTCCTGAAGTGATGGCAGAGCCTTATAGGCTCACACTGCATGATTGGAAGTCATTGCTTTGTATGGTACTAACTGATACAGTATATGATGTGGTTATTTGATTTTTGTGAGCTATGTGTAGTGGCCTTGACTGAAAACTTTAATCGGGGAATTGCTGTTAACTATGAGCAGTTAGCTGGAGCAATTAACTGTGCCGATTCTGTGACTCAGGCAAGGTATGCCAGGGACAACTGTTTGCAAATGAATGAGATGGCTATTAAGGCAGTCAGGATGCGGGAGTCTTGCCACAGTCTTGCAGGGTCCTAGAGAGTCACTAACTTTAATACTAACTTGATTGATTGGCTTCAGAATATTTTGCAACAAGTCGAACATCAGGAAGCTCAAGGGTTGCTTTTAAAACAACTAGCTGTGATAATGTCAATGAAAATTGTAAACGGGCAACTTTCACAATCGCAACCCAAACATGTGTCAAATGATTGTAACGCAGAACTCACAGCAGACTGTAATTCTCAGGCTGAGTTCTGGAATGCAGCATAACAGATTTTTGCTTCTCTAATCTCTTCTGTAAGAATAGTACATGCTCTTAACTTGCTTAGTAAATTAGGCTGCTAGCTTGCTAAACAAAGTAATACTACAAATACTATTCTTTTTTTTTCTGGCTTATTAACAGATGTTGATTCTGTCCATCATATGTTGCTACAGAACCGAGTTGCTATTGATTTTTATTATTAGCACAGGGACACAAGTGTGAAGACTTTGATAGGATGTGTTACGTGAATCTGAGTGACCACTGTGAATTAATTTACAAAAGTATACAAAACTTAAAAGCCTTAAAACAAAGATCTGCAACAGAGCCAGGGGTGGGATGCCTTTGGTCTCTTCTCACGGCTGGGAAACTTTGGGCCATGACTCAAAAGTATTACAGGATTTATTATAATTATCTTTAACCACCTTATTGATGTTTGCCTTATGTCTCCCATACCTTTTTTTTTCCCTGTATTCAGTGTTTAGTTGATTGTAACATAAATCGGGTCATGGTCACCCAGCTACACACAACCTTTGCCTTGTCACAACAAGCAAAAAAGAGGAGGACAGAGAATGTCTGAAGAGAGAGATAGGAGAGGAAACTGGAGAATTATTTGACCTAACAAGAGATGAGAGAACAGCTGGGTATTGTGAAGGAGACTAGGAAAGATAAACATGGTTATCTAGTGTTTAATAGGTGTCTGCATGCTTGTAGTGATATATAGCTATGTAACTGCATGAATGATTTCTGCCCTGAGCCTGGTGGAGCATACAGCTGCGGTTTGGGTCCGGGCTCAGATGTAAATAGGGGCTTCTCTGTTATGGTAAAAGTGTTTCTCTTTGCATAAAAAAGAGAGGGAATGAAGGGAATGACCCCAGAGGTATGTTCAGAGAAGGCATGCGATGTTTCCAACTTTTTGACTGAACCAGTTCTTGTTTGGTGTGCCCTTCCACCTATGTATAATGTTAATCCAAAAGAAGATGATATTGTTTACACTTTGAATGTCGATAATTGTCTTTCTGTAGATGCTAACTTGTGCCTTGATTTTGCTCGGTTTCAGGGGTTCTTTTGTGCAACAGGAAGGGGGAGATGCAGGAGCGGTCTGCAAACTAGGACCATGCATGGCAATCAGTTAGCTGAGGGGAATGTGCTCGAGCTTGTCTAGACAACAATTAACATGATGAGACATGTTTGCAGAGCACAGGGGAGTGGGAGATGGATGGCGCCAAGGATGGCGCCAAGGAAAGATAACACCTTGCTGTTAATTGATGAAAGTGTCCTTTGTAGTTAACCACCAATCAGGGATTGCGTAGTATGTAATTCTTAGCTTAAAGAAACAATCTGTTTAAAGCACGCAGCTTCTGAAAACATATATAAACTCGTGATTGTGTACAATAAATGGACATTTGCTTGCATCAAGCTACGTCCCGTCTCTTCATTCGCCGCAAGTAGCATAAAGGTAAAAGAGCCTGGGTGATATCAATTTAAGCTAGCTACGTTTAGGTTAAAAGAAAACTTCAGGCTAGAAAGAAAAAAAATATTTCACATGTGCATAATAGAATGAGCTTAACTGGAGAACTCTTTAGGGGGACCAGTGAACTGAAAACTGTTTAAGGGGTGGTCACAGCACTTGCTAAAGGAATCCTTTCCAGAAAAAAAAAAAAAGTTGTCGAGCAAGTTTTTCACCCAATGAGTTTAAAATTCAATGGAAATAAGTATTCAATCTGAGTGAACATTAGTCACTGGGTATGACTTTTTATTTTCATTACGTCATCACAACAATACATGCAATAGTTATAAATTTCATGCATTTGCAAACCTGTTTTGATGCTGCTGAGGACACAGTTAACATTCTAGATTGGGGTGCAAATTTAGTGATGCTGGGTTTGCATTTCTTTTGGACACTGTATTCTTCCAGAAGACATTAATTCTTCTCTTCTGTCTCCAGCAATGTGCAGCTGACAGAGTACAGTAACCGACTCAAAAACAGCAGAAGTTTTTCCTCAGTTTGTGTCTTGGATGGATTGTTTTGAATCACTAAGAAAGAGTTCTACTGTACTACCTGTAAGTAGATGTCCTAGGTTTTCTAGCACAGATCTATACAGTTCTTTATTTCTTTATATATATATATATATATTTCTTATAAAACTTAAACAAGAAGAATGATTTTTAGGGTGTTTGCTGTATAACTATAGTAATGGTCTTTTTCTAGGGGAGACTCGCTATTTGGTCAGCTCAACCAGTCCTTATTTCAGTCAATTCCAGTCAGCTCAGCGGTCCTTATGCTCACCAAACACAACAAGAAGTAGCAGGACTAGAAGGCTGGAACAGGGGAAGCGTGAGACTTTCCTTTCAACTGTTGTATCAGACAACTAGTTTGCTGTTGCTGCAGCTCAGACACTTTTCCCCTGGGTTGCGGGACACTCACCCACACACAGTAGTATACTGATATGGAGAAATAGTGTGAAATGTGTATAATGGACATCGATTGTGATTGTATGTGTCTGCTCAAGGAATGTGGGTATGGTGACTGGTCATGGGTGTGGTGTCTGGTCACATAGGCACACAGCTCTGAGGAGACAACTACAGTTTTGAGGAGACGCCTGCCCCTCTTCCTCTAACAAAGGGGAGACGGGGAGACGCCTGCCCTTCTTTCTCTAACAAAGGGGTTATTTAAAAGAGAATGAGAAAAAGATGAGAGACATTCAAATGCTATCTAGAGGGAGGGAGTGCTAAGTCTCCTTGCTGGAGAAGATTGGATGGTCACAAGGACATGAATCACCTACAAACCTGCAAGACCACCACATTCCAGGAAACGGACTGATAAGCTAATTAACATACGAAGCGGGGTTTAGGTAACGAATATGTATAGGCATTAATTGAATATTCATTTGTTTCATTGTATAAATGTGAGATGGTTCGTCACTTCGGGCATGCACGCTTGTGGAGGAGCGATCCCCCGTGCATCTGCACGCAATAAACATACCTACTTTATAACTTTCGAGTTATAGAGTCTAATTCCGCACGTCAGTTTGGTGAGCCAGCCAGGAGGATTTCTGCTCGGCTGAGGGACCAGCTGCAGAGCGGACGCTCCTAGGCGCGCCCCGGGAGATTTCCTCAGAGGAGCCTTCTCTTCTCAGCTGTTCACCCGGGAGCAGAAGAGAAACCCCTGGATCCACGGATAAAACGGTATGTTTAGTAACGGGGCGGCTGGTGAGACGCACGGAGACGTCCGGCGCGCAGCGTAGTCCCCAGGAGGAAAGGTACCTTGGGAGGGGGTTTGATGACCAAGGGGTGGCCGCTAGCGATCTTGAGGGCAGATCGAGCAAACCCGAGGTTACTGCCATTCCTAAAAGCCCGGAGGCCTCGTGATGGAAAGCGGGGGGCGGGACGGAATAAGGCGGAATCTCACAGGAACAAGAGGGACCTCACAGCAAAAGTAAAAGGGAAACTTTTGTGTAGGAAAAAGAGGAAGCTAAAAACTTCCTTTAGGTTGTCTTAAGAATTGGGGAATTCCTAGAATGTAACAACTGAAATAGCGCTCTGTGTCTTGTTTGTTCTATGTGTTGTCTTGTTACATGTTCAAAACTCGGAGTTATGAAATGTATGTTGAAAAATAATAATATTCTGGTAATTCGTGGCAAATAGCGGAAAACTTAACACTCTGCTTAAGACCAGGAAAAATTGGTTTTTTGTTTGTTGTTTGTTTTTTGGCAATTGTTCATTGAAATGCATACTTTGTGAACTGTTAGTGTTCCTAAAAGTTGTACATAAGTGCACGGTACCGTATAACATACTGCTTGTGTGACTGCGGGCTGCCCGGAGAGTGTGAATGGTGTGATTGAGATGCGCATTTTGATTTTCCGTGTATAGCTTAATTATTTTGACTAAGTGTGAGTGCAAGAGAGCTTGAGACAGGCGTTTGAGTGCAAAACGAGTAAGAAGCTCTATCCGCGTTTCTGACCTTGGGTGGCTAAGGTGGCTGGAGAAAAACAAAGTAATTAAAATTGCAAAATGGGAAATGGAAGGAGTAAGCCCTGTGAAAAATCGCCCTTGGGTTGTATATTAAAACATTGGAGCGATATCGTAGGACATGGTGGTACCGAAAATAGAAGGAAATTGATTAAATATTGTAATCAGTGGTGGCCTTTGTATAAATTGGAGTGACGTGAAATGGCCTCAGGAGGGAGGAATGTTAGATTATAACACTCACCTGCAATTAATGTTGTTTCTGAGAAGAGAAGGAAAATGGGACAAAGTATCGTATGCAGACATAATCTTCGTCCTCCAGGACAAACCTGAGTGGCAAAAGGACTGTGGATTAGTACCCCCTCGGGATCCTATGGTACTAGCACTAGAAAGAGTGCGGGATTAACATCACCTGACCTTTGATTATGGCTCTAGAAAGGGATGGGAAAAAAACCTGAGACCTAAACTGGAAAGATGTTCTTGTTGAAATTTTTGTGTTAAAAAGCTCAGGTTGCGGTTCCTTCTGTGGAGCAACCAGAATGAAACACGTTGTAAGATATAAAAACTTGTACTGATGTATGTAAAACCTGAGGCATGTGTGTGTGTGTGTGTAGAATCAGAGACCTTGTGAAAGTGTTGAAGTATTGGGGTGAGTTTGTACAAACCCCCGTACCCCCTCGAAGGTGCGACTGAATCATGCTGGGACGCATGGCAGGAGGTTTTCTGTTTGCCTGTGAAGGCGTGATATGTAAGAACACAGAATTAAAGCAACAAGTAGCAGATTTGCATTCAGAGTGAGAAAGAGTTAAAACAGAAGTGCTGTAGCAGAGGCAGGCTTGTGTAACCTGCAGAGCAGGAAGAGCATCTCCTGCCCGAACCCTTCTGCTGGTGAGAAGGAGGGGGTTGCTATTGATGACGATTGAGCAGAAGGACCTGACAATGTCACCCCAATTGCTGCAGCATTTGCAGTACAACAGGACCGGTAACGGCCCTTCTAGGGCAGGGAATGGGTATGAGGTGGAATTTTAGTGAATACAAAACCAACTTATTTGTTAAACTTCAGTAAAAAAAAAAAAATAAAAAAAAATTGTTACAGTTGTGGGAGCTGCTGGCCACCAGGAAAACATCCTGAAACCTTTAAAGTACAAACTAAGAAGACAAATAAGAATGCCAAATTCACCAAAATCTTTGTTGGGATGAGATTTATTAGAACATCTAGACTTTAAAGAAGGAGAAATGAAACTAAAAGTTAAAAATGATCAAGTAATTGAAATATTGAGATTATCTTTAATTCAACAGAAAAGAGGAAAAGAGGACCTCCCTGAAGTAAAAGAAATTTTTAGCCAGGTGTATCTGAAAATAAATTCCAGGAAAGGTGAAAAATGCTTTACCTGTTACAGTAAAATGATAAGGGGGAGGCTTGCTCAGTTCAGATAAAAACAATATCCCGTGGTCAGCAAGGCTGTGGGGATATTGGCAGAAAAACTGAAATAAAATACACTCTGTAGTAGATCTACTAATGTAAATCTGTGTTTTGCCATGACAGTGACTTGTTATGGGATGTGCAGATGAAACTCTGCATTGACAACGAAGTACAAGGAATAAGGTTGGTCAGGTGCCTCCTACCATAGTCAAGGGCAAGACTGGGTTGGCCTCTGTGTTTGCCACCAAGAAGAATCTTGAGCTCCGCTGTTGGCTGCAACCCAGCAGGCGTTGAGCGGTGGGAACAAATGCCATGCCAGACCTTGATGTGAGGAATGGCCCCCTCTGTTATAAGAGGGTCATCCAGGAAGGAAGAACATAAGATGGCCCATAGAGGCACTGATTTGGAAATTGGAAACCGCCTGGCCGACCATGAGGCCAGACGAGTAACAGAGGAGGTAGGAAAGGAGGAATTATCCTTAATACCAGATGATAAAATCCAAACTGAAAGTACAGATCAAGAGCCAAACTATTCTAAAGAAAACTTAAAGGTAATTCAGGACATGAATGATAAAATAAAAATAAATAAGTGGATTTATTTAATGGATGGTTGTATAGTGGTACCATCCAATTTAATATGGACCACAGCCCTATTATTAAGACGCATTGGGGAGCTGATACTTTATATAAAAGTCTAAATCAGAAATTGATTGGGCGAAACTTGTATACTGTAATAAAACAGGTGACTCAGCAATGTGAAATGTTTTTACGCAATAATCCCAATACAGCAAATAAAATAAAACTAGGGAACATTAGTAGAGGGAATGTTCTAGGGCAACATTGGCAGATCGATTTCTTGGAACTTCCTAGAAAAGGGGGGTATCGATATTTGTTGGTACTAACGGATACCTTTTCAGGTTGGCCAGAAGCCTTCCCGTGCAGAACTGCTAAAGCCCGGGAAGTGACCAAAATACTACTCCAAGAGATAATACCTAGGTTTGGAGTCCCAGCGGTAATGTCCTCGGATAGAGGACCACATTTTGTGTCCAGAATAGTGCAACAGATCAGCCACCATCTAGGAATAGATTGGCAATTACATACCCCATACCGACCACAATCGAGTGGCCAGGTGGAAAAGATAAATCATCTAATAAAACAACAGATTGTCAAGTTAGGCCAAGAAACAAATCTAACTTGGCCCCAGTCTTTGCCATTAGCTCTTACACGAATTTGAACTAGACCGAGAGCAAAAGAGGGGCTTAGCCCATTTGAAATTTTATATGGACGACCCTATGGGGTACAAAAGGGGATGTCTTCACAGATTGGTGAAGAAACAATGACTTCCTATATGGTGGCACTAAACAAACAATTAATAAGAATTGAGAAGCATGTGATGGGAACATGCAGTAGGGGTCTGGATGGACCTGTTCACGATATACAACCAGGAGACTATGTATACGTTAAGTGTTTTGCAGATAAAACCCTGGAACCACAGTGGACCGGACCTTTTCAAATCCTACTCACCACCTACACTGCAATCAAGGTTGAGGGACAGAATTCTTGGATTCACCATACCCAGATTAAGAAAGCCCCTGCAACTTCTTGGAAAGTAACCCCAGATAAAAAAGAACTGAAACTCAAATTTACTCGGACAAATGGGAACAATGTGGGTGGCAAGTAAGTGAACCTGAGCGGTTGCGGATCCACCATATGGGAAGGGCACCACAACAAACAATATAGAACAAAAGAGTCTGGGACTAAGCCAGTGGCCAGTCTTGCCCAACTTGTTATCAGTAAGCCCCAACTCAAACAAAGATATTTTTGATCAAAACAGATTTTATATGTATATATGAGGAACGTTTAGATTCTTAAAATGATCAATAGTGGGTTTAAACCATTTGTGTTTTTTTGTACCCTCTCTCTTGCCTACAACCAAGAGCCTGATAATTGGCCTTGGAATCATGCCCAGAAAAAACACACTGGAATAATGGGAAAGGTGGACTCAAAGATGAAACTAGCTATGGTGGTTTTTTCTGAAAATGAGGTGTACCAAAGGAATCAATGGGATCGGGAGGATGTACACAAAGTCAACCGATTATGGGGAAAATTAGGAGTTAGGATAAAAGTAGGGTGTCAAACATATAATGAAAAAGATAACACCAAGATTTCGGGAGACACCCAGATTAATGTCAGAAAGGTAGATAAGGAATTTACCCTTCTAAATACAACCATGTGCTTTAATTCACGGGAATGTTGGCACAATTTTACCTTAACCGAGCCCATCTTTATAATATGCCTAGGAAAGGAATCCCCAAGAACAGCTCTGACTTATAAGATCAAAATAACAATCATGCTAACCACTGTTCCTACCACCACCACAGTTACAACAACCCCATTAACGCTTGATCTTAAATTAACTAAACCAGATCCAAAAATTTATACAATTGGACCATATGTAATCAGAAATACAGGTCAGCAACAAATGTTGTTTAACCCAGAATGGTCTCTTAAAAGAATAGAGTTAAAAATACAAGTCAATGTTTCTGATGTTAAGCCATCCTGTTCCCCCTTCTTACGAACCTCTTATGAGGGATGGACAACTTGGTTAAGAAAAAGGGGAAATATTTATCGAAACAGAATAGTGAGAGATGTAACTGGAATGTTGGGAACAGGACTCGGAGTATTAAATTCCATAGACTCAGAGGTGATAATGAATAAACTAGCCGCCACCACGGCCGATCTATCAAAACTACAACAACCACTAAAATCTTCATTATTGGCATTAGGGGCACATCAATGGTTGATATCGAAGGTACTCCCCAGGTGGGAACAAATAAACATGGAAGATCATCAACTCATCACTAAGGCATTAAGTGGTTTACAGGATGACATCGCCCTGGCTCTAAGTTGTATCCAAGCCCAAATGTGGATGCAATCAATAGCTGCATCCATAATAAGAGAAGGAGAGGAAGGCATATTTCCTACAGAAATTCGAAAGATGGTTTGGGACAGTGCTACGGAGGTAGAAAGAAAACTCCAGTCATGGTGGAATATGGTGAACTTTACCTACGACCCCAACACACACACCATCACAGCTTTTGTGTTAACCACACATAATGCAGTAATAATTACCATACACCCCATTGTAGCCCTTGGAATTAACCATGATGGGGTGCTCCTATACCCTTTTGAACATAGAACATGGGCCAGAAAGACAGGCGACAAGTGGCAAACAGTAGATTTAGAATCTTGTATTATGCGAGAACAGCAGGGCTTCCTCTGTGAAAGCAATACTATAATGGCTCAGGATACTTGTTTAGATACAGATCAGAAAATATGTCATTTCGAGGCCCGACCAAATGCAAACTTGAAAACAGTAATTATATATGCAGGGAAGGGATGTGCGTGTTTGAGAACTAAGTGTAACACAATAACCATAGATGGGGAGGTAAAGGAGACTGCACAGTATTCAAATTATTGTATTTGTAATTTTACTACTATCACAGGATGCGATTTTAGTTACTCAGCCCCAGTAGTGTCTCATCAATTCTTAAAATCCAATTTTACCCTATCACAGATAATAATTCCTACCCCCATAGGACTAAATATAAGCAGTATAAAAGAACTATTAAAACATGCAGATTTACAACGTATACTGGAAGAAACCAAAGAAAAGAGACATGAAACTCTTCTTATGATCCATCATGATGTAGAGGGGATCAAGAAAGTTTTAAAAAAGGTAGAACAGGATGGAAACCATAATTGGTGGGATACTCTCTTTGGCTGGTCACCTTCTGCAACAGGAATTCTTAACACTATGGTACACCCCATTGTGATCTTATTGATCAGTTTAGGAATTTCCTTAATACTAACCATTATGTTATATTTGTGGGTTTGGAGAATGTTTAAAAGGGTAACACTTATGTATGATGCTTTATATCATTCGGGAAGGCTGCTTAAGTAAAAGAATTTACTTAATTTAATAGAAAAGGGGGGATTGATATGGAGAAATAATGTGAAATGGGGATAATGGACATCGATTGTGATTGTATGTGTCTGCTTAAGGAATGTGGGTATGGTGACTAGTCATGGGTGCAGTGACAACTACAGTTTTGAGGAGACGCCTGCCCCTCTTCCTCTAACAAAGGGGAGACGCCTGCCCTTCTTCCTCTAACAAAGGGGCTATTTAAAAGAGAATAAGAAAAGATGAGGGACATTCAAATGCTATCTAGAGGGAGGGAGTGCTAAGTCTCCTTGCTGGAAAAGATTGGGTGGTCACAATCACCTGAAGAAGATCGGGTGGTCACAAGGACATGAATCACCTGAAGAAGATCGGATGGTCACAAGAACATGAATCACCTACAAACCTGCAAGACCACCACATTCCAGGAAACGGACTGATAAGCTAATTAACATACGAAGCGGGGTTTAGGTAACGAATATGTATAGGCGTTAATTGAATATTCATTTGTTCATTGTATAAATGTGAGATGGTTCGTCACTTCGGGTATGCACGCTTGTGGAGGAGCGATCCCCCGTGCATCTGCACGCAATAAACATACCTACTTTATAACTTTCGAGTTATAGAGTCTAATTCCGCACGTCAAATGTGCTGCTGAAAGGAAGCAGGATTTGGAAAAAAGTCCCTCTGGAATTTAGAGGTGAGCTGTGGGAAACATGGGGAATCAGGCGTCTTCCCCTGAAAGAGATGGGGGCTTATGAAAGCTCTCTTGAATAAGCATGAAAAGAATATTCCTGGGCATGATCTCAAGGCGCTCCTTAGATGGGTACAGGTGAAAGTTCCCCCTTTAACTGCATCTAGTATTTTTACGTGAGAACTTTGGGAGGATGTGGGGGTAAAGTTATGGGATGCAGCTACATCGGGGGATGCTGAAGCGCAGCACCTGCTCCCATGGTGGAGAAGCATTTTTGAGATTTTGAAAGCACAGGAAGAAAGTTACAGAGAGAAAGCAGGGGGGGAAGGAAACTTTCCTACAGCACCTCTGTTACTGCTGGAGGACCCAAAACCGCCTGCCCCTTGAAGGTTTTTGCCGCAGGTTACCCCCCAGAGGAAGACCCCTTTGATCTGGGGCTGGCGGACCCAGATTTATACCCCCCGCCGACCCACACAATGTGTGGGCTAGCACAAGGCACCAGGCCTTGAAGGAAGGAGACCTGGACATTGCTAAAGCAATAGTGGCCCCCGTGCTTTGTCAGGGTCGGAGGGCACGGTGGGAGGCTTTGTCTTTTCCAGTAATTAAGGAACTGCGTCTCACTGTTGCTGAGCACGGGCTTTCCTCTCCTTATTTTGCAAGTCTGTTGTCTTCTGTATTTGATACATATGTTATGACTCCTCATGATCTTAAGTCTCTAGCGCGGCTGTTATTAACTCCGACTCAATATGCTTTATGGGACTCACATTGGAGGGGGGGGCTTCAGGCGCTCCTCCTCACTTATGTGGGTCACGGCAATGCAGCTATGGCTGCACTGACCATAGAACACCTTACTGGTACAGGTCGGCACTCTGACCCAGCAGCCCAAGCTCGGGATATCCCTCGGGAGGCTCTTGAAGCAGTCCATGAGGAAGCAAAAAAGGCTGCTCTTAAAATCCCTGACTCACAAAAGCCGCAGAAAGCTTTTATAACTATTACTCAAGACCCCGTGAGTCCTATATGGAATTTATCGACAGACTAAAAAATGCTTTAGAGCGTCAGGTGGATAACGCGGAAGCACGGGAAATATTGTTATTGAAATTAGCTGTGGAAAATGCTAATGTAGATTGCAAAAAACTGTTGAAATCTCTTCCTAATCCAAACCCCACATTGATTGAAATGATAGAAGCCTGCAATAGAATCGGCACTGTGGATCACAAATTTGAGGTTATGGCTGCTGCCTTTGCAGCTGTACGTGGTCCGTCAGGCATGGTAATTTGTTACGGCTGTGGCAAACCAGGTCACTTAAAAAAGAATTGCCTGGCTATGAATAAAGGGGCTAAACACCAAACCCCTGGGTACTGCCCTATATGCTGAAAAGGGCGTCATCATGCTAATCAATGTCATTCTAAATATGATTTCCAAGGTCAACCAATACAGGGAAACTGATCGCAAAGCGCGGGGCAGCGACGCGCGCAGACACAAGTGCCGCAGCCGACATTCCAACCCCGACAGAGGGAAGCAACAGCACCTCGAGTCTTCGTCCAGCAACCTCAGGCAGCACCGGATTGGACCTGGCAACCTCCCACACAGTAACGTTACTTGATCCCTGTGAAGGACGTTATTGGAACTGTGCTATCTGTCTCAACATTTCTAGCTGACCGCAGACCAACACAGAGGCCCTGTAGAGAACTTGTCTACATCTTGCTTCAGCAAACCACGGACATTTACCCAAACACCGCTGCATCTGTTTGACCATGAAACCCACACATCTCCTGCTTTGTACCCTCACCCCAGCAAGTACGCCCAGACCCCAGAGGATGAAAAATTATCTGAAAACACAGTATGGGTGCTTGCACCACTGCCAAGTGAGGGGTGAGGCTATGCAAAACAGCTCTCGGAAGGAGCAGGGACATTTGGGTGAACAGCTCTCAAACATCTATAAAAGAACTGTGACAACCAGCACCGAGTGGAATTCCCCACCTGTCGTGAAGTCGATCCCGGCTGAGGTGACCCCTAGCTCTGTGCGGTGGTAGCTATTGCACCTTTCTTTACTTTATTTTTCCTCTCCTTCTCTACATTTCCTGCCTCTATGCGAGTACCATTAAACTTCTTTTCTTTATGGCATTTGACCTCGTTTGTGTCTTAATCTCACTCTGGGAATCACAAAGAATCTCCCCAGACCCAACCTTTCCGGGCCTGGACAATCCCTCGGTTCACTTATTGTCCACAGATTTCTTGGGACTCTTACCCCCTAAAACCCAAGTGTTATTGTTAAGTAGATCCTCTACAACATTGTTGGGACTTTTTGTACTGCCAGGGGTCATTGACTCTGACAGTACTGATGAAATTAAGATTATGGCATGGACCCCGTTTCCTCCCTGCACAATACCAAAAGGTAGCTGTATAGCACAATTGATATTAATTCCAGCGAGGGCAAATTCCCCCGTCCCCAGCCAATCTCATCAAAGGCGGGGAGGGTTTGGATCTACAGGGAATCCTCAAATTTTATGGGTGCAATCTATTTCTCAGAAACAGCCTGCGTGTCAATGTACTCTTATCTGCGAAAAACAGCAAATAGTGTTAAGTGGGATTATTGATACCGGAGCTGGCATCACAGTAATTTCTCAAGCCAAATGGCCTCCGCAATGGCCGCTGACTAATGTCTCTCAGACGCTGGCTGGGATTGGGGGGACCGGTAACAGCCGTCAAAGTTTGGGACTAATTCAAATTCAGGGACCAGAGGGACATGTGGCTTCTGTTAAACCTTTTGTCTTACCAGTCCCTATGGTTTTGTGGGGACGCGATGTATTGTCACTATGGGGAATGTCTATTCGAACCCATTTTTAGATGGGGGCATTGAAGTGCGCAACACCCTAAAAATAACCTGGAAAACTGATGCTCCCATTTGGGTGGCTCAATGGCCCCTCCCTCTGGAGAAACTTTGTGCACTCCAAAATTTAGTCTCAGAACAACTGTCCCAAGGACATATTGTACCCTCTACTAGCCCCTGGAATTCACCTGTTTTTGTTATTAATAAACAAACTGGCAAGTGACGCTTGCTCCATGATCTCAGAAAAATTAATGATGCTATGGAAGACATGGGAGCCCTCCAACCAGGACTCCCGTCTCCCCCTATGATTCCTCGACATTGGCATTTGACTGTTATTGATCTCAAAGACTGTTTTTTTCATATCCCACTACACCCAGATGATGCTCCTAAATTTGCCTTTTCAGTCCCTAGCGTCAACATGCAAGTCCCATTGCTAAGATACCAGTGGGTTGTGTTGCCACAAGGAATGAAGAACAGTCCCACAATCTGCCAGTCGTATGCAGCTAAGATACTTAACCCTGTTAGGGCTGCAATGCCTAATACCCTATTGTACCATTATATGGACGACATCCTAGCACCTGCACAACATCATGAGGTCATGAAGGAAGCTGTAGCCCTTGCCGCAGCTGCTGTTAATTCAGCAGGCCTCTGTATTGTGTCAGAAAAATTTCAAAAAATACCCCCATGGAAGTACTTAGGTTGGCGTATAGTTCCTCAGCCTTTACAGATACAGACAGACATAAAAAACTTGCATGATGTACAGTAATTGCTGGGAACAATTATTTGGGTCCGGCCGCTGTTGGGAATTTCTTATGCAGACCTAAGTCCTTTATTTGAACTGCTTAAAGGGAATACCGACTTGTGTTCCCCCCGCAGTCTTGGTCCGGAAGCCATTGACTCTTTGCAAAAGGTTGCTACGGCAATCACTCACAGACAAGTACATCGCTGGGCTCCTGAGTTACCTTTTCATTTGATTATTTTGAATCCCGCTCGACAGCCTCATGCATTAATATTTCAATGGGATTCTCAGAAATCAGACCCTCTGTTGCTTATTGAATGTTGGTTTTTTTTATCAAATCAACCTACAAAACTATTTCAACACAGCATGGGATGTTTGCTTTACTGATAATTAAAGCCAGACAACGCTTGTTAACACTATCAGGAGTAGATTTTGCTCGTATCTGTTTACCTGTGACAAGCATGTATTTACAATGGCTTTATCAGCAGTTCAGATGCCTTCGTTATGGCATTGGCGGACTATACAGGTCAACTCACATCCCACCCACCTTCGCATAAGCTGCTTAATATTGACTTTCACTTAATATCCAAGCCAAAAAGGAGCAATCAGCCATTACAAGCTTTTACTGTGTTTACAGACGGGTCTGGAAAATCGCACAAATCAGTCATTTTATGGTGGGATGACAGCATGGACGACGGGACTCGGACATAGAAACCGCTCCTGGTTCTCCTCAGATAGTGGAACTGGCTGCAGTTGTTCGAGTTATTTGAAGGTGGTCCACACCGCTTAATCTTGTTACTGATTCAGTTTATGTTGCAGGGATTGTAGAAAGAGCTGAAGCATCTGTACTACGTGATGTCTCACATTCTGAACTGTTTGCCTTATTACAAGAGCTTGTCTTTCTCTTAGACTCTTGCCCTCACCCCTATTTTGTTATGCATGTCAGGGCACATACCTCTTTACCTGGTTTTATTACAGAAGGGAATCGACAAGCTGATATGCTCACATTACCAGTACAAGTCCTACCAGATCGTTTAGCACAGGTTAAACTAAGCCATGCTTTCTTTCACCAGAATGCTGGAGGTCTCAAACGGCAGTTTGGGCTTACCTCCCAACAAGCGTCTCTTATTATCGCCATATGTCCTGACTGCCAAAGGCATTCTTTTCCGTCCATAGCAGGAGGGGTTAATCCTAGAGGACTACAGAGCTTACAACTATGGCAAATGGATGTTACACATTATCCAGAGTCTGGTAAATTAAAATATGTCCATTCCTCTACTGACACCTTTTCAGGTGCTCTGTTTTCTTCTTGTCACACAGGAGAGAAAGCTTGTGATGTCCGCAAGCATTTGATGCATGCTTTTGCCACCTTGGGCATATCCTCCCAAATAAAAATGGACAATGGTCCCGCATATATCTCAGCTGCAACAAAGAACTTTCTTGACTCATGGGGCATAACTCACATTACCAGTACTCCTCATTCCCCTACAGGTCAATCTTTGATTGAACGCTCTCATCAGTCTTTGAAACGCTTACTACAACAACGAAAAGGGGGAATGGGGACTGCAACCCCTGAGGAATGACTAAAGAAAGCTCTGTATGTTTTCAGTTTTTTTAATTGTTCTTTAATAGATATAATCCTCCAATAGTTCTGCATTTTAATGCAAATGCTTCACTTGAGGCATGAATTAAACCTCCAGTGTTGGTCCGTGATCCAGAAACAGGTAAGATTATGGGACCATATCCTCTTGTGACATGCGGAAGAGGTTATGATTGTGTTTCCACAGAAAAAGGCCCCAGGTGGATTCCGGCGAAGAACGTATGATACTTCCATGAATCCCTACCACAATCATCCGGTGAGGACTCTGACCATCCTCCGGATCATCCTCTCGATCAATGAATAGCATGAACCTTTCAGATCATTCAGAGTTTGATTCATGCTAGCATCCAGCAACTGAAGGATGAAGTTTCCCATCTCCAACAGAGTGATACTTGGGATTGGTATGATAAACTGTTTAGTGGCTGGGGCATTTTGGGAGAGTTAAGAAGTTTAGTAAAGATAATTATATATGTATTAGTTGCTTTTTTATTTGTTCTATTACTTATACCTTGTTTTTTACAATGCTTACAAAAACTAATCACTCGTTCGTTTTCAAAGGTTCTTTTTGTGCAACGGGAAGGGGGAGATGCAGGAGCGGGCTGGAAATTAGGACCATGCATGGCAATCAGTTAGCTGAGGGGGATGTGCTGGAGCTTGTAGGTCACGAACCCTGGGAGGACAAGGAGTGTGAATAGACACAACAATTAACATGATGGGACATGTTTACAGAGCGTAGGGGAGTGGGGGACAGATGGCACCAAGGATGGCACCAAGGAAAGGTAACAGCTTGCTGTTAATTGATGGCAGCTAACCACCAATCGGGGATTGCCTAGTGTGCAAGGCTTAGCTTCAAGAACCAATCTGTTTAAAACGTGCAGCTTCTGAAAGTGTATATAAACTCGTGCTTCTGTACAATAAATTGATATTTGTTTGCATCAAACAGCGTCCTGTCTCTCATCGCAGCAGTGCACTGGTTTTCGCTGATAGTTTATGCTAATCCAGTGGATTTTACAGTGAAATAGCTGAGCTGTGCACAGGTTCTACTGTTCTGGCTTTGCAACTGGGTCAGTGTTAAATGAATTGGACAAAGTCCATTTGGAAAGTGAATGTGTGTCAACTTCCTTTTCCAGTTTAATTTGAAACTGATATAAATTAAATGGAAAAAAGTCTGGTTCAAAATGGGAAATCTGTTGCAGTTGCTTAAAATCACACCTTAAATTGATCTGATATCCCTTAACATACCAGGTAACTCTTAATCTCATGAACTGAAGTTTGGCTGTCAGAGGGTCAGATGGTAAAGCTGAAACTATTGGTTCTCAGAATTTCCTGTTTGTGATGTTAAGGTGAATGGCTCTTGGCTGTGGCATGAGTGTGAAGAAGTAGAATAGAGCTCCGACTGACTGGTTTATTTTCAGAGCATAGTGTCCAGATTCACCTGCCCAATGTTGTTCTCCCACAACAGACCCTGAGGAAGAGGGTGATAAAACAACAGCAGAATACCCTGAGCAAATACTCGCACACAAAATCCCATTTAACTGAAAGGGAATTTCTGTCTGTGTAAGCACCATTGTTGCAAATAAGGTTGCAGAAAATGCAAAACTAGTTAAACTCAAGCGATGGATGAAGGAGACTGGGAGACCAAATTAATTTGTGAATGCCTCAGTCAGTGTGTGCTGTTTAATTTGGCACACAGGTGCCAGGTAATGAGCAGGGTCACCGTCAGGAATGGGAAAGAGACTTCTATGCCAAAAGATTACAGTAGATTCCATCTAACAAACCCTGTCTCCCCTTTGCAGCAGAAACTCCAATTCACAATCTCTCCTGTCATGTTCTGCACATAGCTGAATGTTTATTATTATATACAAGAAATACAAGGTTTCTTCCTGATTCCTGTATGATCAGTTCATGCTCTGATGCTTATAGCCAACAGAACAGAAAGCTGGGAATCTGCTTTCTTTTGAGAATCTGCTTTGCTGAAAAGAGAATAGATTCACATAATGTATAAAGAAACTTGGTGCAGGTGCCTACTTAGAGGAAACAGGCAAAAAAAGACTGGAAAAAACCACAGTAAACCCCCAAAAAACTCAAAAAAGCAGCCAATTACCTTATTTAGGGGTAGTAGATTTAGTAATCTATAATGGAATTACTGGTGAGGAATCTACATGCTCATCTCTTTCCTGTAAAGCTTTTTTTGTTTGGTTTTTTTTTTTTTCCTTCTCTCTAGCCTGCCGCATTCTGCAGGGTATCAGTATGTAGACATTCTCCTAGGACAGCAGCTGCATGATGGTACCCTAGCTGTAAGGTCGTGCCCTGGAATAATACATTATGAGACAGTGGGTTGGAATACGCTTAACCCTGTACAGGTGCACAGGGAAGAAGATGGATACAAGCAACTTTTTTTCTGCTGCCTCTGTGCAGGGGGCAGGGAGGAGACACCACCTCTGAAACTCCTTTTATACACACCATACACCATATGGTGCTGTGGGAATCTAGTCCAGACTAGAGCGGAGTCTAGCCCCAGGCACACTGCCTTGGGGACAGCTGCCAGTGTGAGTCCTTCTTTAGCTCCCCTAGCCACCCCACATACTCAGAGACTTGCAACTGTAGCTTTTCCTACAGTTGGAATAATGCCAACAAATTGCCAGGATGCAACAAAGAAAGCTGAATCACCGGCCAAAAGGATAGAGCAGTTTTCTGCGTGCACGAAGGTAGAGCAGGAATTTAAATCCTGGGGAGTGTTCGCACCCTCTCAGTCTGCAGCTGAGTGAAGGAAATACTTGGAACTTCGCTGCTAGCTCTGTGGTTTGTTTGAATTGGGGTGAAGCAGGGGATGGAGACCTCCCTAGTGCCCCATGCAGAATAACATGCCTTTCCTTAAACACTGCTTTAGTAAATGTTCTGGGTTAAATACTGGGTAAAACCTGCCATGTTGGGTTTTCCTGGAGGGAATTTTCTAGAGTTTGTAACTAGCCTTGGTGACAAGGGAATCTCCCTATAGTTGATGAAGGCAGTGTCATTTCAGTTCTTATTGGTGCCGTGGTCTTGGACAAATAGGAAAGAATAACTTGGCAAGAGGTGGTGGTTTGGCAGACAGTAGATGCCCTACCCCCCACACTAAAACCAGATAAAAATGGCAGCTTTAACTTTTAAATTTGGATTTTCCAAGAATGAATGTTGAGCAGATGAAATATAAGATTAGTTTGCTATATTAAAGGACTGCAACCCTTTTCGTTTGTTGCTTGTCTGCATCACGAACTTATTAGATTTATTGTCTAATTTTAATCAGTATTACAGAAAAATCACTCTCCCAATTTTATTTCTAAATCTCAATCCACCTAGCACATCTGTACATGAATGGCCCCATTGTATTTACTAGTATCAGTAGTTAGTAATTCTTAGCTGGATTAAATCATTAGGCCCTGACCCTGCTAACAGTATTGCATTATGTGTAACTTTACTTGGGGATTAGCTAACCAGAGATCTGTGGACTCATCGGGATGGAGTTGTTTGTAACAACAAGGCTTTGTGAGACTTGAGGTATTAATGAATTTAGTTCTATGGGTCTTCTACTTAATCCTAAATATTTCTATAATGCTGGAAATTTTGGGCATTGAATGAGATAAGGAGCATCTGAAAGGAGTTTATATTTGTGCATATTTCATCGTACACTTTTTGTGTGTGAAGGATGCCTTAAACTAAAATGGTTAAGTCCTTCTCTGTGGCTAAAAGTATCTAAGGACACTTAGATCATATTTATAATATTGTATAGGCAATATCTGGTTATTCAACACACGGAAAAAGCATCTAAATTTTGAACGTAAGAATGTCAGGATGGGGCCCAAACCTGTGTGAGTCCTAAGATTTTACCTTCCTTTGGAGTACTGAGCACTGTCTGCTGCAGGAGGCAGGACGAGTGCTGGACTTCTTGGAGCAGTGATGTGAGCTGGGGCAATTCTTCCATCCTTCTACAAGAAACAAAGCACAACTTTCAGACAATATAAACACCCAGTAATTTGTGCATTTAATAGAAATGCCAACAGTCTCTCAGCTACGTGGCCTCATGGCCAGCCAATTTGCAGCAGACACCAGGATTGCCCACTTTGCAGTCACCCATCCTGGTTGTGGCTTCTGTGGTGCAATCAGCCTGGGTCAGGCATTTTTGCTGTGTCCACAGCTGACTCGCCCAAAGCAGTTCACATGGGCTTCTCATGATCCTACAGACACAGTTACCTCACGCCCCTCTGAGCTTGATGGCTGAGTTTACACGACTGTTACTTGGGCCATGAGGACAGATTCATGCTGAGAACACATCACCTTTTTGCTCTGGAGGCTGAAGCATTCCACTAATCCCCAGGTCTAATAGCCCAGCTGCTCCCTTCTGCCCTCCTCATGACCCCAACCTGATCTGAGGAGCCGCTCCTCCTGAAGGTCAGAGATAATTCATGTGGTGTCATGCTGTGTCATTCACAATGAGTGACTGAATTGGTATGATGGATGGGGAAGGGTCAGTTAGAGCACTAACCCTAGAACAACTTTGTGGGGCCACCACTGTCATTTTGTTTAGGAACTGCAGAGAGCCCTCCAGGCTTTCTGTCCCAAGAATGAACAGCTCATCCCTGAAAGGAACTTAGGTTTTTCCTCAGGGCTTTTTTACCCCTTGATTTTAGGAGAAGAGAGTAAGAATCGTTTGATTTATGTAAAAATTATGAGCACAAAGGGTAGTCCATCCAATGGATAAGAAGCCTTAAATCTCATTTTTCAAGGGTTTATAATATGGCACCAAAAATTGCTGAAACTTGGCAGTCAAAACTCATCTAGGCAGCAACTCTTTTCTTCCCATACTCCTTTTTTTTTTTTAAGAGAGATTATTTTCTCTGATCATCGTGGGCCTCTTCTGCTCTGCACTCTCCCCTCCATACCACCATCCCCAAGTTATAATTCTTGTCAGAGTTTCTCAGTGAGCAATTGCTCATAAGAGCTTTGAGCTCTGCCATTGCTTCTCTCAGTGAGGGTTGCATCCCAGCATTTTTCTGAAATTAAGAAAAATCAGTCAAACTTCTTGGTAATTTCTTGCCTGAAAGGGCAAACAATGCAAGTGCTTGAACGGATTTCGCCGGTGCTGTGTTCGTTGTACCTATGACCTATATGTTAGTTAAAATCATGTCTGCCAAGGGCCCACAAAAATGCCTTTGAGACAGTTTGTTTCTATTTTAGACCAGAAATGAACCCTATTTATTTAAAGGTTTGACTCCACTGACTAGACCAATGTAATTGAAGCCATATAACCTCACTAAGCTATGTTAAGATAAAGCACATATCATGATGCTGTAGCTGCATCCTTTTAAGGGCTGTTCTGATAGAACTTTTCTGATAAAATCAAACTCTTCTGTCTCTCCCAAATATGATATTGGTATGCTAAAACAACTTTTGGAGGCAGCACCTGAATTAAGAGGTTAACCTAGTTGCCACCTCCTGATTTTCAGTGTTTCTGAGCCAGCACAGCAAGTGCTGGCAAGGAAGAGGGCTGGGTTCCCAGGGCCAGCTTTCAGTGAGCGCGCTTGGTACACGGCAGAGGCCTGAGTTACGTGGAATACTTTACTGCTGTGTTAGGGCCTGCTCTGGCTACCTTGTGGGATGGACTGAGGAGCACAATTCTACCCATTGATGTAGTGCTATTTTCCAGTCTTCCTCAGCTTCTTGCTGCAGGAAGGTGCTAAGTGTGTGCTATCAGCCAGAGAGTAATCTCTGCTCTGCTGTGATGAATTGGCCCTTTGTGCTGAGCAGGTCATTATGAGGTGTTAAGTTTGCCACCCTTTATTAGGCAAAGTTTTCACTGAAGTCAATGAGAGTTTTGCCAGAACCACTGTCAGGACTCTTGCTTCCTCCTGGCTTCTGCTTGCACAGCAGTATGACTAAAATTCTTCAGGCTTGTCTCACTGCCATTTTTATTCACCTGTTTTGGCAGGGTCCTGACCAACAGATTCTTACGCTGGGATGTGCTCAGGTAAAATTACCTCAGATTCTACTGGAAAGTTTGTCTGCCAATGGTCTACAGGCATAAACACAAAGCCCCTTTCTTATGTTTCCATAATTCAAAAACAGCTTAAATCTTAGTAATAAAATATTGCAGGTATTTACTTCACGATATGTATTAGACCCCCCCTTAGCTGCTTAGAAGAAGAAAACATAATTTAAATGACAGATAGTTTTGTCATTTGAAAATTATCTGTTCTATATCTGAACTCTTTTTGTAGTTGTTGGCACGGAAACAAGTAAAGCCTGCAAGTCCTTCTCCAGACACCTTTGTAACTCCAGTACGAGTCAATGGGAAGCTGTGGAAAGGCTCTGCAGCTCTGAAAATCAGATGCCAAATACCTTGCTTTTATCCTCAAAAAGTATCTGGTTTTGAAAATTAGCTTCACTCTGAAGAAAGTCTTTCTTGAAGTATTGACTTGGAACAGTTTAAAGTCAAGGATGTGTATTTAGAGTTGAAGTTAAATATTTCAGGCATAACAGCTCCTTCCACACCATCTGGTTCCTACGTATTGCTTAACAATGAGATCAAATGCCTTCCTGTAGCTAAGTGGACACAACTCCGCTTTAATAGGTGTCATATCCCTTTATGCTAGAGCTGAATGTTGCTTGTGACACGCTACTTCTTTCCCCACTCCCTGTAATATCAAGTAGAAAGGAACTTAGATAACCGTAGTGAGTTTGGGCCCGTTTTTGGATTGGTGTTAGGCTGAGTCTAGTCAGATATTTTGTAGATTGCTATGCTTAATCTTTCTGCAATGCAAACTCAAGAGAGAACAAAAATCATCTCCTCAGTATATGACTTGTTGATATGGGGCAAAGCACCATAATTTTGTGATGAGAAGTGATGGCATTTTACTGAAATGTCATGACTTGAGATACAATCTGTCTTCCCCATCCCAAAATGATTTCCAGGAAGGCAAAATTGAAAATGGGGCCATGATGATAAATGAGTGAAATTTTGAACTGTCTTGATGAAATACAAAAAGCCTTCCTCTCATATAGGAAATATTTTTTAACTATTTGAAAATGAAGCCAGAAGGAGGACATCTTCAAAACTTGTGAGGTCAGACAAAGCGGCGATTAAAACACACTTCTAGTCCTATCTTAGTTTTTAAATTAGCTGGCTTTTGTGGGTTTGCATCTGTGGATAACTGGCTAGCTGAAAAAGTTCACATAGACATAGTCCAGCTGGCTGGACAAAAATGCACATCGCTCTCAGCTTATCTGAAGTAAAGCAAAAATACACTGCCTTGGCTGTTCTTGTTACAGAATAACAGGAAAATTGCGGTGGGAAAAGAATGTTGCAGGTGGGAACAGATAACTACAGAAGAGAAACTAGGGGCGGCTTGGTATTTAGGTAACTAACCAATAATGAGCTTAACTTTTGTAATATGTATGAGCTAATTATAACAAGGCATAAAAGGTGACTGTAAGGGACAATAAACAAAGTCTGCTGATCACTCATATTGAGTGACTGTGTCTTCCCTCCGTCGCGACATGCATCAGACTTTCTGATAAAGAGAAATGCTGTCAGAGGGAAAAAGGAGCACGCATAGGGGAAACAACTTCCATCATCTCACTTACATTCCCAGGAAACAAATCCCTTACATTCCCAGGAAACAAATGCATCTCTGTGTGAGGGAACAAAAGAATAAGATGCTTGTCCCAGTTCATCTCTAGTACAAAGGAGACCCCTCTCTCTTAAAGATGGTCCATCATGCTGAAAGGAGAGGGAGAGGACACCAGGCTGAGCCTTGTGTCATTGCATCGTATCTGATGTTGCAAAGCTTCTGGTGGGTGGCAACAAGGGCCGAGATCAATGGCTGTGACTTACAGATGAGTAGTAGTGTTACCAAAATCTCAGAATAAAGAACTTACCAACACCAATGTGATGTAGATAAGCAGACACTTCTTTATGGATGGCCAGGTGCGTGAGTCCTCGCATGATCCACGCACACCAAGTTTCAAAATCATACACCTTATATAGAATGTATTAGTACATATTCATTAAGTATTCATGCATAAACATAGTGTTTCCCGAAAATCATTAACATACTCTCCTCCCATATCTGATTCTGCGCAGTAAAGGTTAGAAAGGTCTGGAAATGGGTCTGAGGTATTATTCGGGTAGGTGGTACATGAGTCAGTGGTCGCGATCTGCCCCTGTCGGAATTACCTTTCACTTAAGGTAACTGTTTCTTGGCAGGTAATTACGAGTTGCTTCACTTGACTCTCCTCAGTTTCCCATTAATTCTACATTTTGACATTTTAGTACATTCTCCTAGGTTACATATAAATAATCATCTTGAATCTTAAGTCTGTTATCTAAAACATTCCTACTAGGTGATTCTGACCAATTCCTTCGGCCTTGGTACGGGGTTATACAGGGGATTTCATAGCAGCTGTTGCTGTACAAATACAAGTTTCATTAAAATATTTCTTATAACTCTGTATTCCTATTAAAATAACTCTATATTCCTAATCAAATGTGGTTAGTTAATTCTAACTATTAACAGATATGTAACAGTAGTACATCCTTTTGTAGGCTAAACGGGGAAAATGGAATCTTAAACCTGCTTAGTGCCAAAGTCTGTAGCCATGAAAGATGGAGAATCTTCTGGCAGATGTGGCTTGAAGGGATGGGGCTGTGATGGTGACTTTGTCCTTTTGCCACAACATCAGTGCTTGGAGTCTCTTTCCTACTCAGCTGGAGCGTGGCACTTGATGATGTAGACTTTTCCTATGTCTCATGCCTGTACCTGTGTGTCCAAGAGACAAAACAGAAACGTGGAAGTCTCAGGGTGGAATCTGTTCATTGCTAAAATATTCAGGAAAAGCACCAATAGGGATGTGCAGAATGCTGGTCATAGGCCACTGCTGGCACAGTTTGATCATCGTATATGATCGTGATGGCTCATGAAGATGAAGCCAACTATGTGTGACACTGTTCTCTGGTGGTGTTGCCCTGAGAAATCCTGTAGGTTGGTGCTTTGTGCATGGACAGGAGACAAAAGTCCAGTGTTTGCTGCAAATGTGTTTGGCATGCCGGTGTTGACTGTATTTGCATGTGCAGCTTCCACGTTTTATTTTGCCCTCCTGTGAGGTTGGCCACGCATGTTGCAGTAGTGCACCTGTGCCAGGTACAGGGTACCCCCTCTGTGTGCTCTGCTCTCTCCTGCTCATCCCTATGTGACCTTGCCGCACTTCTCCATCTTTGAATACCTTTTCACCGAGGGTGGGTTTGGTGCGTGGGGTTTGGCACCCCTCTGCTCGGTGCGTGGTTTCCTGGAGCCCCTCTTCCTCAGCACCCACCACAACGCTGCCTCGCGTGTTTCACCGGCACTGCGGGGGGCTCTGGGGGCTGGGGGCTCTTGCGGGCCACTTTTGCTTTATTTTTTGCCACTTTGTTCCCGCAGCCCCAGCCCGCCGGGTGGGCTCCAGCCAGGCTCCGTGGCGCCGTGGTGGGTGAGGCTCCCGCTGACTCTGCCTAGCCCGGCTCTGCCCCTGCCCGGGCCCCCGGGGTGCTGCCTGCCTGGAACTCCTTCTGCTAGGGGAGGAGTGCCAGCGGCAAACAGGAGTACCCTCCCCTGAGTCTCATTCCCATTGTTAAGCAATTCTGCACGATCAGCCACTCCCAGAGATGGCACTGGGCTTAGGGCAGAACCTCTCTCCCCGGCTATTTCGATTTCATGGAAGGGATGCTCAGATCACTCACACAGTCCAGCTGATGTAGAACCACACATGCGGTATAATAAAGTATTGTTTAGGCCTCCTCCACATTCACGGTACCACACAGACACCTTGAAATGTTATGCATCCATAGCACATATTTTCCGGTACCTTTTTTTAACAAAAGGTTATGTTGTGACCACACAGATAAAGAGAGCCCTGTCTAAGCAGTTACAGGTCTGTGGGAAGGGTGTGCATGTAAAGTGCTCGGCTGGAAGGTTGAGTTTTCATGCTTTATGGACCTATTGCGAGGTCAGTTAAAAAGTGAGCTGTGTGAATTTTTATATAGACATGCAGTAGTCCACAATATTCTTTCTGGTTCAGTGCTGAGAATGTGAAAAGCACTGTGGATCCCAAGGAAGAAAATTAAACCTTCTGTTTCCTCCTGTGGTGGTGTATAGCAAAAGGATTAGGGGAGGCAGGACAACACATTGCTCGATATCAGAAACTCATATCTATGGTTCTCATTTAATCTTTCAGGCGTGCAGGTGAAGGTTTTGTTGACAGTAGAGTGTAGCTTCCAGAAGAACTGGGAGTATAAGTTATACTGGGTTTGAAGATAAAGCTTGCATTAGCTTTGGCTATTACAGTGACGGGGAGATGCAGATTTGGGATTAATGAAATGTGAAAACAGCAGGGGAGAGAGAAGTATGAGACACTAGATACTATCATAATTATTGCTCTTTTTTAGTAAGAGCTACGGATGCTTATCATCTCAGTAAATAAGGTTGCATCAGGTGCCTGAATTTAGGCACCCAAGTTTGAAATATGCCACCTTCCTGGCTTGCTGTCAAGGTCACAACAGCTCTGGGACAGATCTGGAAACAGAACCCGGGAGTTCTAACCCCTTAGCCTCCTGCCTCAGGCAGGCAGGAAAGGAACCACGGGGCTATAACTTCAGGAAAAAGAACTACCATAATGAAGGTTGTGCAGGAGCCAACTCAGATGCCTGGAAGGGAGAAGCACAGAGCTAGAACTGCAAAGATGAAGGACCTCATTGAACCTGAAGTGCTTCATTAAGTGCAATACAGCTTGTGTGTGCACAGTGGCAGATTTTTCAGAAGATATATGTGCAAAGCTCAGACTGAGAAGGGTTGGAGAAATGGGGGGAATCACTCCCCCTTCTAGAAATACTGAAGTTAAGTATCATTGTATGTAAGGAAAATAACTGAATTATTTTATGCTTAGTAGGTAGTAAGTAACATGCATGGTCCATGTTAGAACAGTCTGGACACGTGGAATTGCTTGTGTGTAAGGAAACAAAGTTGTCTGCTGTTGATTCTGAAATGCCAAATGCTTGCTCTGTGCCTTCGTTTTTCCACAGACAAATCAAGGGGAATAAGTTGATTTATCTGAATCTTTGTGCACAGAACTGTAAGGCAGCAAATACCCATGAGGTTAAACACTGTGAAGTAAAGACAAAAGCAGAAAAGATACAAGAAATTGATTTGGAAATTCAACTATGTATTGAAATATTCAAGAATATTGAATAGCAGAATGTTTTTATGAGGTTCTTAGTACTACAGGGCACTGCTCCTAAAGCATGGGGGGGGGGGGGGTTTGACATTACTTCCATGCACATTGGAAATTATACTAATATTTGCCCATGTTTGCTTCTTCCCTGGCTTCCCACCCTACTACTGGAAGCTGAGAAAGGACTGTTTGCCAAGTGTTGCATGAACTTCAGATGATGATTGCTATTTCTGTGCAAAGAAGCATCACGAATGAATCTTCAGAATGGCATGCTGGCTATAGGAAAAAAGAAGAGAAAGGGGTCTGGAGAAGGACATCTGCTTGAAGTGCTGACCTCTTAGGAAGAGAGTGACTGAGTGTTGCTACTGTAGTGTTGAGATGTCAAGATACGAAAGTAGGAAGTGCACTGTTTCTTTTAAAGGGTCTCAGCCATGCATGCTACTTGATTTATCTTCCTGGCTGGTCCCACCCTTGATAGCATTTAGCCTTGTAGGGACCATTTTTCTTATATTATTCAGATTAAGCTGGCAAGGTTTGAGCAAATGATGCACACTGGATTTCCAGGGACTTGTTTGAGAATGATTTGCAACCAGACTACTCTGCTGAAGAGTTCTCAGCCTGCTTTTAACCTTTAACTGGACACTGAAGTCCAGTTCCATGTTGGCTGTCAAGTATTTTCTTGTGATATATGTTTGCTGCTTTTAAACCCACAGAATCTTTGCTGGACAAGTTCCGTTGTAATCTCCCCTCAATGTCTTGTTGTTGCTTCACTAGAAATTTTAAACATTTCTGTAGTTTGGTTTCATCTTTTGCATAGGAGCTGGTATTTGGCCAGCTGTCTCAGTGAGGGATGTGACTAAGGAATTGGGGAGGGCATGGAAATGTCACCAGTTTGGGTCCTCCAAGAGGCACCATGGAGACGGTATTTTTGACAAGTCCTGCCTGTGGCATGCTACCGATTTATTTTTCAGTAAGCGTGGCCTTGGCAGGTGCTGATGGCAGCAGAACAAATTTAGAATAAGTTGTGATAAAGGGAGTTCTCTTGGGAAGTGGAAAAATGTGATAAATATTTTAAAACTGTTTGATCACAGGAAGAGTGAAGATGTGCTTGTTGGAGCATTCAGGATCTGTCCTCTAATGCATTGGCTGTTGTAAGACAATCTGGGGTCATGGTGAAAACATAAGATGATTTCTGTTCAGTGGTTTTTTCAGTGTTTTTCTCTCCAAGGATAGAAATTTGCCTGTTCCAAGGACTTAAATTACCC